>NC_086447.1:59628622-59928622 GCF_028390025.1 Pseudophryne corroboree
CTCTGTGCTGCTGGGAACTCTGCTCCTCCCACTATATAACCAGGGCCGGCCCAAGCTTCATTTTTTTGGTAAGCGAATGTAGATTTTGGCGCCCCCCCCCCCCATGGTTGATGGAAAATATTATACAAAAGCTTAAAGCGCATTAAGCGAAACATGGGTGAAATCAACTGCCTACCATAAAGTTAAAACTTAAAGGGCAAAGCCGTTAAATAAGTGTTTTCTAATTAATCTAGCTTTTAAAAATTGGGGTCCTACCTGTCCTTTTCTGGGTCCCATTGGAATGAAGGTTTACTTTTTATTAATCTTATTAATTATTCAAATATAAAAACAGAGACTTGATTTGGACACTACAAAGTGTTGAAAGGGGGGGGGGGGGGGGTGACAGTGCTGCTGGGCTGTGTAGCATACAGGACACTGTCAGAAAGTAAATTGGTGCTCGCCCCCATATCTGAGTACAAGGACAGTGCGCGCACCAAAAATTTAGGGGCGTGGCTTCATGGGGAACGAGCATGGCCACATAATAGTACCAATTCACATTACACCACACAGATAGAGCACATTACACACACTGCGCCAGGTAGAGCACGTTAAACACACTGCGCCAGGTAGAAAACGTTACACACATTGCGCCAGGTAGAGCACGTTACACACACTGCGCCAGGTAGAGAACGTTATACACACTGCACCAGGTAGAGCACGTTACACACATTGCACCAGGTAGAGCACGTTACACACATTTCACCAGGCAGAGCACGTTACACACATTGCACCAGGCAGAGCACGTTACACACATTGCACCAGGCAGAGCACGTTACACACATTGCCGCACGATATGCACATTGCACCAGGTAGAGCACGTTATACACATTGCGCCAGGCAGAGCACGTTATACACATTGCGCCAGGCAGAGCACGTTATACACATTGCACCAGGTAGAGCACGTTATACACATTGCACCAGGCAGAGCACATTATACACATTGCACCAGGTAGAGCACATACATTATACACATTGCACCAGGCAGAGCACATTACACACATTGCACCAGGCAGAGCACGTTATACACATTGCGCCAGGTAGAGCATGTTATACACATTGCGCCAGGCAGAGCACGTTACACACATTGCGCCAGGTAGAGCACGTTATACACATTGCACCAGGTAGAGCACGTTATACACATTGCACCAGGCAGAGCACGTTAGACACATTGCGCCAGGTAGAGCACGTTATACACATTGCGCCAGGTAGAGCACGTTATACACATTGCACCAGGTAGAGCACGTTATACACATTGCACCCGGCAGAGCACGTTATACACATTGCGCCAGGTAGAGCACGTTATACACATTGCACCAGGTAGAGCACGTTATACATATTGCACCAGGCAGAGCACGTTATATACATTGCACCAGGCAGAGCACGTTATACACATTGCGCCAGGTAGAGCACGTTATACACATTGCGCCAGGTAGAGCACGTAATACACATTGCACCAGGTAGAGCACGTTATACATATTGCACCAGGCAGAGCACGTTATACACATTGCACCCGGCAGAGCACGTTATACACATTGCGCCAGGTAGAGCACGTTATACACATTGCACCAGGTAGAGCACGTTATACATATTGCACCAGGCAGAGCACGTTATATACATTGCACCAGGCAGAGCACGTTATACACATTGCGCCAGGTAGAGCACGTTATACACATTGCGCCAGGTAGAGCACGTAATACACATTGCACCAGGTAGAGCACGTTATACATATTGCACCAGGCAGAGCACGTTATACACATTGCGCCAGGTAGAGCACGTTATACATATTGCACCAGGTAGAGCATGTTATACACATTGCGCCAGGTAGAGCATGTTATACACATTGCGCCAGGTAGAGCATGTTATACACATTGCACCAGGTAGAGCACGTTATACATATTGCACCAGGTAGAGCATGTTATACACATTGCACCAGGTAGAGCACGTTATACACATTGCACCAGGTAGAGCACGTTATACACATTGCACCAGGTAGAGAATGTTACACACATTGCACCAGGTAGAGCACGTTATACATATTGCACCAGGTAGAGCATGTTATACACATTGCACCAAGCAGAGCACGTTATACACATTGCACCAGGTAGAACATGTTATACAGATACCTGGTGCGCAGTGGCGTAACTTCATCCCAATAGCCCGGAGGCAAGAACAATCTTGGTGCCCCTCCCAGCATGGGATGTAGTCAATATCCTGGCAGTTGGGATACCAGCGGTCAGAATACTGACACCGGGATCCAGACCGCCGATAACGCCAACAGCTGCGCAAGGGCTATTCCCACTCATGGGTGTCCACAATACCCATAAAGTGGGAAAGGAATCTGTGGTGAGCACAGCAAGTCACCAAACCCGCACGTGGCGAGCGCAGCTTTCTAGTGCTTGCGCCGCTGCCGGGCATTCTGGCAGCCGGGATTCCATACCCAATGCCCCAGCACCATTATATATATATATATATATATACATACATATACACACACACACACACACACATATACATATATATATATATATATATATATATGCCACCCGCTTGTCACACTAAGTGCCCAGGTGCCCTCCAAGGTGATCTCCCACCAGATACATAGCACAAGAACGGGCGGCACTCACGGGACTGTCAATGGCGGAAATAAATGGACACAAAACAGGTGTGACTCCCGTGTCCATTGATTTCCGCCATTGACAGTCCCGTACCAATACCCCGAAACATTGATCTGTTTATGCAGTTTTTGCACTAAAGTCACTTTGTAGTTTAAGCCTCTGAGTGCCGCCTCATTCTTTGCGGCATGGATATGGGGTTAACACCCTAGTGGAGGGCACCAGAGCAAGCTAGCCCAAGGGGGCGGACCGAGTGCCTGCGATTGGTGTGTGTGTATGTATATATATATATATATATATACATACACATTTATATACAGTATATATTTACATACAGTATATGCACAGACACACACATATATATATATACATATATATACACACACATATATATATATATATATATATAAAATATACAATAATAAAACAGCCAGGCTTACTTTTGCTGTAATACAGAACAGGAGACAGGAGAGTGAGAACTCACTCTTCTCTGTCTCCTCCAAGGCGCGTACATGCTGCTCCACACGCTGCCTGCCACTGCCAGGGACATTTCTTTACCCTGCAGCCTGCGCGCTCAGCCAATTACCGAGCCGCAGGCTGCTGCTTTATAGGCTATTGGACAGCTGAGCCGTCGCTCAGCTGTCCTGTACTGTTAGGCTGCCCTGGCGGTCGGCGCTGCGGGTGTAAGGTTGCCAGGGCAACCAAAGGAAGACGGAAGCGCAGCTCAGTGCCGCAGATCGTTAAGAGCTCCAAACTGTGGCGCTGTCACAGAGCAGCTCCCTCGCCTCCTCACCCTGGCCGCCTCAGCATCCGGGGGCACCTCTACTGATCTCCGTCCACGAGCCCACACACCGCATAGGAATCGGAGCTGGCGGTATACAGCAGGCAGCATGGGCTGGGAGCGTGGTCCTAGCTGCCGGCGCCCTCCACAGTGTGGCGCCTTACTCTTACGCGCAACCCGCGTAACGGGCGGGCCGGCCCTGTATATAACTCTCAGTCTGTGGCTTCCTGCTGCCTCCATTCCCCTCCTCACATCATGTCACTGCCCCTGTCACATGCAGCCCTGTTCTATCATATCACTCATCTCCTGATATACTCTGTGCTGCTGGGGACTCTGCTCCTCCACTGTATAACTCTCAGTCTGTGGCTTCCTCCATTCCCCTCCTCACATCATGTCACTGCCCCTGTCACATGCAGCTCTGTCCTCACTGACACATCACTCATCTCCTAATATACTCTGTGCTGCTGGGGACTCTGCTCATCCCACTATATAACTCTCAGTCTGTGGCTTCCTGCTGCCTCCATTCCCCTCCTCACATCATGTCACTGCCCCTGTCACATGCAGCTCTGTCCTCACTGACACATCACTCATCTCCTGATATCCTCTGTGCTGCTGGGGACCCTGCTCCTCCACTGTATAACTCTCAGTCTGTGGCTTCCTCCATTCACCTCCTCACATCATGTCACTGCCTCTGTCACATGCAGCCCTGTCCTCACTGACACATCACTCATCTCCTGATATCCTCTGTGCTGCTGGGGACCCTGCTCCTCCCACTGTATCACTATAAGTCTGTGCATTCCTGCTGCCTTTTTTTTTTGATCAGAAAATAAATGGCCATTTATGTCACATACACACAGCAGTAGCAGGTCAGTTTTCCCAACAATGAACACAATGCCTGACTCCCATTTATCCAGAAAATGGCCTAGGTGCCAAGTAACAGAGATCAGACATTGAGAAACAAGCGGTGACATTGCTCAGGGTAGCTGTGAGTAGTATATGTTCATTTATAAAGGTTACAATATTGTAACTAGGTTGCAACATTATAATACAAAGCAGCGTGTATTTTATTTATGCAAGCTTTCTCAGATCAATGGATCTTACAGCTAATCTAGGGCAGGGGACATTAGAAGAAGAGAAAGGGATGCCCTGGGTCATGTATAATCACATATGTAATAACAAAGGTATAATAACTTCTTTCATTTGATGTAATATGTCCCAGGTAGTAAAGAAGGAAATGTAAATGCTTTGCAGGAAAACATTGCAGTGCAGCTAGTGGAGAAAGAAGATGAGAAACGTATTTCATATGTAAAATGTAATGACGTCACTGTACCACCGGGGAGTGACTGTGGAGGCTGGCACTGATATACTGGGGGTCTGTGCAGTATACACTGTATTATATGTGGTCTAGCAAACTAGCACAGCCTCAAGATAATGCCAGGCACATATTTTACATTATAGGTATTAGGATTGGAATGTGCCTTTATATATATAGTCTTGTATATTCCTATATCTGCACCATACAATGACATCACATGATATTTTCTCATCACTGATTGCTTTCCACATTCCCTTATATACAGTATAGGCTTCTACTTTAATAAACAGTAATGTCTATAAATAATGTGCTGCACAGTCACTATGATGCGAACTCACCGGCAACACTGTAACTGTTGGTGCATTATAAGAATAATGAGCCCATGACAGGTGCGATCTGCTGCTCAAAACCTTAAAAAAGCATCTGTCAGAAGTGGGATTCGAACCCACGCCTCCAGAGGAGACTGCGACCTGAACGCAGCGCCTTAGACCGCTCGGCCATCCTGACTGTAGGAAAAAGTGCAGCACGGGGAGCTTCTACCCTCTGCCAGCTCTGTCTCCTCCCATCTAGTTCACATTGGCTGTATGTCAGTCATGTAATATAACACACTGGCTGTATACTGGTAATCATGTAAATATTACACACTGGCTGTATGCTGACAAACATGTAAATATTACACACTGGCTGTATGCTGACAGTCATGTGATATTATACACTGGCTGTATACTGACAGTCATGTGATATTACACACTGGCTGTATACTGACAATCATGTGATATTACACACTGGCTGTATACTGACAATCATGTGATATAACACACTGGCTGTATACTGACAATCATGTAACATTACACACTGGCTGTATACTGACAATCATGTGATATTACACACTGGCTGTATACTGACAATCATGTGATATTACACACTGGCTGTATGCTGACAGTCATGTGATATTACACACTGGCTGTATACTGACAATCATGTGATATTACACACTGGCTGTATGCTGACAGTCATGTGATATTACACACTGGCTGTATACTGACAATCATGTGATATTACACACTGGCTGTATACTGACAATCATGTAACATCACACACTGGCTGTATACTGACAATCATGTGATATTACACACTGGCTGTATACTGGTAATCATGTAACATTACACACTGGCTGTATACTGGCAATCATGTGATATTACACACTGGCTGTATACTGACAATCATGTGATATTACACACTGGCTGTATACTGACAATCATGTGATATTACACACTGGCTGTATACTGACAATCATGTGATATTACACACTGGTTGTATACTGGTAATCATGTAACATTACACACTGGCTGTATACTGACAATCATGTGATATAACACACTGGCTGTATACTGACAATCATGTAACATTACACACTGGCTGTATACTGACAGTCATGTAACATTACACACTGGCTGTATACTGACAGTCATGTAACATTACACACTGGCTGTATACTGACAATCATGTGATATTACACACTGGCTGTATACTGACAATCATGTGATATTACACACTGGCTGTATACTGACAGTCATGTGATATTACACACTGGTTGTATACTGGTAATCATGTAACATTACACACTGGCTGTATACTGACAATCATGTGATATAACACACTGGCTGTATACTGACAATCATGTAACATTACACACTGGCTGTATACTGACAGTCATGTAACATTACACACTGGCTGTATACTGACAGTCATGTAACATTACACACTGGCTGTATACTGACAATCATGTAACATTACACACTGGCTGTATACTGACAATCATGTGATATTACACACTGGCTGTATACTGACAATCATGTGATATTACACACTGGCTGTATACTGACAATCATGTGATATTACACACTGGCTGTATACTGGCAATCATGTGATATTACACACTGGCTGTATACTGACAATCATGTGATATTACACACTGGCTGTATACTGACAATCATGTAATATTACACACTGTATACTGGCAATCGTGATATTACACACTGGCTGTATACTGGCAATCATGATATCATATTACACACTGGCTGTATACTGGCAATCGTGATATTACACACTGGCTGTATACTGACAATCATGTGATATTACACATTGGCTGTACACTGGCAATCATGTAACTTTACACACTGGCTGTATACTGACAATCATGTAATATTACACACTGTATACTGGCAATCGTGATATTACACACTGGCTGTATACTGGCAATCATGTAACTTTACACACTGGCTGGCGGGATTCGGTGAAAGCCGGACCGGACCAAGTTCCGGAACGCCGGACGAGACCCGCTCCCTGCAGCGACCCCTGCCGCTGAGGAGCTTTGTAAGCGCGTGTCCGTCCGTGGTCCGGTCCGGTTTTCACCGAATCCCCTGGCTGTATACTGACATTCATGTAACATTACACACTGGCTGTATACTGACATTCATGTAACATTACACACTGGCTGTGTACTGACAGTCATGTACTATCACACACTGGCTGTATACTGACAGTCATGTACTATCACACACTGGCTGTATACTGACAGTCATGTACTATCACACACTGGCTGTATACTGACAGTCATGTACTATCACACACTGGCTGTATACTGACAGTCATGTAACATCACACACTGGCTGTATACTGACAGTCATGTACTATCACACACTGGCTGTATACTGACAGTCATGTAACATCACACACTGGCTGTATACTGACAGTCATGTACTATCACACACTGGCTGTATATTGACAGTCATGTAACATCACACACTGGCTGTATACTGACAGTCATGTAACATCACACACTGGCTGTATACTAACAGTCATGTAACATTACACACTGGCTGTATACTGACAATCATGTAACATTACACACTGGCTGTATACTGACAGTCATGTACTATCACACACTGGCTGTATATTGACAGTCATGTAACATCACACACTGGCTGTATACTGACAGTCATGTACTCTCACACACTGGCTGTATACTGACAGTCATGTAACATCACACACTGGCTGTATACTGACAGTCATGTACTCTCACACACTGGCTGTATACTGACAGTCATGTAACATTACACACTGGCTGTATACTAACAGTCATGTAACATTACACACTGGCTGTATACTGACAGTCATGTACTATCACACACTGGCTGTATATTGACAGTCATGTAACATCACACACTGGCTGTATACTGACAGTCATGTACTCTCACACACTGGCTGTATACTGACAGTCATGTACTATCACACACTGGCTGTATACTGACAGTCATGTACTCTCACACACTGGCTGTATACTGACAGTCATGTACTATCACACACTGGCTGTATACTGACAGTCATGTAACATCACACACTGGCTGTATACTGACAGTCATGTACTCTCACACACTGGCTGTATACTGACAGTCATGTAACATTACACACTGGCTGTATACTAACAGTCATGTAACATTACACACTGGCTGTATACTGACAGTTATGTACTATCACACACTGGCTGTATATTGACAGTCATGTAACATCACACACTGGCTGTATACTGACAGTCATGTAACATCACACACTGGCTGTATACTGACAGTCATGTAACATCACACACTGGCTGTATACTGACAGTCATGTAACATCACACACTGGCTGTATACTGACAGTCATGTAACATCACACACTGGCTGTATACTGACAGTCATGTAACATCACACACTGGCTGTATACTGACAGTCATGTAACATCACACACTGGCTGTATACTGACAGTCATGTAACATCACACACTGGCTGTATACTGACAGTCATGTAACATCACACACTGGCTGTATACTGACAGTCATGTAACATTACACACTGGCTGTATACTGACAGTCATGTAACATCACACACTGGCTGTATACTGACAGTCATGTAACATCACACACTGGCTGTATACTGACAGTCATGTAACATCACACACTGGCTGTATACTGACAGTCATGTAACATTACACACTGGCTGTATACTGACAATCATGTGATATTACACACTGGCTGTATACTGACAATCATGTGATATTACACACTGGCTGTATACTGACAATCATGTGATATTACACACTGGCTGTATACTGGCAATCATGTGATATTACACACTGGCTGTATACTGACAGTCATGTAACATCACACACTGGCTGTATACTGACAATCATGTGATATTACACACTGGCTGTATACTGACAATCATGTGATATTACACACTGGCTGTATACTGACAATCGTGATATTACACACTGGCTGTATACTGGCAATCATGTGATATTACACACTGGCTGTATACTGACAGTCATGTAACATCACACACTGGCTGTATACTGACAATCATGTGATATTACACACTGGCTGTATACTGACAATCATGTGATATTACACACTGGCTGTATACTGACAATCATGTGATATTACACATAGAGATGAGCGGGTTCGGTTTCTCTGAATCCGAACCCGCCAGAACTTCATGTTTTTTTTCACGGGTCCGAGCGACTCGGATCTTCCCGCCTTGCTCGGTTAACCCGAGCGCGCCCGAACGTCATCATGACGCTGTCGGATTCTCGCGAGGCTCGGATTCTATCGCGAGACTCGGATTCTATATAAGGAGCCGCGCGTCGCCGCCATTTTCACACGTGCATTGAGATTGATAGGGAGAGGACGTGGCTGGCGTCCTCTCCGTTTAGACACTTGATTTACTAATTTTGGGGAGCATTAGGAGTACTCAGTAGTGTACAGTGCAGAGTTTTGCTGATAGTGACCAGTGACCACCACTTTTATTTATAATCCGTTCTCTGCCTGAAAAAAGCGATACACAGCACACAGTGACTCAGTCACATACCATATCTGTGTGCACTGCTCAGGCTCAGGCCAGTGTGCTGCATCATCTATTATCTATATATAATATTATATATCTGTCTGACTGCTCAGCTCACACAGCTTATAATTGTGGGGGAGACTGGGGAGCACTACTGCAGTGCCAGTTATAGGTTATAGCAGGAGCCAGGAGTACATAATATATTATATAGTGAGTGACCACCAGACACACAGTGCAGTTTATTTAATATATCCGTTCTCTGCCTGAAAAAAGCGATACACACAGTGACTCAGTCAGTCACATACCATATCTGTGTGCACTGCTCAGGCTCAGGCCAGTGTGCTGCATCATCTATATATATTATATATCTGTCTGACTGCTCAGCTCACACAGCTTATAATTGTGGGGGAGACTGGGGAGCACTACTGCAGTGCCAGTTATAGGTTATAGCAGGAGCCAGGAGTACATAATATTATATTAAAATTAAACAGTGCACACTTTTGCTGCAGGAGTGCCACTGCCAGTGTGACTAGTGACCAGTGACCTGACCACCAGTATATAATATTAGTAGTATACTATCTCTTTATCAACCAGTCTATATTAGCAGCAGACACAGTACAGTGCGGTAGTTCACGGCTGTGGCTACCTCTGTGTCGGCACTCGGCAGCCCGTCCATAATTGTATATACCACCTAACCGTGGTTTTTTTTTCTTTCTTTATACATACATACTAGTTACGAGTATACTATCTCTTTATCAACCAGTCTATATATTAGCAGCAGACACAGTACAGTGCGGTAGTTCACGGCTGTGGCTACCTCTGTGTCGGCACTCGGCAGCCCGTCCATAATTGTATATACCACCTAACCGTGGGTTTTTTTTCTTTCTTTATACATACATACTAGTTACGAGTATACTATCTCTTTATCAACCAGTCTATATATTAGCAGCAGACACAGTACAGTGCGGTAGTTCACGGCTGTGGCTACCTCTGTGTCGGCACTCGGCAGCCCGTCCATAATTGTATATACCACCTAACCGTGCTTTTTTTTTCTTTCTTTATACATACATACTAGTTACGAGTATACTATCTCTTTATCAACCAGTCTATATATTAGCAGCAGACACAGTACAGTGCGGTAGTTCACGGCTGTGGCTACCTCTGTGTCGGCACTCGGCAGCCCGTCCATAATTGTATATACCACCTAACCGTGGTTTTTTTTTCTTTCTTTTTACATACATACTAGTTACGAGTATACTATCTCTTTATCAACCAGTCTATATATTAGCAGCAGACACAGTACAGTGCGGTAGTTCACGGCTGTGGCTACCTCTGTGTCGGCACTCGGCAGCCCGTCCATAATTGTATATACCACCTAACCGTGGTTTTTTTTTCTTTCTTTATACATACATACTAGTTACGAGTATACTATCTCTTTATCAACCAGTCTATATATTAGCAGCAGACACAGTACAGTGCGGTAGTTCACGGCTGTGGCTACCTCTGTGTCGGCACTCGGCAGCCCGTCCATAATTGTATATACCACCTAACCGTGGTTTTTTTTTCTTTCTTTATACATACATACTAGTTACGAGTATACTATCTCTTTATCAACCAGTCTATATATTAGCAGCAGACACAGTACAGTGCGGTAGTTCACGGCTGTGGCTACCTCTGTGTCGGCACTCGGCAGCCCGTCCATAATTGTATATACCACCTAACCGTGGTTTTTTTTTCTTTCTTTATACATACATACTAGTTACGAGTATACTATCTCTTTATCAACCAGTCTATATATTAGCAGCAGACACAGTACAGTGCGGTAGTTCACGGCTGTGGCTACCTCTGTGTCGGCACTCGGCAGCCCGTCCATAATTGTATATACCACCTAACCGTGGTTTTTTTTTCTTTCTTTATACATACATACTAGTTTTGAGTATACTATCTCTTTATCAACCAGTCTATATATTAGCAGCAGACACAGTACAGTGCGGTAGTTCACGGCTGTGGCTACCTCTGTGTCGGCACTCGGCAGCCCGTCCATAATTGTATACTAGTATCCAATCCATCCATCTCCATTGTTTACCTGAGGTGCCTTTTAGTTGTGCCTATTAAAATATGGAGAACAAAAATGTTGAGGTTCCAAAATTAGGGAAAGATCAAGATCCACTTCCACCTCGTGCTGAAGCTGCTGCCACTAGTCATGGCCGAGACGATGAAATGCCAGCAACGTCGTCTGCCAAGGCCGATGCCCAATGGCATAGTACAGAGCATGTCAAAACCAAAACACCAAATATCAGTAAAAAAAGGACTCCAAAACCTAAAATAAAATTGTCGGAGGAGAAGCGTAAACTTGCCAATATGCCATTTACCACACGGAGTGGCAAGGAACGGCTGAGGCCCTGGCCTATGTTCATGGCTAGTGGTTCAGCTTCACATGAGGATGGAAGCACTCAGCCTCTCGCTAGAAAACTGAAAAGACTCAAGCTGGCAAAAGCACCGCAAAGAACTGTGCGTTCTTTGAAATCCCAAATCCACAAGGAGAGTCCAATTGTGTCGGTTGCGATGCCTGACCTTCCCAACACTGGACGTGAAGAGCATGCGCCTTCCACCATTTGCACGCCCCCTGCAAGTGCTGGAAGGAGCACCCGCAGTCCAGTTCCTGATAGTCAGATTGAAGATGTCAGTGTTGAAGTACACCAGGATGAGGAGGATATGGGTGTTGCTGGCGCTGGGGAGGAAATTGACCAGGAGGATTCTGATGGTGAGGTGGTTTGTTTAAGTCAGGCACCCGGGGAGACACCTGTTGTCCGTGGGAGGAATATGGCCGTTGACATGCCAGGTGAAAATACCAAAAAAATCAGCTCTTCGGTGTGGAGGTATTTCACCAGAAATGCGGACAACAGGTGTCAAGCCGTGTGTTCCCTTTGTCAAGCTGTAATAAGTAGGGGTAAGGACGTTAACCACCTCGGAACATCCTCCCTTATACGTCACCTGCAGCGCATTCATAATAAGTCAGTGACAAGTTCAAAAACTTTGGGTGACAGCGGAAGCAGTCCACTGACCAGTAAATCCCTTCCTCTTGTAACCAAGCTCACGCAAACCACCCCACCAACTCCCTCAGTGTCAATTTCCTCCTTCCCCAGGAATGCCAATAGTCCTGCAGGCCATGTCACTGGCAAGTCTGACGAGTCCTCTCCTGCCTGGGATTCCTCCGATGCATCCTTGCGTGTAACGCCTACTGCTGCTGGCGCTGCTGTTGTTGCCGCTGGGAGTCGATGGTCATCCCAGAGGGGAAGTCGTAAGCCCACTTGTACTACTTCCAGTAAGCAATTGACTGTTCAACAGTCCTTTGCGAGGAAGATGAAATATCACAGCAGTCATCCTACTGCAAAGCGGATAACTGAGTCCTTGACAACTATGTTGGTGTTAGACGTGCGTCCGGTATCCGCCGTTAGTTCACAGGGAACTAGACAATTTATTGAGGCAGTGTGCCCCCGTTACCAAATACCATCTAGGTTCCACTTCTCTAGGCAGGCGATACCGAGAATGTACACGGACGTCAGAAAAAGACTCACCAGTCTCCTAAAAAATGCAGTTGTACCCAATGTCCACTTAACCACGGACATGTGGACAAGTGGAGCAGGGCAGGGTCAGGACTATATGACTGTGACAGCCCACTGGGTAGATGTATGGACTCCCGCCGCAAGAACAGCAGCGGCGGCACCAGTAGCAGCATCTCGCAAACGCCAACTCTTTCCTAGGCAGGCTACGCTTTGTATCACCGCTTTCCAGAATACGCACACAGCTGAAAACCTCTTACGGCAACTGAGGAAGATCATCGCGGAATGGCTTACCCCAATTGGACTCTCCTGTGGATTTGTGGCATCGGACAACGCCAGCAATATTGTGTGTGCATTAAATATGGGCAAATTCCA
Source organism: Pseudophryne corroboree (assembly GCF_028390025.1). Taxonomy (NCBI): domain Eukaryota; kingdom Metazoa; phylum Chordata; class Amphibia; order Anura; family Myobatrachidae; genus Pseudophryne; species Pseudophryne corroboree. Next base: position 59,642,191 of record NC_086447.1, read on the forward strand.
GCACGTCCCATGTTTTGCACATACCTTGAATTTGGTGGTGCAGAATTTTTTAAAAAACGACAGGGGCGTGCAAGAGATGCTGTCGGTGGCCAGAAAAATTGCGGGACACTTTCGGCGTACAGGCACCACGTACAGAAGACTGGAGCACCACCAAAAACTACTGAACCTGCCCTGCCATCATCTGAAGCAAGAAGTGGTAACGAGGTGGAATTCAACCCTCTATATGCTTCAGAGGTTGGAGGAGCAGCAAAAGGCCATTCAAGCCTATACAATTGAGCACGATATAGTAGGTGGAATGCACCTGTCTCAAGTGCAGTGGAGAATGATTTCAACGTTGTGCAAGGTTCTGATGCCCTTTGAACTTGCCACACGTGAAGTCAGTTCAGACACTGCCAGCCTGAGTCAGGTCATTCCCCTCATCAGGCTTTTGCAGAAGAAGCTGGAGGCATTGAAGAAGGAGCTAAAAGGGAGCGATTCCGCTAGGCATGTGGGACTTGTGGATGCAGCCCTTAATTCGCTTAACAAGGATTCACGGGTGGTCAATCTGTTGAAATCAGAGCACTACATTTTGGCCACCGTGCTCGATTCTAGATTTAAAGCCTACCTTGGATCTCTCTTTCCGGCAGACACAGGTCTGCTGGGGTTGAAAGACCTGCTGGTGACAAAATTGTCAAGTCAAGCGGAACGCGACCTGTCAACATCTCCTCCTTCACATTCTCCCGCAACTGGGGGTGCGAGGAAAAGGCTCAGAATTCCGAGCCCACCCGCTGGCGGTGATGCAGGGCAGTCTGGAGCGACTGCTGATGCTGACATCTGGTCCGGACTGAAGGACCTGACAACGATTACGGACATGTCGTCTACTGTCACTGCATATGATTCTCTCAACATTGATAGAATGGTGGAGGATTATATGAGTGACCGCATCCAAGTAGGCACGTCACACAGTCCGTACTTATACTGGCAGGAAAAAGAGGCAATTTGGAGGCCCTTGCACAAACTGGCTTTATTCTACCTAAGTTGCCCTCCCACAAGTGTGTACTCCGAAAGAGTGTTTAGTGCCGCCGCTCACCTTGTCAGCAATCGGCGTACGAGGTTACATTCAGAAAATGTGGAGAAGATGATGTTCATTAAAATGAATTATAATCAATTCCTCCGCGGAGACATTGACCAGCAGCAATTGCCTCCACAAAGTACACAGGGAGCTGAGATGGTGGATTCCAGTGGGGACGAATTGATAATCTGTGAGGAGGGGGATGTACACGGTGATATATCGGAGGGTGAAGATGAGGTGGACATCTTGCCTCTGTAGAGCCAGTTTGTGCAAGGAGAGATTAATTGCTTCTTTTTTGGGGGGGGTCCAAACCAACCCGTCATATCAGTCACAGTCGTGTGGCAGACCCTGTCACTGAAATGATGGGTTGGTTAAAGTGTGCATGTCCTGTTTTGTTTATACAACATAAGGGTGGGTGGGAGGGCCCAAGGACAATTCCATCTTGCACCTCTTTTTTCTTTTCTTTTTCTTTGCATCATGTGCTGATTGGGGAGGGTTTTTTTGGAAGGGACATCCTGCGTGACACTGCAGTGCCACTCCTAGATGGGCCCGGTGTTTGTGTCGGCCACTAGGGTCGCTAATCTTACTCACACAGCTACCTCATTGCGCCTCTTTTTTTCTTTGCGTCATGTGCTGTTTGGGGAGGGTTTTTTGGAAGGGACATCCTGCGTGACACTGCAGTGCCACTCCTAGATGGGCCCGGTGTTTGTGTCGGCCACTAGGGTCGCTAATCTTACTCACACAGCTACCTCATTGCGCCTCTTTTTTTCTTTGCGTCATGTGCTGTTTGGGGAGGGTTTTTTGGAAGGGCCATCCTGCGTGACACTGCAGTGCCACTCCTAGATGGGCCCGGTGTTTGTGTCGGCCACTAGGGTCGCTAATCTTACTCACACAGCTACCTCATTGCGCCTCTTTTTTTCTTTGCGTCATGTGCTGTTTGGGGAGGGTTTTTTGGAAGGGACATCCTGCGTGACACTGCAGTGCCACTCCTAGATGGGCCCGGTGTTTGTGTCGGCCACTAGGGTCGCTAATCTTACTCACACAGCTACCTCATTGCGCCTCTTTTTTTCTTTGCGTCATGTGCTGTTTGGGGAGGGTTTTTTGGAAGGGCCATCCTGCGTGACACTGCAGTGCCACTCCTAGATGGGCCCGGTGTTTGTGTCGGCCACTAGGGTCGCTAATCTTACTCACACAGCTACCTCATTGCGCCTCTTTTTTTCTTTGCGTCACGTGCTGTTTGGGGAGGGTTTTTTGGAAGGGACATCCTGCGTGACACTGCAGTGCCACTCCTAGATGGGCCCGGTGTTTGTGTCGGCCACTAGGGTCGCTTATCTTACTCACACAGCGACCTCGGTGCAAATTTTAGGACTAAAAATAATATTGTGAGGTGTGAGGTATTCAGAATAGACTGAAAATGAGTGTAAATTATGGTTTTTGAGGTTAATAATACTTTGGGATCAAAATGACCCCCAAATTCTATGATTTAAGCTGTTTTTTTAGTGTTTTTTGAAAAAAACACCCGAATCCAAAACACACCCGAATCCGACAAAAAAAAATTCGGTGAGGTTTTGCCAAAACGCGTTCGAACCCAAAACACGGCCGCGGAACCGAACCCAAAACCAAAACACAAAACCCGAAAAATTTCAGGCGCTCATCTCTAATTACACACTGGCTGTATACTGGCAATCATGTGATATTACACACTGGCTGTATACTGACAATCATGTGATATCACACACTGGCTGTATACTGACAATCATGTGATATCACACACTGGCTGTATACTGACAGTCATGTAACATCACACACTGGCTGTATACTGACAGTCATGTAACATTACACACTGGCTGTATACTGACAGTCATGTAACATTACACACTGGCTGTATACTGACAGTCATGTAACATCACACACTGGCTGTATACTGACAGTCATGTAACATCACACACTGGCTGTATACTGACAGTCATGTACTATCACACACTGGCTGTATACTGACAGTCATGTAACATCACACACTGGCTGTATACTGACAGTCATGTACTATCACACACTGGCTGTATACTGACAGTCATGTAACATCACACACTGGCTGTATACTGACAGTCATGTACTATCACACACTGGCTGTATACTGACAGTCATGTAACATCACACACTGGCTGTATACTGACAGTCATGTAACATCACACACTGGCTGTATACTGACAGTCATGTAACATCACACACTGGCTGTATACTGACAGTCATGTAACATCACACACTGGCTGTATACTGACAGTCATGTAACATCACACACTGGCTGTATACTGACAGTCATGTACTATCACACACTGGCTGTATACTGACAGTCATGTAACATCACACACTGGCTGTATACTGACAGTCATGAAACATCACACACTGGCTGTATACTGACAGTCATGTACTATCACACACTGGCTGTATACTGACAGTCATGTAACATCACACACTGGCTGTATATTGACAGTCATGCAACATCACACACTGGCTGTATACTGACAGTCATGTAATATCACACACTGGCTGTATACTGACAGTCATGTACTATCACACACTGGCTGTATACTGACAGTCATGTAACATTACACACTGGCTGTATACTGACAGTCATGTAACATTACACACTGGCTGTATACTGACAATCGTGTAATAATAGACACTGATATATGCCCGAGGAGAGGCTGTAACGTGGTCCCTGTACTGCAGTCTGGAGTAGTGTCAGCTAGCTCACACTGTAATGCTAGCAATGTTGCAATAGGTAGAGGTATACAGTACACTGTATATGATGAGCTAATAATACAGGTATATGATGGTGAGATCATTGTCACAATGGAACCCTGAGGCTGCATTCTGAGTTCTATTCTTGAAGCCACTGGTTTGTCAGTGCACACTGCCACACCTGAGCCTCTGACCAGCCCTCTGCTTTATGCCGTAAGTTGTGTTTATATTCATTTTACTCTTCTTAAAACAGTCACAAAGGTAGTTATGGTAATTAGGTACAAAGAGTCATAATAGAATTGTGATCATATGCTCTTCTCTCACTATCTACCTCATCTGTGTCACCCCTGTATGTCTGCCCCTCCCCTTAGAATGTAAGCTCTTACGTGCAGGGCCCTCTTCCCTCATGTGCTTATCCTTCACTTACTTAAACCGTCTTCGATGGCACCGCGTATTTCTGCCACCCGGATACTTATGTCAGCGTTGTCTGCTGCTGTAGCTATGTTTATTTACCCTGTCCTTGTCCTATAGGGTTGGGTATAGGTGACCGGCAGTTGGAATACCACCGGTCACCATACCGACGCCGGTTTCCTGGAGTGTAGACTGCCTGGGGGGGTGCGAGCACAACGAGTGGGCTCAGTGGCTTGCTGCGCTCGCAACAGGTTTTATTCCCACTCTATGGGTGTCGTGGACACCCACGAGTAGAAATAGTCCCTGTCAGTCGGCATGCCGACTGTCTGGCTTTCCACCGGGACGGGATTCCGGCGTTGGTATAGTGACGGCTGGGTCACATAACCACATCCCGTCCTATATTATCTTCAACTGTAATACTGGGTACACACTGGTAGATATATCTACAGACGGACCAAGCAGTGTGTTGTGCATACACACTGCCCGATCTGTCAGGACTGACGTCACGAACTAGGCGGACATTTACATACGCCCACCCAGTTCAGCTGTCAATCACCGCCGGCTGCTGCAGCATGTGTACGGGCGGTCGGCTGATCGCCCATACTCACACAGTGATGCGCCAATATATCGTTATATATATTGTCCGTCAGCTGTGCTGCAGGGCCGACGCGATATGTCTGTGAACGACGGCATTCACAGATATATCACTCACACACACTGGCCGACGGGCCAGCGATATATCGGCCAGTGTGTACTCACCTTCAGTCACTGTTTTCCTGTTTTGATTATTTGTTTATGTACTCTGTAATTGGGCGCTGCGGAACCCTTGTGGCGCCATATAAATAAAGGATAATAAAAATAATTATCATAATAATTTATTAACAACTTTCTGTGACAAGCCTTTTGAAGATAGTTATTTTCAAATGATTCCCGCAAAACGCAGATGGCAGATTCAAAGTCGCGCAAGTCACAAAGAGCGTGGATCTTGCAGAAATAAGCGTACCGCGCATGCGCTAAAGAGATAGATTATCAGAAATTCACAAAAGGACAGAGATGGCTAGTGCATGGATTAATCCGTTGTTAAAGCAGATTATTTATCTTATATAATACCCTTTATGAGGTCTAAGAACACTGTACGCTAACTACGTATGAAGTACCGTAAGGGTACGCACGTTGCGTAACAATCGCTTAGCCGTGGTCGAGACGCTCAAGCGTTACGTTCGCTCACGGCCAAGAGATCACAGGCAGGCACGCTATTGGCTGCCGACTACCGTAATGATTCGCTATAGCGATGTGACCGCTCGAGACCACGAGGAGATCACCAGCGGCGCATACGCTCACAATGTAAAACCTTTATATCTAAACCATAAACAGTGTATTATGCAGTAAACCCTTTGTGTAGTGATATGGTGTAAATGCAACACAGTATAACCTTACTAGCTTAAAAGCAGTTTGAGCGTTACCGACGCTCTGAGAATACTTAACTCTATAAGAAATACACAGATACCTGGGCTTAGGGTCCAACGCCTAATATATATATATTTTGAATGATATACTTGCAAAAGAATTAATACAAATACAAATCATACACTACAATATAACATAGACTAACTAACCAGGTAACTACACAGTAAATACAATACAATTAAGTTTAAGAGAAAAATGAGAGAAAGAGAAGAGAGAGAAAGATATGGCCCATAATAACAAGAGAGAAACAGTATGATTACGGAGAAAAACTTACGCACAAAGGAAACGATCGCATGCGCCTCTGGACATCCAGCTCCCGATTTTCAGCAATGATAACCGTTGAAGAGTGAGAGCTGGATGTGATCGGCCTTTCTATTTATGCCCCACACACAATGCAATTCAATGGTCCCTACAATCTCATTGTTCATTGGACACAGGAATTCCTCCTCGCATTATAACAAAAGGTCATAGGTTGATTCATACAGGTGGGCTGTGACTATTTCCAACAGCTCAGGTGGGAGGGAAACTGGGTTTCCCGCCGCATGGGTAATAAAGTGCAAATAAAGTAAATGTTCATAAACTTCTTATGTCCATAACTATTCGCACGAGCGATTGATCTGCTTCAAACCAACACCGGAATATTTCTAATTAAATATTCTTCCGATGGATACTAAACACCACTGTATTACTCCTGTCTGACCCTTCGTATCAAACAAAGAGGGATTTCTCTGTTCATGAACATTCTATATTAACCAAACTTTCAGAATCTATCAAAGGGACCATGATCTAAAAAATACATTATATAGTGAAAATATGTAATGATTGAGTCGCACGCTACGATCACATAAACTCTACCGTAAATACGCATACCGTGCGCCTGCGGGTGCCCGCGACTGTGAGTATGCGCACGTACGGGAGAGCGTACGCATGCGCAGCACGGACCTGTGTGAGGTGCAAATATGGTAGTGTGCATAGAGATATTTTTCTGACTTTGACAGTCCACCCTTTGGCAGTCAACAATAACTGCCACTTCCTGAAAACATTTCAAAAAGAGAAAAATATATGTTAGGGGTTAATACATTTACATGGTTGGGTAAGGGAGGAGAGGAGAAGGTAGGAAAAGGGTATGACCTAGTGAGATAGCAGAAGCATGTGTGTATGAATCCGTGCTTGGGGGTCATGTATCATCGTGCCGTACGTGTTTTAAATCAAGCTTCGAGGTATTGCGAAGTATACATTTGAATTCCTTCTTATCCCGTGGTACGGGTCTGTGGATGGGCTGTCAAACTTTACCGAGCTCTTTTCGGCTTTGGCTGTAACAAAATGGGGGAGCACATTTTAGTTGATGATACATGAATGGGGGAGATATGTGATTGCTGAGATCTGTGCCTGTATTCCCTATCGACTATGTGTGTCATTACCTGAGGGTTGTAGAAATGAAGAAAAGACATAATTACGGTAAATGCGGTGGTATTCTATGTCAGGTAAATGTACATTCGTCGATTGAGGTCTTGTTTGGTGTCTGTTGAATGCCGTCTTCTTTGTGCTTTTGCCCATAAGGTGCGAGCAAAAGCTGTCAATGTCCATAGATTTACAAAAGTGTTGGGCTAGCGTAATTTTAAAATTTCTAGGGAAACTGGGGATCCATGGCATAGTTCATCAAAAATCTGTATATCAGGTTGTCAAAACTTCTTCTTTAATCTCTCTGTTGTCTGTATATCGGCTCATCAAATTCCTCGTCCAAGTGGGTCTTTTTACCTTGGAGGAAACGGAAAAACAGGTGAAAGAAACGGACCGTAGAAATCGCATTTTCATCACATCATTGTTTCTACATTTGGGTCATAAATCAAGTCCATTGGAATTACAGTTTCCTCACTCCTTAAACTCATTACCCTAGTACGATGATTGCACCTCATTAAAGCCTGACCGCATCTAAATATCAAACCAATCGTTATGATAACACCTAAGATACATAGGAGAAACTTCCCAACATCCATTATGACTCCTTGAGCCCAGTCTCCTAAACCGGAGAACCAATTTCGCGGGTTCAACCATGACACCCAACCAGTCAGCTCATTACTCACAGCAGCAAGGGTGAGATTGTGTCTTCTGCGAAATTCCCACTTTAGTTGGAGAATATCGTCCATCTTTTGGTCTATGACCTCGACCGGGTCCTCGGTGCTATTCGTAATATATGTGCAACATTTCACGCCGTATTGTGTTGCCAGTGTGACACAATATCCGCCTGTTACTGCTGTGAGGTAATTAAGAACCATTCTATGCTGGACTAGTTCTGTTTTGTAAGCCTGAAGTTCCCTTCCAGTATACCTAAACGTGTCATCATACATTTCAGTGATATTATCTAACAAATTGGCGAGCGCAGAAATGTATTTATAATTCAGCACTCCTCTAGCGGTGCGGGTGAAATCTAACGCGATTAAGAATTGAATCCCGGTGGATTCACTTATCAGATCAGAGGCCGGATGCTCTGTCTTCTCTATCAGGTGCCTTTTAACAACGTGCTCGTAATGGGTGTGAGTATAAGGAGCTTGGGCACCACGGTGTATGTCTTTCATTTTGTCATGTGATACAGTCATTACTTCAGGCAGTACTTTTCCAATATAACACAATCCTTCAGAGTTTGGGGCAAGCCACTTGTACGCCTTTCTCCCGCATATGAAATATGCATCATCGGGGAAAACATATGGGACGGAGTAGGACATAACCATATTACACACCTTCCATGTGAAATCTCCTAACCCTAATTCTTCCATCTGCTTAGTACACGTATCAGGTTGTACGATATGTGCACAGTATCCTGGTGATACCTCTCCAACTCTAGTAATCCTATTTCCTAAGGTATACCTATACCGGAAAGATTTTCCTCTACTGGCTATGTGGCGTACAAGCTCTGTATCTGTAGGCATTCTATCTGCTCTATGCGAAAAGGTCATGGTTTGGTTACTCCATGACACTTCCCAATTTCCCGGCTTTCGGGGATTGGAGATGTTGAAACATAATAGGGACCTATCCACATGGTATTGGTGGAGCTTCAAACTAGGAGGACTGGAGATATTAAACCTTCTGTCCACCGGTCTCCCACCACTTAACTCAAGTACCTCCCCTATCGTTAAAGGAAATGGTACTAGCCCTGATTTGCTATGACCTTGAGGTACTTGAGAGCATACCCAACAATCTGTTTTATTTAACACACTACCCACTAAGGAGTGATAGTCACTCAATGGATGCCGGTCCATATGGATATTAAAACTGGATTGGCATTTCTTTATGCACCCATCCTCAATGACATTGTTACAAAGCCGACAGATACAGTTTTCTTCAGCTAACAATCCTTCACAATTCCTTCTATGGTCAATGCTATCGGATCGTTTTCTGATACTCGCCTTTGCTTGTTGATTATGTTGTTCTCGGAAAACTACGCCTCCATTTCTGTCATCAGAACCCATTCCAGAACCTCTCTCGAACTCCATGGTACTCTCGCCGGAACAGACTGCTCTGGTCAACATCATGGTCAACAGGAAAATCCGGATCACAGTCTCTTGAGGCAAGTCCATCTTAGGAGGAGACGAAGAAGAATGAGAAGGGGGGAAAAATAATTTGAGGGAGAGGGGATGGGAAGTGGAGAAAAACAATAAAAGGGAACAGGGGATCGACAACTGCTTTTGATCTTGTGGTTCTCGATGCTCAGGTGCCGCCTTAGTCCTCCTGGAACAGACACTCTAGTGATACAACCTCTACCGTCTGTTCCTTATCACAGGATTTCTCTGGATCAACGACCTTCTTACAGTGGGACGAATGAACCCAAGTCTCTCTCTCAGCAACCTTCAATGCTGTAGTGCTAGTCAATAAGACCTGGTATGGTCCTTCCCATCTGTCAATAAGGCAACCTGAGCGTAGAAAATTCCGTATCATTACATAATCCCCAGGTTCAATGTCATGACAATTACTATCTGGTAAATCAGGAATCACTAACTTCAGATTATCATTTTGATTCCTTAACTGTTTACTCATGTTAATCAAGTATTTTACAGTCACTTCATTGTTACACTTCAAATCATCCTGAGGGTTAATCATAACATGCGGTTGTCGACCAAACAAGATTTCAAAGGGAGACAGATTAAGAGGGGACCTGGGAGTGGTTCTGATGCTGTACAGTACAATGGGTAAAGCTTCTGGCCATGTCAATCCTGTCTCTGCCATCACTTTACTCAGTTTATTTTTAATAGTGCTGTTCACTCTTTCCACTTTCGCACTCGCCTGTGGACGGTATGGAGTGTGCAGCTTGCTATCAATTCCCATCAATTTACACATTCCTTGAAAGACATCACCTGTAAAATGGGTACCCCTATCACTCTCGATTATTCTAGGGATACCATATCTACATACAAATTCCTGCACAATTTTCTTAGCAGTAAACATAGCGGTATTTGTGGCCGCCGGAAATGCTTCGACCCAATTTGAGAAAACATCTATACAAACAAGTACATATTTCAAATTTCGACAAGGGGGTAATTGAATAAAGTCAATCTGTATTACCTGGAAAGGGCCGCCGGCAGGTGGGATATGGGATGGTTCTGTAGGTATTGCCTTTCCAATATTCTTTCTCAAACAGGTAAGGCATGACATGGCTCTTTTACTCGCATGAGAGGAGAATCCTGGGGCGCACCAATATGCTCTTACCAACTTGCACATCCCTTCCTTGCCTAGATGAGTCAGCCCGTGAGCTGCTTCAGCTAAACATGGAAGATATGCTCTGGGGGCCACCGGTTTACCTTGTCCATCCGTCCAGAGTCCTGAGGACTCCTGGCCATATCCCTTTGCCTTCCAGACTGCCTTTTCCTGTGTGGAACACAAATTTTGCATCTCACACAACTTCTGTGTGTTGATGGTATTAAATACCATCAGTTGTGTGGTGTCTGTCTGTCTGGGGGTACCAGCTGCTAATTTAGCCGCTTCGTCTGCTCGGCTGTTACCAAGTGATATTGGGTCTTGGCTATATGTGTGTGCTTTACATTTGATAACAGCCACTCTGTCGGGTTCCTGTATCGCTGTTAGAAGCCTTTTTATGTGAGCTGCATGCGCTACCGGTGTACCAGCTGCCGTCATGAAATTTCTGAGGCGCCATAGGGCTCCGAAATCATGGACTACCCCGAATGCGTATCTAGAATCGGTGTAGATATTGGCTGATTTGCCCTTAGCCAATTCACATGCTCTGGTTAGGGCGACCAGTTCAGCAACCTGGGCTGAGTGAGATGGGCCTAGCGGTTCCGCTTCTATGGTGCCTTGGTCATCTACGACTGCGTATCCAGTACACAAGTCTCCCGAGTCTGACTGTCTATGACAACTACCGTCCGTGTAGAACGTAAGTTCTGCATCTTCCAGTGGGTTGTCACTGATGTCAGGCCTTGCGGTAAAATTTTGGGTCAAATATTCCATACAATCATGAGTGTCTTCCTTTGTATTAAATTCTCCTTCCCCACCACTCTCATCCTCCACCCTTTGTGCCTGTCCAGGCACCCCTGGGAGATATGTTGCAGGATTTAATGCACTGCATCTCCTTATGGTGATGTTTACGGGGGCCATTAGTGCCAATTCCCATCTTGTAAACCGCACTGATGAGACGTGTCTGGTTTGGGCAGAATTTAACAAGGCTGACACTGCATGTGGTGTATGAATTGTGAGGTTGTGACCTAGCACGACGTCTTCGCTTTTCGTTACTAGCAATGCTATCGCAGCAACGCTTCGCAAGCATGAGGGGAGGGATCGCGCTACCGTATCTAGCTGAGCGCTGTAGTATGCTACCGGCCTGCTGGCATCACCGTGCTTTTGGGTTAGTACGCCTGCCGCGCAACCAGCACTTTCTGTTCCGTATAGTTCAAAGGGTTTCCCATAGTCAGGCATACCTAATGCTGGTGCCTGCGTTAGGCACTGTTTAAGTCTCTCAAATGCTGTCTCCGACTCGTCTGTATGCGAAATCCGATCAAGTTTGTTTGAGGAGACCATTTCCTGCAAGGGTAACGCTAGGATGGAAAACCCTGGGATCCAGTTACGGCAATACCCACACATTCCTAAAAATGTTCTGATCTGTTGCTGGGTTTGTGGCAGAGTCATGTCTCTAATTGCTTGAATTCTATCAGCGGTCAGGTGTCTCAGTCCTTGTGTTAGACAGTGTCCCAAATATTTTACCTTAGTTTGGCATAATTGCAACTTGTCTTTGGAAACCTTGTGTCCTGTGTCTGAAAGATGAAACAGGAGCTGTTTCTTATCCTTCAGGGATGCTTCCAATGAATCAGAACACAGTAGTAGATCATCCACGTACTGTATTAATACTGATCCACTCACTGGTTGGAAAGACTGTAAACAATCATGCAAAGCCTGAGAAAATATACTTGGACTATCTATGAATCCTTGTGGTAATCGAGTCCATGTGTATTGGACTCCTCTGTATGTGAATGCAAACAAATATTGACTGTCAGGGTGCAGAGGTACCGAAAAGAAAGCGGAGCAGAGGTCAATAACAGTGAAAAATTTCGCAGTGGGAGGGATTTGCATTAGGATGACAGCTGGATTTGGCACTACGGGGAACTGACTCTCAACTATTTTGTTAATCCCCCTTAGATCCTGCACTAGCCGGTAACCCCTCCCCCCACTCTTTTTAACAGGGAAGATGGGACTATTGGCAGTGCTGGACGTTCTTACCAGAATGCCCTGTTGTAGCAAGCGCTCTATTACGGGATAAACTCCTAACTCCACCTCTGGCTTCAGAGGGTACTGTGGGATTTTTGGAGCTATCCTACCATCTTTTACTTGTACAACTACCGGAGCTACGTTTGCCATTAATCCAGTGTCCTGTCCATCTTTTGTCCAAAGTGACTCTGGTATCTGAGATGTCATTTCTTCTACTTGGGAGGGAGTCCTATTTGTCATAATGGTATGTGACATTAATTTTGACGGGGAGTCTAACATGTCTCGTACTTCCTGAGCGTGATTCTCAGGTATGTCCAAGAATACACCTTCAGGAGTACAATAAATGACGCACCCCATTTTACACAATAAGTCTCTACCCAGGAGATTGGTCGGTGCCGATGCAGCCAGCAAAAAGGAATGCTTGGTATGTAACGGCCCTACTGTAATCTCGGCTGGTTTGCTAACAGGGTAGTGCTGGACTACTCCCGTTACCCCTATGGCTGGAATTGTCTTACCAGTGGTTCTCATGCCCACTGTCGAATTTATCACTGATTTGGCCGCCCCTGTGTCTACAAGAAAGTTTAATGATTTACCAGCTACATTGATTGCAATTTCTGGTTCACTTCCAAGGCTTGCAATCAATTTTACTGGCTGCAGATTACAGGTATGGCCACACCCCTATTGGGTATGGTGACCTCCCTGAATCCCGCTGGTAGCAACTACTTGTGAGGGAGTTAGCTGGGAACTACCAGAGGTTTGCCAATCTCTGTTTGGGGGGTATCTTTTTGTTTCCCCTGCATGTGGCTCATAACTCCGTTTCTGCGGACCCTGCTCCCAATGTCGTGTGTCGTGTCGTTGTCTAGGGGGTTGATAAGGTTTTTGTACATTTCTCGATCTACAGTCTCGTGCAAAGTGTCCCTGTCTGTGACAAAAATAACATGTTACCACATTTGACTTACCCACAGGGTTTGGTGATGTTAACACAGGCTGTTTTGTGGTCAGGGCCTGTATACTTACTGCCATTAACTTATCACTTTGTTGTTCCCTGTGTCTGGTGATGTTCCTATCGTGATCAATAGCAGCCTCTCTCAAGGTAGCCACAGACAGACCTCGCCAACATGGTTGTGTGGTCTGTACCCTAGTCTTTAATGATTCTTTTAAACCATCCATCAGTACCGATACTGCTACTTCTCGATGGTTTATGTTTGTTTTAATGTCCTCTATGCCTGTGTATTTTGCCATTTCTGATAATGCTCTGTGAAAATACTCTGCAGCTGTTTCTGACTCCTTCTGTTTAATGGAGAATATTTTGTTCCATTTAACTACGGCTGGGAAATACTCCTTTAACTGTAAGCTTATTCTTTTTACATTGTCTTTGTTGTACACATCTGTAAGAGGTACATCCTGATCTAATCCACAGTCAGCTAAAAATTGAGCTGCGTCGACATTGGAGGGTAAACATGCTCTCAGCAATATCTGCCAGTCTTTGTTGTTGGGCTCTACAGTGTTACCTAGGTCTCTGATGTATTTTTGGCTGGCAACTAAGTCTTTTCTAGGGTCAGGGAATTCAGACACTATGGTCCTTAATTCCATTCTGGAAAATGGGCTATACATGGCAATGTTCCTCACAGGGGTGACTCCTGATGTGTCAGTTTTCCCATTTGGAACAGCTATTACCCTAACAGGATTAACTCTAACAACATCACTCTGTGTGGGTTCTACAGCTTGTGGTGAAATGGCTTCAGCATAGTGTATGGTGCCGTACTTACCTGTAGATACGACCTCACCTATCCCTCCGCTAGGGGCGCTTGTTACTAATCTCGTGGGTGGAGCTGTGCCTACTGTGGTCTCTGCTATGGTGGCTGCTAGAGAGAGCGCTGAAATTGTTGCCGATTCGTCTTCTTGATCACACTCCTGAGGAAAGTTCAAAACAGGGTACAACTTGCACGGGTTAATACTTGCATTGGTTAATTGGTTAACATTATCTTTAACATTTACACAGTTGCTAAGTGTTTGTGTGTTACACCTTAGTGCGTCATTCTCCGCAACCAATTTCTCTCCCGATATATATGGTGGCGGTGGGGCCGTGGCTATCAGTTTTCTGATTGAGCCAGATCCCGCCGCCTGAGCCAATCCTCTCTGTATGTCACCCTCCTGTTGCCACAACTGCAAATAATCATAATGCTTGATTCGTCTCTTTGCTGATTTAATGAGACATATCCTTCTCCTTAAATTCGTTAACACTTCTGTGCTGAAGCTACCTACTCTTGGGAATTTCTCCCCGTCATGTACCGTCATTCTCTCCCATTCATCACATAAAACCTCTGTGTGAGAACCGTATTTTTCACACATCACGTATCTTGCCGACCCGACTGGTCGGTTCACTGAATCAACCCGAACCGAGGTTGATCGCCCCCTACCTGAACAAGTGGCCCCCATAGTTCGAAGGTGTTGCTTTATTCAGCCAACCCTAACGCAAACCAAAATGTTCAAAATAGGCTGACGGTGGCGGTTTACCGAGTACCCCACTCACTCGCCCACGCCGACCAATACGACCTGATCACACCGATATGGTGCTGGCGTACTCGACCCAGGGCCCCTGCGACCTGAACCTCTATTTACTGGAACCTGTGAGGGTGATCCGAAGAACACTTACTCTTTCCAGTAACTATTGGTTGTTGGATAGTTCCTGAGTGAGCAGCGAACTTCCCTTAAAATAAAAAAAATTACACAAATCACGTTAGAATGTACAAATAGCGTTTATGACCTTCGTACACAAATAGTACCGGTCAGGTTTACTAATGTACACAATTACGTGCGGTACAATCGTTCAGCACATAAGCAACTAATCTTATGTACGGAGCGACCAGTGGAATCGAAAATTGCGGCTGCGAATTCCTTCAGCAAGAGCTTGTATGGCCTATATGGGTGTTGCACCAACCCTTTCTTGGTGTTGTGCCTGTGGACTGTATAGCGGACTTCCTTGTCTGCTGTACCTGAACCTGCTGGTCTGCTATGACCTCCTGGTCTGTTACAGTATGACCTCCTGGTCTGCTACACTCTAATGCTCAAATTTTATGTTTAACCAGGGATGCCTCCCTAGCCACCATGTACGTCACTTACACGCATGTACCTCACGAGAACTCGACTTTTCTTGTGGTTCAACCTGTAAAATTGTATACAACACACTCACTCACCACATGTACACTTTTGTTTCTATTTCTATTTCTGCGCAGAAATTTCTCTTTAGACCAGATGTGTTACAAATTAGGAGAAGGATCTATTAATTTAAATTTCGAATTTAAAAAAAAACAGATTTGCGCGATTTATCGCCTGGCGTTATTTACCGCGTGGCGCTACTTATCGCGTTGAGAGGAGAGAAAACAAAACTTGTGATTTGAGTTACGTGGGCGTACCCGTACGCTCCGTTGCGTAATATACGCTGCGTGCGTCGGCCCTTGGATTGCGTACGCAAGTCTCAGTCTTTTGTTAGAGACACGTGTACGCAAAGCAAAGATCCACCGTAACACAATTTATACGTTTATCAATGTAGATGATCCTTGATCATCTACCGCACACCACACTGACTTCGCCTTATCTCCCAGGCAAAACTGTGTGTTTGTCTATATTTTAACTATGTTACCTTTACTTTTACACTTTGAAATAGCGGCAAATCTCTCTTAGCACGTTTATCAACTATATAATAGCAAACAGGAGAGTGATATACGAAAATACACGAATGAAAAGAAATGCAGATATGCGTGCGTGTGTACGCAAGACAGAAAAATAAACAGTTTTAAAAGAGACTAGCGTGTTGTTCTTACCTCCGGTTCCCGGATTCCTTCAGCACCCTTTACTAAGAGAAGCAGACGCTTATCCAAACAGCACTACGAGGAATATGATCTCCCGCCCTTTGCTGCTGGATAATGTCTGCTGTAATTACCTAGTGCAGATATGTGAAGGACAGGACGAGCCCGCAATTGTTAAAGCAGATTATTTATCTTATATAATACCCTTTATGAGGTCTAAGAACACTGTACGCTAACTACGTATGAAGTACCGTAAGGGTACGCACGTTGCGTAACAATCGCTTAGCCGTGGTCGAGACGCTCAAGCGTTACGTTCGCTCACGGCCAAGAGATCACTGGCAGGCACGCTATTGGCTGCCGACTACCGTAATGATTCGCTATAGCGATGCGACCGCTCGAGACCACGAGGAGATCACCAGCGGCGCATACGCTCACAATGTAAAACCTTTATATCTAAACCATAAACAGTGTATTATGCAGTAAACCCTTTGTGTAGTGATATGGTGTAAATGCAACACAGTATAACCTTACTAGCTTAAAAGCAGTTTGAGCGTTACCGACGCTCTGAGAATACTTAACTCTATAAGAAATACACAGATACCTGGGCTTAGGGTCCAACGCCTAATATATATATATTTTGAATGATATACTTGCAAAAGAATTAATACAAATACAAATCATACACTACAATATAACATAGACTAACTAACCAGGTAACTACACAGTAAATACAATACAATTAAGTTTAAGAGAAAAATGAGAGAAAGAGAAGAGAGAGAAAGATATGGCCCATAATAACAAGAGAGAAACAGTATGATTACGGAGAAAAACTTACGCACAAAGGAAACGATCGCATGCGCCTCTGGACATCCAGCTCCCGATTTTCAGCAATGATAACCGTTGAAGAGTGAGAGCTGGATGTGATCGGCCTTTCTATTTATGCCCCACACACAATGCAATTCAATGGTCCCTACAATCTCATTGTTCATTGGACACAGGAATTCCTCCTCGCATTATAACAAAAGGTCATAGGTTGATTCATACAGGTGGGCTGTGACTATTTCCAACAGCTCAGGTGGGAGGGAAACTGGGTTTCCCGCCGCATGGGTAATAAAGTGCAAATAAAGTAAATGTTCATAAACTTCTTATGTCCATAACTATTCGCACGAGCGATTGATCTGCTTCAAACCAACACCGGAATATTTCTAATTAAATATTCTTCCGATGGATACTAAACACCACTGTATTACTCCTGTCTGACCCTTCGTATCAAACAAAGAGGGATTTCTCTTTTCATGAACATTCTATATTAACCAAACTTTCAGAATCTATCAAAGGGACCATGATCTAAAAAATACATTATATAGTGAAAATATGTAATGATTGAGTCGCACGCTACGATCACATAAACTCTACCGTAAATACGCATACCGTGCGCCTGCGGGTGCCCGCGACTGTGAGTATGCGCACGTACGGGAGAGCGTACGCATGCGCAGCACGGACCTGTGTGAGGTGCAAATATGGTAGTGTGCATAGAGATATTTTTCTGACTTTGACACCGTCCGCCAATGGACGTGTGATCGGGTCGGAATAACCCCCTATGTGCGTTGTGTATGGGATACCGGCGGCCAGGATCCCGATGGTCAGCGTACTGACTCCATACGGGATCCCGGCCGCTAGAATGCCGGCAGGGGGGGCGAGCACAATGAAGCCCCTTGCAGGTTTGCTGCGCTCGCCATAGGTTCTGTTCCCACTCTATGAGTGTCGTGGACAACCACAAGTGGGAATCGCCCGTTAGCTGGGATTCCGGCTGATGACATTGTCAGTAGTCAGGATTCCGGCGTTTGTATCCTGACTGCCGGAATCCAAACTACCGGCAATATAACTACATCCCGTCTAGGGTGGTTCATCCCGGGCCATTTTTTCAACCCCGAGAATCGGGATTGAAAAATGATCAATCCCCGGATTCCCAGGATTGGCTGCTTTTTAATGTGTCCCACCCCCTGCCCTACCAGCCCAGATAACTCACCCTACTCTGGACGGGAGGGAGTGTGGGCTACTTGCTGTGAGGTCCTTCGGGCAGTGTGGTCCGGCGGGTGAGTGGGCAGTGCAGGGCGGCGGTGAGGTCCGGTAGGTGGGCAGGCGGCTGACTGCGCAGCGTGACCTCTGACATCACGTCACGCTGTGCACCCAGCCGGAGCGAGGGGGAGCTGAGCAGGGGGAGCCGGGCAGTGTCTGAGCCTCCTGAGGACGCACAACGCTGCCCGGCACACAAAATACTAAAATGGTGGCCAATCCCGAAATCCCTGGGATTGGAAGCTCCAATCCCAGGATTGAATCTTGGGACAATTTTAGGCCGGGATCACGCCAATCCTGATCGCGGGATTGGCCACCCTAATCCCGTCTATGTAATATCCCGCTCTCAGCCAAAATTCCAGAGGAAGAAAAGGTTTTAGGAAATGTAACAGGCGCTGCAAACTAACGGCATCCACGGTTGGCCTTTAGCTTTACTTGTCCCAACTGGAGTCAAATCACTCTGCGCATTTCACGCCCGCATTATTTGTCCATGTGCATTTCAAAAATAATCGCTGCATAGGGAGGGGGAGTTTCGTTGGGGCTGCCAGCCCTGGTACTGTATGTGAATAGTGTCAGTACTGCATTATGTATTGCTGTGATATGCAGCTATACACAGTGATCATTACCGCAGCTTTCTATAATAGACCCCAGGTTTTCATAAAGTAACAGGAAGCAGCACCCTTCTCCTGGTTGCAACAAGACGTTACAGCAGCGTAAGTGAAAGTAGTACAGGCCTTATAATTAGCCAATACCAAATAAATGTTCCTTTGCTAGAAAATATATTAGAAGTGGCCCTGAAGCTCTGTGATCATGTAACAGCATTAGGATAAGGCTGCAGGCTGAGTGCTTTTATACAAGGTATGGTTGGGCCAACACCTGTGCGACTTGTCCGCCGATTTGCCATTGCGCCAACAGAGCGGCTAATTAGGTAAGCTATACATACTTACCATCGATATGTCGGCCCGGACATCACAGCTGGGCCGGCATTTGACGTCAGTGTTGGCTGACCCTGCAGCCAGTGTACGGGCATTTGGCGGGTTGCCCGTACACACAGCAAGACATGCCAATATGTCTGAAAGATATATTGGCATCGGCTGTGCTGCAGGGCCGACATGATAGGTCGGGGAACGACGTCGCTCACAGGCATATCGCCGAGGAACTACAGATGTATCGCTCATCACTGCAACAAATAATAAGAATTTACTCACCGGTAATTCTATTTCTCGTAGTCCGTAGTGGATGCTGGGAACTCCGTAAGGACCATGGGGAATAGCGGGCTCCAAAGGAGGCTGGGCACTCTAGAAAGATCTTAGACTACCTGGTGTGCACTGGCTCCTCCCACTATGACCCTCCTCCAAGCCTCAGTTAGGATACTGTGCCCGGACGAGCGTACACAATAAGGAAGGATTTTGAATCCCGGATAAGACTCATACCAGCCACACCAATCACACCGTACAACTCGTGATATGAAACCCAGTTAACAGTATGAAACAACAGAGCCTCTCAACAGATGGCTCAACAATAACCCGATTTAGTTAACAGTAACTATGTACAAGTATTGCAGATAAACCGCACTTGGGATAGGCGCCCAGCATCCACTACGGACTACGAGAAATAGAATTACCGGTGAGTAAATTCTTATTTTCTCTGACGTCCTAGTGGATGCTGAGAACTCCGAAAGGACCATGGGGATTATACCAAAGCTCCCAAACGGGCGGGAGAGTGCGGATGACTCTGCAACACCGAATGAGAGAACTCCAGGTCCTCCTCAGCCAGGGTATCAAATTTATAGAATTTTGCAAATGTGTTTGCCCCTGACCAAGTAGCAGCTCGGCAAAGTTGTAAAGCCGAGACCCCTCGGGCAGCCGCCCAAGATGAGCCCACCTTCCTTGTGGAATGGGCATTGACAGATTTTGGCTGTGGCAGGCCTGCCACAGAATGTGCAAGCTGAATTGTATTACAAATCCAACGAGCAATAGTCTGCTTAGAAGCAGGAGCACCCAGCTTGTTGGGTGCATATAGGATAAACAGCGAGTCAGATTTTCTGACTCTAGCCGTTCTGGAAACATATATTTTCAGTGCCCTGACAACGTCTAGCAACTTAGAGTCCTCCAAGTCCCTAGTAGCCGCAGGCACCACAATAGGCTGGTTCAGGTGAAACGCTGACACTACCTTTGGGAGAAACTGGGGACGAGTCCTCAATTCTGCCCTATCCATATGGAAAATCAGATAAGGGCTTTTACAGGACAAAGCCGCCAATTCTGATACTCGCCTGGCAGAAGCCAAGGCCAATAACATAACCACCTTCCACGTGAGATATTTCAGATCCACGGTTTTTAGTGGTTCAAACCAATGTGATTTTAAGAAACTCAACACCACGTTGAGATCCCAAGGTGCCACAGGGGGCACAAACGGGGGCTGAATATGCAGCACTCCTTTAACAAATGTCTGAACTTCAGGTACTGAAGCTAGTTCTTTTTGAAAGAAAATCGACAGAGCCGAGATCTGTACCTTAATGGAGCCCAGTTTTAGGCCCATATTTACTCCTGCTTGCAGGAAATGCAGAAATCGACCTAGTTGAAATTCCTCCGTTGGGGCCTTTTCGGCCTCACACCATGCAACATACTTCCGCCATATGCGGTGATAATGAGTTGCTGTGACCTCTTTCCTGGCTTTAATAAGCGTAGGAATGACTTCCTCCGGAATGCCCTTTTCCTTCAGGATCCGGCGTTCAACCGCCATGCCGTCAAACGCAGCCGCGGTAAGTCTTGGAACAGACAGGGCCCCTGCTGTAGCAGGTCTTGTCTGAGCGGCAGAGACCACGGGTCCTCTGAGATCATCTCTTGAAGTTCCGGGTACCACGCTCTTCTTGGCCAATCCGGAACCACGAGAATTGTGTTTACTCCTCGCTTTCTTATTATTCTCAATACCTTTGGTATGAGAGGTAGAGGAGGGAACACATAAACTGACCGGTACACCCACGGTGTCACTAGAGCGTCCACAGCTATCGCCTGAGGGTCTCTTGACCTGGCGCAATACCTCTCTAGTTTTTTGTTTAGGCGGGACGCCATCATGCCCACCTGTGGACGACCCCATTGATTTACAATCATTTGGAAGACTTCTGGATGAAGTCCCCACTCTCCCGGGTGGAGGTCGTGCCTGCTGAGAAAGTCTGCTTCCCAGTTGTCCACTCCCGGGATGAACACTGCTGACAGTGCTAGTACATGATTCTCCGCCCATCGGAGAATTCTTGTGGCTTCTGCCATTGCCATCCTGCTTCTTGTGCCGCCATGTCGATTCACATGGGCGACTGCCGTGATGTTGTCTGACTGGATCAGCACCGGCTGGTGTAGGAGCAGGGATTTTGCTTGACTTAGGGCATTGTAAATGGCCCTTAGTTCCAGAATATTTATGTGAAGGGCAGTCTCCTGACTTGACCATAGTCCTTGGAAGTTCCTTCCCTTTGTGACTGCCCCCCAGCCTCGTAGGCTGGCATCCGTGGTCACCAGGACCCAGTCCTGTATGCCGAATCTGCGGCCCTCCAGAAGATGAGCACTCTGCAGCCACCACAGAAGAGACACACTGGTTCTTGGGGACAGGGTTATCAAGCGATGCATCTGAAGATGCGATCCGGACCACTTGTCCAACAGGTCCCACTGAAAAATTCTGGCATGGAACCTGCCGAATGGAATTGCTTCGTAAGAAGCTACCATCTTTCCCAGGACCCGCGTGCAGTGATGCACCGATACCTGTTTTGGTTTTAGGAGGTCTCTGACTAGAGAAGACAACTCCCTGGCTTTCTCCTCCGGGAGAAACACTTTTTTCTGGACTGTGTCCAGAATCATTCCCAGGAACATTAGACGTGTCGTGGGGACCAGCTGTGACTTTGGGATATTCAGAATCCAGCCGTGCTTGCGCAGCACTTCCTGAGATAGTGCTACTCCCACTAACAACTGTTCCTTGGATCGTGCCTTTATTAGGAGATCGTCCAAGTATGGGATAATTAAAACTCCCTTTTTTCGAAGGAGTATCATCATTTCCTCCATAACCTTGGTAAATACCCTCGGTGCCGTGGAGAGTCCAAACGGCAGCGTCTGGAATTGGTAATGGCAATCCTGTACCACAAATCTGAGGTACTCCTGGTGAGGATGGTAAATGGGGACATGCAGGTAAGCATCCTTGATGTCCAGGGATACCATGTAATCGCCCTCGTCCAGGCTTGCAATAACCGCCCTGAGCGATTCCATCTTGAACTTGAATTTTTTTATGTATGTGTTCAAAGATTTCAAATTTAAAATGGGTCTCACCGAACCGTCCGGTTTCGGCACCACAAATAGTGTGGAATAGTAACCCCGGCCTTGTTGAAGTAGGGGTACCCTGATTATCACCTGCTGGGAATACAGCTTGTGAATCGCTGCTAGCACCGCCTCCCTGTCTGAGGGAGCAATCGGCAAGGCAGATTTTAGGAACCGGTGGGGTGGAGCTGCCTCGAATTCCAGCTTGTATCCCTGAGATACTATTTGAAGGATCCACCTGTGAGCGAGCCCACTGATCGCTGAAATTCATGAGGCGGGCCCCCACCGTACCTGGCTCCGCCTGTGGAGCCCCACCGTCATGCGGCGGACTTGGAAGAGGAAGCGGGGGAGGACTTTTGTTCCTGGGAACCTGCTGTTTGCTGCAGCCTTTTTCCCCTACCTCTGCCTCTAGACAGAAAAGACCCTCCTTTTCCCCGCTTGTTTTTCTGGGTCCGAAAGGACTGAACCTGATAAAATGGCGCCTTCTTAGGCTGTGAGGGGACATGGGGTAAAAATGCTGACTTCCCAGACGTTGCTGTGGAAACTAGGTCGGAGAGACCATCCCCAAATAATTCCTCCCCTTTATAAGGCAAAACTTCCATGTGCCTTTTGGAATCTGCATCTCCAGTCCACTGGCGAGTCCATAAGCATCTCCTAGCAGAGATGGATAATGCACTTACTTTAGATGCCAGCCGGCAGATTTCCCTCTGTGCATCTCTCATGTATAAGACTGAGTCTTTGATATGGTCAATTGTTAGCAGAATCGTGTCTCTGTCTAATGTGTCAATATTTTCTGACAGTTTATCTGACCACGCAGCGGCAGCACTGCACATCCATGCTGACGCAATAGCTGGTCTAAGTATAATGCCTGAGTGTGTATATACAGACTTCAGGATCGCCTCCTGCTTTCTATCAGCAGGTTCCTTAAGGGCGGCCTCCTGGGACGGTAGTGCCACCTTTTTAGACAAACGTGTGAGCGCTTTATCCACCCTAGGGGGTGTTTCCCAACGTAACCTATCCTCTGGCGGGAAAGGGAACGCCATTAGTATCTTCTTAGGAATTACCAATTTCTTATCAGGGGAAGCCCACGCTTCTTCACACACTTCATTTAATTCATCTGACGGGGGAAAAACTACAGGTAGTTTTTTCTCCCCAAACATAATACCCTTTTTTGTGGTACCTGGATGTAAATCAGAAATATTTAACACCTCTTTCATTGCCTCAATCATGCAGTGAATGGCCTTAACGGGCATTAAATTTGACTCATCGTCGTCGACACTGGTGTCAGTATCCGTGTCGACATCTACTTGTGCCATCTGAGATAGCGGGCGTTTCAGAGCCCCTGATGACTTTTGAGACACCTGGACAGGCACGAGCTGAAGACTCGGCTGTCCCACAGTCGGCATGTCGTCAAATTTTTTATGTAAGGAGTCTATACGTGCACTCATTTCCTGCCATAAACTCATCCACTCAGGTGTCTGCCCCCCAGGGGGTGACATCCCTGCTAAAGGCATCTGCTCCCCCTCCACATCATTATCCTCCTCAAACATGTCGGCACAGCCGTACCGACACACTCCACACACACAGGGAATGCTCAAACAGAGGACAGGACCCACAAAAAGCCCTTTGGGGGGACAGAGTAAGAGTATGCCAGCACACACCAGAGCGCTATATATATACAGGGACTAACTGAGTTATGTCCCTAATAGCTGCTTTTCAATAAAATATATATACTGCCAAATTTAATGCCCCCCCTCTCTTTTCCCTCTTACTGGTACTGTAGATTGCAGGGAAGAGCCAGGGAGCTTCCTTCCAGCAGGAGCTGTGAGGGAAAAATGGCGCCAGTGTGCTGAGGAGATAGGCTCCGCCCCTTTTTCGCGGCCTATTCTCCCGCTTTTTATGGAATTCTGGCAGGGGTATTTACCTCATATATAGCCCCTGGGGCTATATATTGAGGTATTTTAGCCAGCCAAGGTGTTTTTATTGCTGCCTCAGGGCGCCCCCCCCCCCCAGCGCCCTGCACCCTCAGTGACCGGAGTGTGAAGTGTGTGAGAGGAGCAATGGCGCACAGCTGCAGTGCTGTGCGCTACCTTGGTGAAGACAGAGTCTTCATGCCGCCGATTTTCCGGACCATCTTCTTGCTTCTGGCTCTGTAAGGGGGACAGCGGCGCGGCTCCGGGACCGAACATCAAGGCTGGGCTTGCGGTCGATCCCTCTGGAGCTAATGGTGTCCAGTAGCCTAAGAAGCCCAATCCGGCTGCAAGCAGGCGAGTTCGCTTCTTCTCCCCTTAGTCCCTCGCTGCAGTGAGCCTGTTGCCAGCAGGTCTCACTGAAAATAAAAAAATCTAAGACTATTACTTTCTAAGAGCTCAGGAGAGCCCCTAGTGTGCATCCAACCTCGGCCGGGCACGAAATCTAACTGAGGGCTGGGCTTGGAGGAGGGTCATAGTGGGAGGAGCCAGTGCACACCAGGTAGTCTAAGATCTTTCTAGAGTGCCCAGCCTCCTTCGGAGCCCGCTATTCCCCATGGTCCTTACGGAGTTCCCAGCATCCACTAGGACGTCAGAGAAAATATCTATTTGTCTAGTGTGTACCCAGCTTTATGCCAGTCCGAGGTGACTTCTAATAGACTTCTTATTTCACAGCAAGTGGGTATTGCATTATTCCTGACAAGACACACCTGACACAAAGGACGTCACCTACATGAGGTGATGTTAAAATCCAGGTGTGTTTTACTGTCAGCGACATTTGTGTCTCCCATCACGAGAACAGTGATTCATGTGACACAAGTGACATTACTAACGCTCCGAATATTAGTGATGACATCACTGCTTATTTAAAAAAAATAAAAAATAATAATAATAATATTAATGCAGTTGGCATATAAAGAAAACCTTGCATTTCAGTTGGATCTATAATAAGCGTCTTATCCGGCAGTTAGACAAGAAACTCCAGTAGGACAAGTCTAGGCAATGTGATGTTACAGCACTAGACACTTCTTAAATGTTAGTCAATACCGGTTGATTTTTATTAGATAACATTTCCACAGTTGCATAAACATATAAAATGCCTCACAGACTCAAGGAACACGTACAGTGCAGGTACAGTTACACCTGTTTCTGGGAACTGCTTACGTCAATTGCATGCTTCACCTACCTGCAAACTTTTTAGGTTGGGGAATCGGAACAAAAGCTCACTGTACCGCGCGCAAAGGGAACAGGAGCTGTCCAGCACTTCCACTGGACCGCCCATCGCCCGTAGGCTACCCCTACTACTGAATGGCGCTCACAGGACAAGACAAATAATAATAATTACACTAGTGAATTAATGTAATGAAGTGGACATTTAATGCTATTCAATTTATTTAAAATCTCTTATAAATAATAGGATTTTAATGACCTACCGGTAAATCCTTTTCTCGTAGTCCGTAGGGGATACTGGGAATCCATTTAGTACCATGGGGTATAGACCGGTCCACTTGGAGCCATGGGCACTATAGAAGTTTGATAACGTGTGCTGGCTCCTCCCTCTATGCCCCTCCTACCAGACTCAGTCTAGGAAACTGTGCCCAAGGAGACGGACATACTTTGAGAGAAGGATATAGATAAGGAAAGTGGTGAGATTTTGAACCAGCACAACCAGAACAAGAGGAATGTCATGCTAACCAAACGTGAAAACAAGAACAGCAACAGCTGAACCAAACAACAGTACTTAACAAGTAACCGTGCAGGAAGAACGAAGCACCAGGCGGGCGCCCAGTATCCCCTACGGACTACAAGAAAAGGATTTACTGGTAGGCAATTAAAATCCTATTTTCTCTTACGTCCTAGGGGATACTGGGAATCCATTTAGTACCATGGGGAAGTACCAAAGCTCCCAAACCGGGTGGGAGAGTGCTGAGGTTCCTGCAGAACTGACTGACCAAACTGAAGGTCCTCAGAGGCCAAGGTTTCGAACTTGTAAAACTTGGCAGAGCTGTAATGCCAAGACCTCCCGGGCAGCCACCCAAGAGGAACCCACCGACCAAGTAGAGTGGGCCTGTACAGATTTTGGAATCGGCAAACCTGCCGTGGAATAAGCATGCTGGATAGTGAGCCTGATCCAGCGTGTAATTGACTGCTTTGAAGCAGGACACCCAATCTTGTTGGCATCATAGAGAACGAACAGCGCGTCCGATTTCCTGTGATGAGCAGTTCACTTTACATACACCTTCACAGCCCGTACAACTTCCAAGGACTTTGAAGTAGTAGAGGTGTCTGTAACCACCGGAACCACAATTGGCTGGTTGATGTGAAACGCCGACACCACCTTTGTAAGGAATTGCTGACGAGTCCTGAGTTCAGCTCTGTCCTCATGGAAAATCAAGTAGGGGCTCTTGTGAGACAATGCCCCCAGCTCTGATACATGCCTTGCCGAAGCCAAGGCCAACAGCGTGATGGTCTTCTACGTAAGATATTTTACGTCTACCTCCTGTAACGGCTCAAACCAGTCTGATTGGAGGAATCGTATAACCAAATTGAGATCCCAAGGTGCCGTGGGAGGCACAAAGGGAGGTTGGATATGAAGAATTTAAGAACGTTTGAATCTCAGGGAGAGTAGCTAATTGTTTCTGAAAAAAATAGACACGGACGAAATCTGAACTTTTATGGAGCCTAGGTGTAGGCCCACATCAACTCCCGACTGCAGAAAAAGCAGGAAACGTCCCAGATGAAATTCCACAGTAGAATATTGTCTGCTCTCACACCAAGAGACATATTTCTTCCAGATACGATGGTAATGTTTTGACTTTACCCCCTGGATCATAGTCACCCGTTCAACTTCCATGCTGTCAAACGTAGCCATAGTAAGTCCTTATAAACAAACAGGCCCTGCTGCAGAAGATCCTCTCGAAGAGGTAGAGACCACGGATCTTCTATTAGCATCTCAAGAAGATCCGCATACCAGGTCCTTCGCGGCCAGTCCGGAGCAATGAGGATTGCTTGAACTCTTTCCCTTTTTATTTTTATGAGAATTCTTGGGATCAGAGGAATGGGAGGAAACAAGTACACCAGTTGGTAGAGCCACGGAGTTGTCAGGGCGTCGACCGCTACAGCTTGTGGGTCCCTTGACCTGGAACAATACCGCTTGAGCTTCTTGTTGAGTCGAGAGGCCATCATGTCGATTTGTGGATACCCCCACCGACGTGTCAGCCACTGGAACACCTCTGGGTGGAGGCCCCATTCCCCCGGGTGCAGGTCATGTCTGCTGAGGAAATCGGCTTCCCAGTTGTCTACTCCTGGAATGAAGATCGCCGACAATGCCACGGCGTGTGTTTCCGCCCAGAGGAGGATTCTTGACACCTCTTATATTGCGGCACTGCTTTTCGTTCTGCCCTATTGGGTTATGTAGGTCACCGCCGTCACATTGTCTGACTGAACTTGAATGGCCTGATTCTAAAGAAGAGATGAGACCTGCTGAAGGGCGTTGTAGATAGCCCTGAGCTCCAGAATGTTTATTGGAAGGACGACTTCCTGACTTGACCATCTTCCCTGAAACTGCACCCCCTGGGGGACTGCACCCCAACCTCTGAGGCTTGCGTCTGTGGTTAAAAGAATCCAATTCTGAATCCCAAACTTTCGACCCTCACTAGGTAAGAAGTTTGTAGCCACCACAGGAGGGAGATCCTGGCTTTTGGGGACAGACGAATCCTCTGATGCATGTGAAGATGCGATCCAGACCATTTGTCCAACAGATCCAGCTGGAAGGGCCTCGCATGAAACCTTCCGTACTGAATTGCCCAGAAGGTGGATGCATAGATGTGCTGAGATTCGGGTCGGCTTCAAGACAGCCCAAACCATCGACTGGATTACCATTGCCTTTTCCAAGGTAAGGAACACTCTCTGAGACTCTGTGTCCAGAATTATTCACAGGAAATGAAGCGTCTGCGTTGGTTCTAGATGAGATTTTGTCAGGTTCAGAATCCACCCATGATCCAGGAGTAATCTGGTTGACCAATGTTCTCCAACAACTGCTCCCCGGACGCAGCCTTTATCAGAAGATCGTCCAGGTAAGGAATGACGTTCACTCCCTGTTTGCGGAGGAGCATCATCATCTCTGCCATCACCCTGGTGAACACCCTCGGTGCCGGTGAGAGACCAAATCTCAGGGCCTGAAACTGGTAGTGACAGTCCTGCAGTGCAAACCGTAGATAAGCCTGATGAGGCGGCCAGATCGGAATGTGAAGGTACGCATCCTTGATATCCAGAGAGACTAGGAATTCCCCCTCTTCCAGACCTGAGATCACCGCTCTCAGAGACTCCATCTTGAATGTGAACACTCGTAAGTATGGGTTCAACGATTTGAGATTCAGGATCGGTCTTACCAAACCGTCCGGTTTCGAAACTACAAACAAGCTGGAATAGTATCCCTTGTTTTGTAGATGAGGTGGAACTGGAACAATGACCTGAGTCTGTAACAGTTTTTGTATGGCTTCTCGTAAGTTTATTCTTGCTTCTTGAGAAACTGGTAAGCCTGATTTGAAGAATCTGTGAGGTGGGAGATCCTGGAACTTCAGCCTGTAGCCCTGGGATATAAGGTCGATGACCCAGGGATCCTGGCAAGATCTTGTCCAGATGTGACTGAAGAATTTTAGCTGGGCTCCCACCTGCCTGTTTCCCAGGCCTGGCGAACCACCATCATGCGGAAGGTTTTGAGGAAGTAGAGCCCGAGCTCTGTTCCTGTGGACCAGCAGTCGCTGGTCTGCTTGGTTTACCTCTAGCACCTCTGGCGGCGGTAGAAGAACCTCTGGTCTTGCCCCTAAACTTTGCAATCCGAAAGGACTGTAAACTGGGTCCTGAGTAGGCCTTCGTAGCTGGTAGTGCTGCCGAAGGTAGATAGGTGGACTTACCCACAGTAGATCATGAGATCCACTTGTCGAGTGCGTCGCCAAATAAGGCCTCACCTGTGAACGGCAGGCTTTCCACACCTTTCTTGGAGTCCGCGTCAGCAGTCCACTGACATAGCCACAATCCCCTGCGTGCCGACACTGCCATAGCTGTGGTGCGTGCATTAAGCAAACCTATCTCTTTAATGGCTTCAACCATAAAGTTTGCAGAGTCTTGTATGTGCTGCAGGAGTAAAACAATTTCCTCTTGAGTTAAGATGTGTAACCCCTCAAGTAAATTTCCAGACCATTTAGCAATGGCTCGAGTAATCTACCCACATGCTATAGTGGGTCTCTGGGCCACCCCTGCAGCTGTATACAAAGATTTGAGTGTAGTCTCAATCTTACGATCAGCTGTATCCTTTAGGGAGGCTGCACCAGGCACAGGTAGTACTATTTTACGTGAGAGCCTGGAGGCTGATGTATCAGGAGGAAAAGGAAAAGATGACAATAACCGCAGAGGAATTTGAAATTTCTTATCTGGATTAACCCACAATTCTTCAAACAGGGTATTCAGTTCTTTTGACACAGGAAAAGTGTCTGAGGATTTTTTCTTTATATTAAAGTAAGATTCCTCACACTCCTCTGTCACCTTTTCAGGAATATTTAGGACTTCTCTGATATAATCTGAGAGCATCTACACCTTGTGACAGAGTACCCTCCCTTACCTCCATGTTCACCTCCCCTTCCTCCATTTCTGACTCATCATTATCAGAGTCAGAATGCAGGATATGGGCCAAAGTACGTTTTTGCGGACCAATGGTAGAGGACTGAGACGCTGGTCTGAGTACTGAGTCCTTTTGCATAAACTCAGCCATAGACTGTCTTAAGTAGGGATGTGCGGCGGGCACTTTTCGTGTTTTGTGTTTTGGTTCTAATTCCCCGCTCGTGTTTTGGTTTTGGATTGGTTTTGCCAAAACCACCCTTTCGGGTTTTGGTTTTGGATCTGGATGATTTTTGAAAAAAAAACATAAAACAGCTAAAATCACAGAATTTGGGGATAATTTTGCTCCTACGGTATTATTAACCTCAATAACATTAATTTCCACTAATTTCCAGTCTATTCTGAACACCTCACAATATTGTTTTTAGGCCAAAAGGTTGCACCGAGGTGGCTGTATGACTAAGCTAAGCGACACAAGTGTCCGGCACAAACATCTGGCCCATCAAGGAGTGGCACTGCAGTGGCAGACAGGATGGCAGATTTAAAAAAATAGGCCCCAAACAGCACATCATGCAAAGAAGAAAAAGAGGTGCAATGAGGTAGCTGTTTGACTAAGCTAAGCGACACAAGTGTACGGCACAAACACCTGGCTCATCTAGGAGTGGCACTGCAGTGTCAGACAGGATGGCACTTAAAAAAACTAGGCCCCAAACAGCACATGATGCAAAGAAGAAAAAGAGGTGCAAGATGGAATTGTATAAACAGGACATGCACACTTTAACAAACCAATCATTTCAGCGACAGGGTCTGCCACACGACTGTGGCTGAAATGACTGGTTTGTTTGGGCCCCCACCAAAAAAGAAGCAATCAATCTCTCCTTGCACAAACTGGCTCTACAGGGGCAAGATGTTGACCTCATCCTCATCCTCCAATTCCTCACCCCTTTCACTGTGTACATCCTCCTCCTCACAGAGTATTAATTCATCCGCACTGTAATCCACCATCACAGGTCCCTGTGTACTTTCTGGAGGCAATTGCTGGTCAAAGTCTTCCCGGAGGAATTTATTATTCATTTTGATGAACATCATCTTCTCCACATTTTCTGGAAGTAACCTCCTACGCCGATCGCTGACAAGGTTACCGGCCGCACTAAACACTCTTTTGGAATACATGCTGGAGGGGGGGCAACGTAGGTAAAATAAAGCCAGTTTGTGCAAGGGCATCCAAATTGCCTCTTTTTCCTGCCAGTATACGTACGGACTGTGTGACATGCCTACTTGGATGCTGTCTCTCATATAATCGTCCACCATTCTTTCAATGGTGACAGAATCATATGCAGTGACAATAGACATGTCAGTAATCGTTGGCAGGTCCTTCAGTCCAGACCAGATGTCAGCACTCGCTCCTGACTACTCTGCATCACCGCCAGCGGGTGGGCTAGGAAATCTTATCCTTTTCCTCGCAGCCCCAGTTGCGGGAGAAAATGAAGGAGGAGCTGTTGACAGGTCACGTTCCGCTTGAGTTGACAATTTTCTCACCAGCAGGTCTTTGAACCTCTGCAGACTTGTGTCTGCCGGAAAGAGAGATATAGCATATATCCACAACACAACAGGGTGGGTGTCAAGGGGTGCTGGCAGCTGGAGTCAAATTACCCTCCCAGAAAGAACACTGGAGATTCCGGACTTCTGCAGCGTATCGGAAGGAAAGAATCATCCAAGGAAGACAGCTCCACCTCTCCACACCGGGCACCACTAGCTTGACGCGTTTCGGACGTTAGAGTCCTTCATCAGATGCTTCTGAAGTCCGGAATCTCCAGTGTTCTTTCTGGGAGGGTAATTTGACTCCAGCTGCCAGCACCCCTTGACACCCACCCTGTTGTGTTGTGGATATATGCTATAATTTTTTAAAAACATTATCACACGTTTTGGAGGGCGCTATAAGTGGACACCTGCAAACACTCCAGTGAAGGACTACAAGGGGATTCTCTTGTTTTTATTAGATGTAAGGACATTCTGTATATTTTATATGGTGTTTTGCGCCGATCACTTTCCAATTCTGTTCAATCAATTTCTGTGGAATTATTTGTGAAGGTTCCTGTGTTTAGTGGTTGGCTGCATATACATCATTGGCAGCGCATGTGGTTATTCTCCTTTTTTTCTGGAAAGAGAGATATAACATAGGCTTTAAACCTAGGATTGAGCACGGTGGCCAAAATGTAGTGCTCTGATCTCAACAGATTGACCACCTGTTACGCACACCAGTGCTAACAGGAGTATACCGGTGTATGAACAGAGAGGGATGCGAGGCAAAACGAACTCACAGACAGTATAACACAACATACACAGGAGGTGATGGAATAACTAATAAACACAAAATGAACGGGGAAGCCCAAAGGCTCAGGAATTGGGTGTCTCCCTAGTGTCAGGAATGCTCAGATGGAATAGAGCGGACAATGAAGCGAGATGTAGTGATTTAACATGTGGAGCACCCAAAATGATGTTGCTAAGAGCAACAGGGAAAACCCCAAAGGGTTACCAACGGGTGTGGGAATAAACTCCTTGGTCAGAGATAGAAATATAGACACAAGGAGAGTATCCACAATCCTAACCCCCACTTGCAGGGCACAGGTTCAGCTTACTGCCACTAAACTGACACCTGGACGCCCTGCACAGTGAGGGAGGATTAAGCAAGCAGGTCTGAGAGTACAGCCGCAAACCTGCTGGGTTCACAGAATAGCAAAAGAACCCCAGCAGGTTAAACAACTGACTCCAGTCTTACTGCTAGGTCCGGATTGGCAGAATGAAGTACCGAATCCCAAGGCCTATTCGCAGTAAGCAACAAGTAAATACAAAGTCACACAGTACTAGCTAACTCTCTGGAACTGACTAACAAACAAAGATTCAGCAGCATTTGCCTAGCCTGAGAGGATGGTTTATATAGCAGGTGCTGTCCACGCCCCACTCAGACCTCACAGACTGTGAGCACAAAACCAGCGCCAGATTCCCTGCCGTGCACAGAGCCTGTAACCACTACACAGTAAAAACCCGGACCGGAGTATCAGCTGCGCTCAGGTTACTTCGCTAACACTTGCCTCCCGGTTGCCATGGCGACGTGGCAGTACAGAGATCCTAACAGTACCCCCCCTCTGACGAGGGGTCAAAGAACCCCTACCACCGGGTTTATCGGGGAACTGCGAGAAGAAAGAGCGTATCAGTCTGGGGGCATGAAGATCACAACTGCGCACCCACGACCGCTCCTCCGGGCCATACCCCTTCCAGTGCACCAAAAATGACAGCCGACCCCGAACCATCTTGGAGTCAAGAACCCTTTCAACCACAAACTCCCTCTGACCCCGTATCAGAAGAGGAGAAGGTCTTCCACTGGAAGAAGGATTACTAACCGCCAGTTTTAGAAGGGAACAATGAAATGTTTTATTGATACCCAATGAACGGGGCAGATCTAACTGAAATGCCACCGGATTGATAACCCTGGTGATCTTATAAGGGCCGATGAACCGGGGGCCTAACTTATGAGATGGCTGTCTCAACTTCAAATTCTTGGTGGACAACCAGATGAAGTCTCCTAATTTAAAGCTGCAGGGTCTTCTCCGCTTATCAAAAACCCTTTTGGTCACTAATGACACAGACACAAGGGCTTTCTTAACTTTCCTCCAAATACCCCTAAGGGCCGAAACCACAGAGGAACCACCAGGCGTGGAATCCAGGGGGTCAAAAGAATTGGCCTTAGGATGATGCCCATACACACAAAGGAAGGAAGAGATCCCTGTAGCAGAGTGAGCCGCGTTGTTATAGGCAAACTCCGCCATGGACAGATGAGCAACCCAGTCAGTATGACACTTGGAGACATAATACCTGAGGAACTGCTCCAAGGACTGGTTCACCCTCTCAGTCTGCCCATTAGACTGTGGATGGTAGCCTGACGACAAGCTCACAGAAATCTGGAGATCAGAACAAAATGCCCTCCAGAATTTGGCCACAAACTGGGATCCACGGTCAGAGACCACATCAAGTGGCAACCCGTGGAGGCGCACAACATGCTGCATAAATAACTCAGACAGGCGTCTGGCCGATGGCAACCCAACCAGTGGAACGAAATGCGCCATCTTCGAAAACCTGTCAACGACAACCCAAATGGCTGTCATCCCCGAGGATTTGGGCAAGTCCACCACAAAATCCATGGAAATGTGGGTCCATGGCTTAGATGGAATAGAGAGTGGATGTAATGGGCCGACAGGAACCCCTCTAGGAGTTTTATTTCGGGCACAAACGTCACATGCCCGAACCCACTGATCCACATCCCTAGCCACCGAGGGCCACCACACCGCCCTAGACAGCAACTCCCGAGTTCTGGCAATACCCGGATGCCCTGCCGACCTCTTGGCAAGGAATTCCAGGAACACTCGCTGTCTTAACCTAGGAGGCACAAACAAGAGACCTACCGGAAGGTCTGGAGGAGCCTGCTCCTGTGCTCTAAGGACTAATGACAAGAGGTCCTGGGTAATGCCCACTTTAATACATGATGGGGACACAATGGGCAGTGGCTCCTCGGTGGTCTCTTGGACTGGAGCAAAACTCCGCGAGAGCGCATCAGCCTTGATGTTTTTTGACCCAGGGCGATATGTTATCAAAAAATTAAAGCGAGCAAAAAACAAAGCCCATCGTGCTTGCCTGGCATTGAGCCGCTTCGCTGACTCTAAATATGCCAGATTCTTATGGTCGGTGAGAATTGAGACCACAAACTTAGCCCCCTCAAGCCAGTGTCTCCACTCCCCGAGTGCATCCTTTATAGCCAACAATTCCCGGTTACCCACATCATAATTCATCTCGGCAGACGAAAATTTACGGGAAAAGTAAGCACAGGGATGAAGGCGATTATCAGACACCCCCATCTGAGAGAGCACTGCCCCAATACCTATCTCAGAGGCATCCACTTCTACCACAAAAGGACGCTCTGGATCTGGGTGTCGCAGCACCTTGGCCGAGACAAATGCCCTTTTGAGACGGGCAAAGGCCGCTTTGGCCTCACAAGACCAGTGAGCAGCATCCGCCCCTTTCTTAGTGAGTGCCACCAAGGGGGCCACTATAGACGAAAATCCAGCGATGAACCGTCTATAAACATTCGCAAAGCCCAGAAAACGCTGAAGCGCCTTCAAACTAGTGGGCTGCACCCAATCCAGGACTGCCTGTACCTTAGAACCCTCCATTTGGAAACCTTCTGAGGAGATAATATACCCTAGAAATGCGATTTGCTGGACTTCAAATTCGCACTTCTCCAGCTTCGCCCCAAGCTGGTGGTCTCTGAGTTTCTGGAGGACTAAGCGTACATGCTTCCGATGTTCCTCCAGGGAATGGGAGAAGATTAGGATGTCATCTAGATAAACAACTAAAAATCTATCCAAATATTCCCTGAGCACATCGTTCATGAATTCCTGGAAGACTGCCGGGGCATTAGAGAGCCCAAAAGGCATCACCAAATATTCATAATGCCCTGAGTGGGTATTAAAGGCAGTCTTCCATTCATCCCCCTCTCTTATTCGGATTAGATTGTAAGCACCGCGTAGGTCAATCTTAGAAAAAATGGTGGCAGTACGAAGCTGGTCAAACAAAACCGAAATGAGAGGCAGTGGGTACGAGTTTTTAATCGTGATACGGTTCAATTCCCTGAAGTCAATGCAGGGTCGCAACGAACCGTCCTTTTTACCCACGAAGAAGAACCCCGACCCAACTGGGGACTGTGAGGGTCTGATAAATCCCTTAGCCAAGTTCTCCTGAATGTACTCTGCCATAGCCTGAGTCTCAGGACGTGACAGGGAGTACAACCTGCTCTTGGGAAGCTTAGCATCCGGCAACAAATCAATGGCACAGTCATAGGGGCGATGGGGAGGTAGTACCTCCGCAACTTTTTTGGAGAACACATCCGCAAAATCTGCATAACATCCTGGCAATCCTGGCAAACTTAGCTGCGAGAGCCTGACTGGAAGGCTCAAGCAACTCCTGAAACAATCACTACCCCAACTAAGAATCTCCCCAGAGACCCAGTTAAATTGAGGGTTATGGGCCCTTAACCAGGGTAACCCCAAAACCAATGGGGCAAAAGAACAGACAGTCACATAGAAAGACAATTTTTCAGAGTGTGTGGCTCCAATAAACAAAGGAATTTGGCTGGTGCAGGAGGTAATTTTACCCTGGGACAATGGTTCCCCATTTAACCCACAGATCTCAATCTCTGATGCCAAAGGTACTGAGGGAACAGAGTGTTCCAGGGCGAATTGACGGTCCATGAAAACCCCATCGGCCCCACTGTCAACAAAGGCCTCAGTCTTGACAGTTTGACCGAGGATCTCCAAAGTCACCGGAATGAGAAAAGTCTTTTTGGGAAAATCTGACTTCTGGCCTGACAGGATATTTCCCATCACCCTCAGGCCCTGAAGTTTTCCGGCTTTTCTGGGCATGATACTACGACCTGACCTTTATTCCCACAGTACAAACATAAACCCTGCTGTCTCCTCCGCGTCTTCTCACGCGAGGAGAGGCGGGTAGCCCCAATCTGCATAGGCTCCTCGGAATATTCCTCAGAGTCTGAGGTTCCCTTGGGAAAAAAGGAAACTGCGGTCTCCCTTTCAAGCCTACGCTCTCTCAGCCGTCTATCCACCCGGATGGATAACTGCATGAGCTGATCTAAGCTATCAGGCGAGGGATATTGTACCAGTTGGTCCTTTATCTGGTCAGAAAGGCCCCTTCGGTACTGGTTTCTCAGGGCTGGGTCATTCCACTGGGTATCATGAGCCAACCTCCGAAACTCCGTACTATAAACCTCAGCTGGCCGTCGCCCTTGCTTTAGGACCGTAATCTGAGCCTCGGCTGAAGCCATCTTGTCAGGGTCATCATACAAAATGCCCAGTGCCGTAAAAAAAGCATCAACACTTTTAAGCTACGGACAGTCAGGCTGCAACCGATATGCCCAGACCTGTGGGTCTCCTTGTAGCAAGGAAATCACCATGCCCATCCGCTGAATCTCCGACCCAGAAGACTGGGGCCTAAGCCTGAAATATAGCTTACAGCTCTCCTTGAAACAAAAGAACTGTGAGCGATCTCCAGAAAAACGATCCGGGAGATTTACTTTCGGCTCCTTAACCCCTAAACTTGCCGCTGCTGCTGCGGGAGCTCCGCTAGCGGCCTGCGGGGTGTTCATTTTAATGGACATCTCATTAAATTGTCGAGTCAGGACCTGCACCTGATCGACCACCTGTTGCAAAGTATTTTGAGGGGTATGCTCCATATTCCCACAAAATTTCAACAGGAGTAGGGCTGCTGAATATGTTACGCACACCAGTGCTAACAGGAGTATACCGGTGTATGAACAGAGAGGGATGCGAGGCAAAACGAACTCACAGACAGTATAACACAACATACACAGGAGGTGATGGAATAACTAATAAACACAAAATGAACGGGGAAGCCCAAAGGCTCAGGAATTGGGTGTCTCCCTAGTGTCAGGAATGCTCAGATGGAATAGAGCGGACAATGAAGCGAGATGTAGTGATTTAACATGTGGAGCACCCAAAATGATGTTGCTAAGAGCAACAGGGAAAACCCCAAAGGGTTACCAACGGGTGTGGGAATAAACTCCTTGGTCAGAGATAGAAATATAGACACAAGGAGAGTATCCACAATCCTAACCCCCACTTGCAGGGCACAGGTTCAGCTTACTGCCACTAAACTGACACCTGGACGCCCTGCACAGTGAGGGAGGATTAAGCAAGCAGGTCTGAGAGTACAGCCGCAAACCTGCTGGGTTCACAGAATAGCAAAAGAACCCCAGCAGGTTAAACAACTGACTCCAGTCTTACTGCTAGGTCCGGATTGGCAGAATGAAGTACCGAATCTCAAGGCCTATTCGCAGTAAGCAACAAGTAAATACAAAGTCACACAGTACTAGCTAACTCTCTGGAACTGACTAACAAACAAAGATTCAGCAGCATTTGCCTAGCCTGAGAGGATGGTTTATATAGCAGGTGCTGTCCACGCCCCACTCAGATCTCACAGACTGTGAGCACAAAACCAGCGCCGGATTCCCTGCCGTGCACAGAGCCTGTAACCACTACACAGTAAAAACCCGGACCGGAGTATCAGCTGCGCTCAGGTTACTTCGCTAACACTTGCCTCCCGGTTGCCATTGCGACGTGGCAGTACAGAACAGGAGATCCTAACACCACCCTTGAATCCTGGCAAAGCGAATGAAGGACTCCATCCACAAGTCCCACATAGCTCCGTCTTAGCTCCTCCTTCAATTTCTCCAGCTGCTTCTGCAAAAGCCTGATGAGGGGAATGACCTGACTCAGGCTGGCAGTGTCTGAACTGACTTCACGTGTGGCAAGTTCAAAGGGTTGGAGAACCTTGCACAAGATGGAAAACATTCTCCACTGTGCTTGAGTCAGGTGCATTCCCCCTCCTTTGCCTATATCGTAGGTGGATGTATAGGCTTGAATGGCCTTTTGCTGCTCCTCCATCCTATGAAGCATTTAGAGTGTTGAATTCCACCTCGTTACCACCTCTTGCTTCAGGTGATGGCAGGGCAGGTTCAGGTGTGTTTGATGGCGCTCCAGTCTTCAGCACGCAGTGGCTGAATGCCGAAAGTGGCCCACATTTTTTCGGGCCACCGACTGCATCTCCTGCACGTCCCTGTCGTTTAAAAAAAAATTCTGCATCACCAAATTAATTGTACTTTACAAAACATGGGACGTGCTGGAATTTGCCCAGATGTAATGCACGCACAATATTGGTGGCGTTGTCTAATATCGCAACTCCCAAGGAGAGTCTAATTGGGGTAAGCCATTGAGCGATGATGTCCCTCAGTTTCCGTAAGAGGCTGTCAGCGGTGTGCCTCTTCTGGAAAGCGGTGATACATAGCGTAGCCTGCCTAAGAACGAGTTGGCGTTTGTGAGATGCTGCTACTGGTGCCGCTGCTGTTGTTGCTGCGGGAGGCCAGTGGCGGAACTGTGGGAGGCAGTGGAGTCGGTTGCCGCCGGGCTCCTGACCGCAAGGGGGCACATCTCCTCCACTGTCTCCCGCTGCCTGAGGACCGCGCTGCTATTGCAAACGGAGGAGCTGTGTCAGTGACACGGAAGCTGCCTCCTGTATTTACAGCTAGGGGGAGCTCCAGAGAACAGCTCCTCCCGGGCCCTTCTAGTTAAGTAAGCCAGCCGAGGGAAGCTCTCTGCTCCTCCGTGCTCCGTGAGCCTGATGATAGACAAAGGTAGGCACTGTGTGGGGGGTGGGGGAGAGGTGGATTTGGGGGGAAGCACTGTGTTTTGTGTGTGCTTGTTTTTAAGTGGATAAATCAATGGGACCAGATGGGATACACCCAAGGATACTCAAAGAGCTAAAAGATGTGCTGGTTACACCTTTAACAGATTTATTTCACCAGTCACTAAATACAGGTGCTATTCCAGAGGACTGGAAAAGAGCAAATGTAGTTCCACTGCACAAAAGTGGAAGCAAGGATGAAGCAAG
This sequence comes from Pseudophryne corroboree, assembly GCF_028390025.1. Classification (NCBI taxonomy): domain Eukaryota; kingdom Metazoa; phylum Chordata; class Amphibia; order Anura; family Myobatrachidae; genus Pseudophryne; species Pseudophryne corroboree. The sequence continues at coordinate 59,681,870 of NC_086447.1, forward strand.
TAACTACAGACCAGTAAGCCTTACATCAGTAGTAGGGAAAGTAATGGAAAAACTATTAAAAGAAAGAGTAGTGGAATATCTTAAATCAAACAACTTACAGGATCCAAAACAGCATGGATTTACTGGTGGGAGATCATGCCAAACAAATCTTATTGACTTTTTTGACTCTGTGATGAAAATAATAGATCAAGGGGGAGCTGTAGATGTAGCATATCTAGACTTTAGTAAGGCATTTGACACTGTCCCACATCGCAGACTGCTAAATAAACTTGAAAGCCTGGGGGTGGATTATAAATCAGTTAAATGGATAAGAACCTGGTTGCAGGATAGGAAACAGACAGTCGTAGTTAATGGAGTGCAATCTATGGAGGGAAATGTTACCAGTGGAGTACCCCAGGGATCTGTACTTGGTCCAGTTCTCTTTAATATCTTTGTTGGTGACATTGCAGATGGTATTGAAGGGAAGATATGCCTTTTTGCAGATGATACAAAGATATGCAACAGGGTAGACACACCGGGAGGGGTCAAACAAATGATTAATGACCTAGGTAGGCTTGAGAAATGGTCAAGAACGTGGCAACTACAGTTTAATGCTAAAAAATGCAAAATCATGCACTTGGGTCTCAAAAACCCAAAGGCTAAGTATAGTATCAAGGGTACTATAATGGAAACTACTGAGGAGGAAAGAGATTTAGGAGTCACTATTTCAAGTGACTTGAAGGCAGGAAAGCAATGCAACAAAGCAATGAGAAAGGCAAGTCAGATGCTTGGTTGCATAGGGAGAGGAATCAGTAGCAGGAAAAAAGAAGTGATAATGCCACTGTATAGGTCATTGGTACGGCCCCATCTGGAATACTGTGTCCAGTTCTGGAGACCCTATCTCCAGAAGGATATAAATACATTAGAGAGTGTACAAAGAAGGGCAACTAAAATGGTGCATGGCCTACATCACAAAACTTACCCGGAAAGGCTAAAAGATCTTAACATGTATAGTTTGGAGGAGAGAAGGGAAAGGGGAGACATGATAGAAACTTTCAAATATATAAAGGGTCTTAACAAAGTTCAGGAGGGAAACATTCTTCAAAGGAAAAGAAGTATTAGAACTCGAGGGCATACATTGAGACTGGAGGGGGGGAGGTTCAGGGGAAATTTAAGGAAAAATTACTTCACAGAAAGGGTAGTGGATAAGTGGAATAGCCTCCCATCAGAGGTGGTAGAGGCTAAGACTGTAGGGCAATTTAAACATGCTTGGGACAGGCATATGAATATCCTTACAAAGAATCAAGGTTAAAAAAGGGTTGAGATTGCCTAAAGGATAAAATAAAAAAGGGGCAGACTAGATGGGCCAAGTGGTTCTTATCTGCCGTCAACTTCTATGTTTCTATGTGTGTGTGTTTTTAAGGAAAGTTGTGCATTCAAGTAAAAAAGGCATGTGTGTGTGTGTGTGTGTGTGTGTGTGAGTGGCATGTGTGTGAGAGGCATGTGTGTGTGTGTGTGTGTGTGTGTGTGTGTAAGTGAGAGGCATGTATGTGTGTGTAAGTGAGAGGCATGTATGTGTGTGTAAGTGGGAGGCATGTGTGTGTGAGAGGCATGTATGTGTGTGTAAGTGGGAGGCATGTGTGTGTAAGTGAGAGGCATGTGTGTATGTAAGTGAGAGACATGTGTAAGTGAGAGGCATATGTGTGTGAGAGGCATGTGTATGTAAGTGAGAGGCACGTGTGTGAGAGGTGTGTGTGTGTAAGTGAGAGGCGTGTGTGAGAGGTGTGTTTGTGTGTAAGTGAGAGGTATGTGTATGAGAGGAAAGGATTAAAGGAGGCATTTGAGCATTTCTACAGGACTATGTACAGAGCACACACCTGGTCTGGGTACACACTACCTTATAAATATATGGAGGGGTGTCCGTTCTGAATGTGTGTGTGTGTGTGTGTGTGTGTGTGTGTGTGTAAGTGAAAGGCATGTGTGGGTGTTTAAGTGAAAGCGGCGTGTGTGTTTTTAAGTAAAGGAGGTGTGTGTGTGTGTGTGTGTGTGTGTGTGTGTGTGAAAGCGGCGTGTGTGTTTAAGTGAAAGAGACGTGTGTGTGTTTAAGTGAATGAGGCGTTTGTGTGTGTTTTTTATATATATCTAGTGTTCACGCTAGGTGTCTTTCACAGGGCGCTGCGCCCTGCCCCGTAGACAGCTGAATCCAGCCCTGCCCGTTTTTGTGCGTCCTGCCGTTTGCTGCCTGCCGGACCCCGCCACGACGCTGGACCCAGCCGTGCGCCGCCGAACCCGGTAAGCACATGAGAGTCCCCCTGGGCTAAATTAAGCTTGTAAGTATTTTGCAGCTGTAAACTTCAATCTCAGTGCTCTCTACCTGGTGCAGTGTGCCTCAGTGCTCTCTACCTGGTGCAGTGTGCCTCAGTGCTCTCTACCTGGTGCAGTGTGCCTCAGTGCTCTCTACCTGGTGCAGTGTGTATAATGTGCTCTATCTGGCGCAATATGTATAACGTGCTCTACCTGGCGCAGTGTGTATAGGAGGTTCTACCTGGTGCAATGTGTATTAGGTGCACTACCCTGTGGTGTAATATGAATTTCCACTATTATGTGGCCACGCCCCTTCCCCACAAAACAACGCCCCTAGATTTTTGATGCGCGCACTGTCCATGTTTTGGCCTATAGGAATGGGAGCACCAAGCATTATAGTATGTACCTAAGGTTGCCCACCTAACTTAAAAATGTGCCCTCCCGAATGGAAAAATGTGCCCTCCCCGTGATCAGCACCCTGCCCTAAAAAAATCCTAGAGTGAACACTAGTTATATCGGCACACCGCTGCGCCAAAGCATCTCCATCGAGACCCGCTGGTGGGTGAGGGAGCACTGTAGGTGTACTATAAAGGTATGCTGGTGTCTGTTTTATTGTAATGACTGACTTGGTGTGCGTCCACTTTCTATGTGTATCTATATTACTATTGGGAAAGGTACCTGAGCACGCTGCTACTGTTCACCCTTAGTGCCGGATAGCTATATATGGTATGTGTGTGTATATGTAGGGGGGCACCAACATTTATCATGCCCCCGGGCGACTGGGACGAACTTACGCCACTGCGGGAGGCCATACATTTGGGCTGTCACAGTCATATAGTCCTTAGTCTGCTCTGTTCCACTTGTCCACATATCCGTGGTTAAGTGGACCCACTGCATTTTTTTGGACACTGAGGACACTTTTTCTGATGTCTCTGTACATTCTCGGTATCGCCTGCCTAGTGAAGTGGAACCTAGATGGGATTTGATACCGGAGACACAGTACCTCAAACAATTCTCTAAGTCCCACTGAACTAATGGCGGATACTGGACGCACGTCTAACACCAACATAGCTGTCAAGGCCTCAGTTATCCGCTTAGCAAAAGGATGACTACTGTCATATTTCATCTTCCCTCACAAAGGACTGTTGGACAGTCAATTGCTTAGTTGAAGTAGTACAAGTGGTCTTCCGACTTCCCCTCTGGGATGACGATCGACTCCCAGCAGCAACAACAGCAGCGGCAGCAACAGCAGGCGTACCGCTCAAGGATCCTCCGGAGGAATCCCGGTTAGGAGAGGACTCCTCAGTCTTGCCAGTGACATGGCCTGCAGGACTACTTACGTTCCTGTTTGAGGAGGAAGTTGACTTTGAGGGAGTTGGTGGTGTGGCTTGCAGGAGCTTGGTTACAAGAGGAAGAAGGGATTTAGGTGTCAGTGGACTGCTTACACTCTTACCCAAAATTTCACAACTTTACACTGACTTCTGATGAATGCGCAGCAGGTGACATATAAGGGAGGATGTTCCTAGGTGGTTAACATCCTTACCCCCTACTTATTACAGAGTGACAGAGGCAACACACGGCTTTACACCTGTTGTCCGGATTTGTGGAGAAATAATTCCACACCGAAGAGGTGGCATTTTTGGTATTTTACCCAGGCATCACAATGGGCTTCTTCATCCCACGGACAACAGGTGTCTCCCCCGGTTCCTGATTTAAACAAACCACATCACCATCAGAATCCTCATCGTCAACTTCCTCCTCAGCGCCAGTAACACCCATATACTCATCCTGGTGTACTTCAACAGTGACATCTTCAATTTGAATATCAGAAACTGGACTGCGGGTGCTCCTTCCAGCACTTGCAGGGGGCGTACAAATGGTGGAAGGAGCCACCTCCCCATCCAGTGTTGGGAAGGTCAGGCATCACAACCGCCTACATACTTGGACTCTCCTTGGGTATTTGTGATACCATCTAAGAACGCACAGTTCTTTTCTGTGCTTTTTCCAGCTTAACTCTTATCATTTTTCTAGCGGGAGGATGCGGGATTCCATCGTCATATGAAGCTGAACCACTAGTCATGAACATAGGCCAGGGCCTTAGCCGTTCCTTGCCACTCTGTGTCGTAAATGGCATATTGGCAAGTTTACGTTTCTCCTCAGACCATTTACATTTCTTTTTTGGGGTCTTTTTACTGAACTTTGGCTTTTTGGATTTTACATGCCCTCTACTATCACATTGGGCATCGGCCTTGGCAGACGACGTTGATGGGATTTCATTGTCTATGTCATGACTAGTGGCAGCAGCTTCAGCACTAGGAGGAAGTGGTTCTTGATCTTTCCCTATGTTATCCTCTAAATTTTTGTTCTCCATTATTTTTCTGTAGTTACAGTTGTGCTCATAAGTTTACATACCCTAGCAGAATTTGTGATTTTCTGGCCATTTGTCAGAGAATATGAATGATAACTCACAAACTTTTGTTTCACTCATGGTTAGTGGTTGGGTGAAGCCATTTATTGTCAAACAACTGTGTTTACCCTTTTTAAATCATAATGACAACAGAAACTACCCAAATGACCCTGATCAAAAGTTTACATACCCTGGAGATTTTGGCCTGATAACATGCACACAAGTTCACACAAACGGGTTTGAATGGCTACTAAAGGTAACCATCCTCACCTGTTATCTGTTTGCTTGTAATCAGTGTGTGTGTGTATAAAAGGTCAGTGAGTTTCTGGACTCCTGAAAGACCCTTGCATCTTTCATCCAGTGCTGCACTGACGTGTCTGGATTCTGAGTCATGGGGAAAACAAAAGAATTGTCAAAGGATCTGCGGGAAAAGGTAATTGAACTGTATAAAACAGGAAAGGAATATAAAAAGATATCCAAGCAATTGAGAATGCCAATCAGCAGTGTTCAAACTCTAATTAAGAAGTGGAAAATGAGGGATTCTGTGAAAACCAAATCACGGTCAGGTAGACCAACAAAAAGTTCAGCCACAACTGCCAGGAAAATTGTTCGGGATGCAAAGAAAAATCCACAAATAACTTCAGCTGAAATACAGGAGTCTCTGAAAAAAGTGGTGTGGTTGTTTCAAGATGCACAATAAGGAGGCATTTGAAGAAAAATGGGCTGCATGGTCGAGTCGCCGGAAGAAAGCCATTACTAGGCAAATGCCACAAAGCATCCCGCTTACAATACTCCAAACAGCACAGTGACAAGCCTCAAAACTTCTGGAACAAAGTCATTTGGAGTGATGAGACCAAAATTTAACTTTCTGGCCACAACCATAAACGTTACATTTGGAGAGTCAACAAGGCCTATGATGAAAGGTACACCATTCCTATTGTGAAACACGGAGGTGGATCGCTGATGTTTTGGGGATGTGTGAGCTACAAAGGCACTAGAAACTTGGTCAAAATTGATGGCAAGATGAATGCAGCATGTTATCAGAAAATACTGGAGGAAAATTTGCACTCATCAGCCCGGAAGCTGCGCATGGGACGTACTTGGACGTTCCAACATGACAATGATCCAAAACACAAGGCCAAGTCGACCTGTCATTGGCTACAGCAGAATAAAGTGAAGGTTCTGGAGTGGCCATCTCAGTCTCCTGACCTCAATATCATTGAGCCACTCTGGGGAGATCTCAAACATGCAGTTCATGCAAGACAGCCCAAGAATTTACAGGAACTGGAGGCTTTTTGCCAAGAAGAATGGGCAGCTTTACCATCTGAGAAAATAAAGAGCCTCATCCACAACTACCACAAAAGACTACAAGCTGTCATTGATGTTAAAGGGGGCAATACATGGTATTAAGAACTGGGGTATGTAAACTTTTGATCAGGGCCATTTGGATAGTTTCTGTTGTCATTATGATTTCAAAAGAGTAAACACATTTGTTTGACAATAAATGGCTTCACCCAACCACTAACAATGAGTGAAAGAAAAGTTTGTGAGTTATCATTCATATTCTCTGACAAATGGCCAGAAAATCACAAATTCTGCTAGGGTATGTAAACTTATGAGCACAACTGTATATAACAATATGCGCTACAGGAGAGCGCACCTCTACACCACACAGGGCAAACCCTGTGAAAATTATTTGGATTAAATATTAATAACCCCTTTAGTTGGAGTAAATAATATACAGCACAGGACAGCACAACTGAATTTATATGGCAGCACCACTGGACTGGATTTATACGGAATTATATGGATTTATATGGAATTATACGGCAGGATCACTGGATTTATATGGCAGGACCACTGTATTTATACGGCAGTACCGCTGGACATATACGGCAGTATCAATGGACATATACGGCAGGTTCACTGGATTTATACGGCAGGATCACTGGATTTATATGGCAGTACCGCTGGACATATACGGCAGTATCAATGGACATATACGGCAGGTTCACTGGATTTATACGGCAGGATCACTGGATTTATATGGCAGTACCGCTGGACATATACGGCAGTATCAATGGACATATACGGCAGGATCACTGGACTTATAGGGCAGGATCACTGGATGCATACGCCAGTACACTGGAATTATACGGCTGGATCACTGGATTTATACGGCAGTACCGCTGGGCATATAAACGGCAGGATCACTGTATTTATATGCCAGTACCACTGGAATTATACGGCAGGATCACTGGATTTATACGGCAGGATCACTGGAATTATACGGCAGATCACTGGAATTATACGGCAGGATCACTGGACTTTTACGCCAGTACCACTGGAATTATACGGCAGTACCACTGGACTTATACGGCAGGATCACTGCAATTATACGGCAGGATCACTGGATTTGTACGGCAGTACCGCTGAACATATATGGCAGTATCAGTGGACATATACGGCAGTATCACTGGACTGGTGTTATACGATAGTACCACTGTAATTATACGGCAGGATCACTGGATTTATACAGCAGGATCACTGGAATTATACGGCAATATCACTAGATTTATACGGCAGGATCACTGGAATTATACAGCAGGATCACTGGACATATACGCCAATATCACTGGAACTATACAGCAGGATCACTGGAATTATACAACTGGATCACTGGATTTATACGGCAGGAACACTGCAATTATACGGCATGATCACTGGAATTATACGGCAGGATCACTGGACTTATACGCCAGTACCACTGGAATTATACGGCAGAATCACTGTAATTATACGGCAGGATCACTGGATTTATACCACCTGAGCTTCTTGTTGAGATGAGAGGCCATCATGTCAATCTGTGGATATCCCCATCGATGTGTCAAGCACCTGAATACTTCCGGGTGAAGGCCCCACTCCCCCGGTGGGCAGGTCGTGTCTGCTGAGGAAGTCTGCTTCCCAGTTGTTTTCTCCCAGAAAGAAGACCGCTGACAACGCCACAGCGTTTTTTTCTGCCCAGAGGATAATTCTTGACACCTCTGACATTGCTGCTCTGCTTTTCGTTCCGCCCTGTCGGTTTATGTACGTCACCGCCGTCACATTGTCCGACTGGACCTGAATGGCCCGATCTTGAAGAAGATGTGAGGCCTGCAGAAGGGCGTTGTATATGGCCCTGAGTTCCAGAATGTTGATTGGAAGGATGACTTCCTGACTTGACCATCTTAATGGAAACTGCACCCCCTGGGTGACTGCTCCCCAACCTCTGAGGCTTGCGTCTGTGGTTAATAGAATCCTGTTCTGAATTCCGACCTCGACAAGGTGAGAAGCCTGAAGCCACCACAGAAGGGAGATCCTGGCTTTTGGCGACAGACGGATCCTCTGGTGCATGTGAAGATGCGGTCCGGACCATATGTCCAACAGATCGAGCTGGAAGGGTCTTGAATGAAACCTTCTGTATTGAAGCGCCTCATAAGCGGCCACCATTTTCCCCAGAAGGCGAATGCATAGATGCACCGATATCCGGGTTGGCTTCAGGACATCCCGAACCATCGACTGGATAACCAATGTCTTTTCCAATGGCGGGAACACTTTCTGCGACTGTGTCCAGTATCATTCCCAGGAATGGAAGCCTCCGTGTTGGCTCCAGGTGAGATTTCTAAAGGTTCAGAATCCACCCGTGATCCTGGAGGAGTTTGATTGAGAGACCAATGCTGTCCAGCAACCTTTCCCTGGATGGTGCTTTTATCAGGAGATCCTCCAGGTACAAAATTTTGTTCACTCCCTGTTTGTGGAGTAGAAACATCATCTCTGCCATCACCTTGGTGAATACCCTCGGTGCCGTGGAGAGACCAAATGGCAGGGCCTGGAACTGGTAGTGACAGTCCTGCAGTGCAAACCGTAGGTAAGTCTGATGAGGCGCCCAGATCGGAATGTGAAAGTGCGCATCCTTGATATCCAGAGACACTAGGAGTTCCCCCTCCTCCAGACCTGAGATTACCGCTCTTAGAGATCCCATCTTGAATTTGAAAACTCGTAAGTACGGGTTCAACGACTTGAGGTTCAGAATCGGTCTTACCGAACCGTCCGGCTTCGGTACTACAAACAGGTTGGAATAGTACCCCTTGTTTTGCAGATGTGGTGGAACTGGAACAATGACTTGAGTCTGTACCAGTTTTTGGATGGCATGCTGTAAAGTTATACTTGCCTCTTGTGAAACTGGTAAGCCTGATTTGAAGAATCTGCGAGGTGGGAGCTCTTGGAACTCCAGTCTGTAGCCCTGGGAAATAAGATCCATGACCCAGGGATCCTGGCACGAATTTGACTAGATCTGACTAAAGAATGTTAGTCAGGCTCCCACCTGACAGCCTTCCAGGCATTGCGATCCACCGTCATGCTGAAGGCTTTGAGGAAGCAGAGCCTGATCTCTGTTCCTGAGCGCCTGCAGTTGCTGGTTTGCATTGTTTACCTCTTGCGCCGCTGGAGGACACAGAAGCACCCCTGGATTTGCCCTTGAACTTGGCCGTCCGAAAGGACTGGAACTTAGAAGCTGAATAAGTCTTCTTGGTTGGGGGGGGGGGGCTTCGGAAGGAAGATACGTAGACTTACCCGCAGTAGCTTTGGAGATCCATTTGTCTAGTTCATCTCCAAACAAGGACTCTCTCGTGAATGGTAGGCCTTCCACACCTTTCCTGGAGTCTGCGTCAGCAGTCCACTGGCGTAGCCACAAGCCTCTGGGTGCCGACACTGCCATAATGGTGGTGCGTGCGTTAAGCAAGTCTATCTCTTTTATGGCCTCCACCATAAAGTTCGCAGAGTCCTATATATGCTGCAGGAGTCAAACAACATCCCCCTAGGCAAGGAATCTAACCCTTCAATTAGGTTACCTGACCATTTAGCAATGGCTTTTGTGATCCACGCACATGCAATAGTGGGTCTTTAGGCCACCCCAGCAGCTGTGTACAATGATTTGAGTGTATTCTTAATTTTACGATCAGCTGTGTCTTTTAGGAGGGCAGCACCAGGCACAGGCAATACAATCTTTCGTGACAGCCTAGAGACTGATGCGTCCACTATAGGTGGATTTTCCTATTTTTTCCTATGAGAGCAACCTTTTAGGGATTTGAAATTTCTTATCAGGATTAACCCATGGTTCTTCAAACAGGGTATTCAATTCCTTTGACGCAGGAAAAGTGACCGAGGACTTCTTTTTTACATTAAAATAAGATTCCTCACACTCCTCTGACAGCTTATCAGGAATATGCAGAACATCTCTGATAGCCTCTATAAGCGCACCCCCCCCCCCCCCCCCCTCGAAATCCACCTCACCCTCCTTCATGTCTGACCTGTCGGCGTCAGACTGCAGGATACGGGCCAGAGATTGCTTTTGCGGACAAACGGGGGGATTGAGACGCTGTTTTGGGGACTGAGCCTCTGTTCATAAACTCATCCAGTCTGTTTTAAGTATTGCATCTCTTTGTCATTGCGGGACAATTTTGTAGAGAGAGTGAAGATCATTTCTTTAAGAGAATTAACCCACTCTGGTTCAGCCCCACTATTCTGGGAAGTTGCACTGCCCTGAGTACCCAGTAGTGAGCCCCCTGGTGAAGTAGTACACTCCGCTGTACATGAAACACACTCTTTGCCTGACATAATGTAAATGTGACAGCACACAAACACACACACAGGAAAAGGTTAAGCACAATTAACCCAGAAAGAGCCCTTCAGGGAGACACAGAGTTGTTGGAGCCAGCTCCCACCACACCCTCACTGCTAACTGCCAAGCTTAGCTGGGTCACAGACCAAGTACCCTGATAGGGGACTTAGGGGCCTATTTACTAAGCCTTGGATGGAGATAATGTCGCTGGAGATAAAGCACCAACCAATCGACTCCTAACTATCATGTCACAGGTTGGGTTTGTAAAAACAGGATTTTGATACCTACTGGTAAATCCTTTTCTCCTAGTCCGTAGAGGATGCTGGGGTCCACTTCATGACCATGGGGTATAGACGCTTCCGCAGGAGCCATGGGCACTCTTAAGACTTTTCAATGGGTGTGAACTGGCTCCTCCCCCTATGCCCCTCTTTCAGACCTCAGTTATAGGAACTGTGCCCAGGGAGACTGACATTTCGAAGAAAGGATTTACTTTAATACTAATGGTGAGATACATACCAGCTCACACCTCAACCATGCCGCACAACATGGCATTCAACATAACACACGCCAACAGGCATGAACCAAGTACAGCAACATGCTGAAACTAATAAAACACAACATGTGTAATTCCAATAAACTAAACTGCAGGTAAAGTACGCACTGGGACGGGCGGCCAGCATCCTCTACGGACTAGGAGAAAAGGATTTACCGGTAGGTATCAAAATCCTGTTTTCTCATACGTCCTAGAGGATGCTGGAGTCCACTTCATGACTATGGGGTTTATACCAAAGCTCCAGTACGGGCGGGAGAGTGCGGATGACCCTGCAGCACCGATTGACCAAACTTGAGGTCTTCATCGGCCAATGTGTCAAACTTGTAGAATTTTGCAAATGTGTTTGACCCCGACCAAGTAGCTGCTCGGCAAAGTTGCAATGCTGAGACTCTGTTTTCCGTATTCGAGCTGTTCTAGCGACATAAATCTTCAAAGCTCTAACCACATCTAGAGACTTTGACACAGTGAACGTGTCAGTAACTACTGGCACCACAATAGGTTGGTTTATGTGGAAAGATGAAACCACCTTTGGAAGAAAATGTTGACGAGTTCTCAACTCTGTCCTATCTTCATGGAAGATCAGGTAAGGGCTCTTGTGAGACAAGGCCCCCAACTCAGACACCCGCCGTGCGGATGCCAATGCCAAAAGCATCACCACTTTCCAAGTGAGAAACTTAAACTCTATCTCTTGTAGAGGCTCAAACCAATCCGATTGTAGAAACTGCAACACCACATTAAGATCCCATGGTGCCACTGGAGGCACAAATGGAGGCTGGATGTGCAGAACCCCTTTCACGAAGGTCTGAACCTCTGGAAGAAAGGCCAGTTGTTTTTGGAAGAACACTGACAAGGCCGAAATCTGGAACTTGATTGACCCTAATCGGAGGCCCGCCTCCACACCAGCCTGCAGAAAATGGAGAAAACGTCCTAACTGAAACACTTCCGTAGGAGTCTTCTTGGATTCACACCAAGACACATATTTTCTCCAAATACGGTGGTAATGTTTCGACGTTACTCCTTTCCTGGACTGAATAAGTGTGGGAATGACTTCTTTCGGAATACCCTTTCGGGCTAGGATCCGGCGCTCAACAGCCATGCCGTCAAACGTAGCCGCGGTAAGTCTTGATACACACACGGCCCCTGCTGCAGCAGGTCCTCGCGAAGAGGAAGAGGGCGAGGATCTTCTATGAGCAACTCCTGAAGATCTGGGTACCAAGCCCTCCTTGGCCAATCTGGGACAATGAAGATTGCTCGAATTCTTGTTCTCCTTATGATCCTGAGCACCTTTGGGATCAGCGGAAGTGGAGGGAAGACATACACTGACCGGAACACCCACTGGGCCACTAGCGCATCCATTGCTATTGCTTGAGGGTCTCTCGACCTGGAACAATATTTCTGAAGCTTCAGGTTGAGACGAGATGCCATCATGTCTACTTGAGGACCTCCCCAAAGACTTGTCACCTCTGCGAAGACTTCTTGGTGGAGGCCCCACTCTCCTGGATGGAGATCGTGTCTGCTGAGGAAGTCTGCTTCCCAGTTGTCTACTTCCAGAATGAAAATTGCCGACAGAGCCTTTCCATGTCTTTCTACCCAGAGGAGGATCTTCGTCACCTCTGCCATTGCCACTCTGCTTTTCGTTCCGCCCTGCCTGTTTATGTACGCGACTGCTGTTACATTGTCCAACTGGATCTGCACGGAATGATCTTGAAGAAGATGTACCGCTTGTTGAAGGCCGTTGTAAATGGCTCTCAATTCCAGCATGTTTATGTGAAGGCAGGCTTCCTGACTTGACCATTTTCCGTGGAAGCTATCCCCCTGAGTGACAGCTCCTCAGCCTCGGAGACTTGCATTCGTGGTTACCAGGACCCAGTCCTGTATCCCGAACCTGCGTCCCTCTAGTAGGTGAGAACTGTGTAGCCACCACAGGAGGGAAATCCTGGCTTTTGACGACAGGATTATCTTCCGGTGCATGTGTAGGTGGGATCCCAACCCCTTGTCCAACAGGTCCCACTGGAATACCCTGGCATGGAACCTGCCAAACTGTATGGCCTCGTAGGCTGCCACCATCTTCCCCAAAAACCGAATGCACTGATGGATCGACACACTCGATGGTTTCAATATCTGTTTTACCATTTTCTGGATTTCCAGAGCCTTTTCCACCGGAAGAAATACTCTCTGAACTTCTGTGTCCAGAATCATCCCGAGAAAAGACAATCTTGTCGTCGGTTCCAACTGTGACTTTGGAGAATTTATGATCCAACCGTGTTGTTGGAGTATTGACAGGGAGAGTGTGATGTTTTGTAACAACTGCTCCCTGGATCTCGCCTTTATTAGGAGATCGTCTAGATAAGGAATTATATTGACTTCTTTTTGATGCAGGAGGACCATCATCTCCGCCATCACCTTGGTGAATACCCTCGGCGCCGTGGAGAGACCGAAAGGTAACGTCTGGAATTGGTAATGGCAATCCTGAACCGCGAATCTCAGATAAGCCTGGTGAGGAGGATAAATGGGAACATGCAGGTAAGCATCTTTTATGTCTACAGACACCATGTAGTCCCCCTCCTCCAGACTGGAAATCACTGCCCTCAGTGATTCCATTTTGAACTTGAATCGTTTCAAGTAGAGATTCAGATTTTTCAGGTTTAGGATCGGTCTGACCGAGCCATCCGGCTTCGGAACTACAAAAAGGCTTGAATAAAACCCCTCCCCTTGTTGTGACAAAGGTACAAGGACTATGACCTGATCCTGACATAATTTTTGGATTGCCGCTGTTACTGCTTCCCTTTCTGGAAGAGAAGCTGGCATGGTCGATTTGAAAAATCGGCATGGGGGAACGTCTTGAAACTCCAGCTTGTATTCCTGGGACACTATTTGCAACACCCAGGGATCCAGGCCAGACAGAATCCAACCTTGGCTGAACAGTTTGAGACGTGCTCCCACCCCAGCGGCCTCCCACAAAGGAGCCCCAGCGTCATGCTGAAGATTTGGCAGAAGTAGGGGTAGACTTCTGCTCCTGGGAACCTGAAGCTGCTGTGGACTTCTTTCCCCTTCCCCTACCCGCAAAGAAGGGGGAACCTCTCGCTTTTTTGTATTTATTGGGCCGAAAGGACTGTATGTGTGGGTGATATGTCTTTTTTGCCGGTGCAGGCGCAGAGGACAAAAATGTCGACTTACCTGCGGTAGCCGCCAAGACTAACGCATCCAGTCCATCGCCAAATAAGGCCTCACATTTATACGGGAGAGCCTCCATATTTCTTTTGGAATCTGCATCCCTGTTCCACTGGCGAATCCACAACGCCCGCCGAGCCGATACTGCCATGGTAGCGGCTTGTGAACTCAAGAGTCCAATATCTTTCATCGCTTCTAGCATGTATGCAGCAGCGTCTTTGATATTCCCTAACTTAAGGAGTATCTCATCTTTATCAATCGTGTCAATTTCTGATGACACACTTTCTGACCATTTTTCAATAGCGCGACTCACCCACGTGCAAGCAATTATGGGCCTGAGCAGCATACCATTGGCAACATAAATGGATTTCAATGTAGTTTCCATCTTTCGGTCTGCCGGCTCTTTTAGTGAAGCGTGCCAGGTGCAGGGAGAATTACCTTCTTTGTCAACCTGGACAGTGCACTGTCTAACACAGGGGGCGACTCCCATTTTTTCCTGTCCTCCACCGGCAAAGGATAAGCTATCTGAATTCTCTTGGGAATACGAAATTTATTTTCGGGATTCACCCACATCCCTTCAAAGAGTGTATTAAGCTCGTGGGAAGGAGGGAAAGTGACCTTAGATTTCTTTTCTTTATAGAAATAAGCCTTCTCCTGAGGTACAGGAGTGGCTTCCGTGACTTCCAGAACTTCCCTTATAGCCACAATCATATATTGTATATTTTTTGCCAATTTATGATGTATTTCTCTGGAGTCACTATCGTCGACACAAGAATCAGTGTCCGTGTCGGTATCAGTATTCACAATATTCGCAAATGGTCTCTTATGTGACCCCAAGGGGTCGCCTGCGGATGGAAGAACAGAGCCCTGAAAAATCACATTCTCCACAGATTTTCTCCAGCGCTCAGCATGAGATTCAGACTTATCTAATCTCCTATTGATATGATGCATACTATCACGTATTTCTTTCACCCATGCAGGCTCTTGGTGTGCCAGCAGCGCCACCACATTACACTTCTGTGTCCCTAAAATGGTTTCCTCCGGGGAGGAACTCCCTGCCTCTGACATGTCTTACTCACATGTACAACACACACACAGACACACTGGGACTTATAGGGGACAGACCCACAGTAAAATCTGTCAGAGGGACACAGTTTAGGAGCAGCCAGTTCACAACCCCAGCGCCAGTATCTAATGCCTGTGAACACAGAATGCCCACTGACATGCAGCGTTTTTACACAGTAAAACACACTTGTAAAGCACCAAATTCGCTTGTGCTCCCCCCCGTTTTGCACCCTGATACTTGTAGTCAGAAGTGAAGGAGGACCAGCGATGACTCTGCAGCCTGAGGAGAGAGAAAATGGCGCTGAGCAGTGTGCTGGCTGCCTGAGGAAGAAGCTCCGCCCTTTTTACCTCAGAAACTTTTCATAATATTTATACTGGCGGGGGTAGGGCTGTGCCTGGGCATCTTATGCCCCCTTTTTGCCAGTTTATAGAGGTGTTTTTGCCCACTGCAGTGCCTGTATGTGTGTGGGCAGCAATGGCGCGCTGCGCTCCCGCCAGCCGTGCTGTACCTCAGCCGTCACTTTTCTTGATAGAAGATCTGTCTTCTTCTACTCACCATTCTCTGACTTCTGGCTCTGTGAGGGGGGTGACAGCGTGCTGTGGGAGTGAGCATCTAGACACGGCTAGCTTTCAGTACCCTTCAGGAGCTAATGGTGTCCTGTCAGCCAGAAGCGGAGCCATGAAACTCTTCAGGAAGTTGGTTCCTACTTCTGCCCCCTCAGTCCAACGAAGCAGAGAGACTGTTGCCAGCAGTTCTCCCTGAAAACAAAAAACCTAACATAAGTCTTTTCAGAGAAGCTCAGTAGAGCTCTCCTAGAATGCATCCAGTTTGCCTGGGCACATTTCTAAAACTGAGGTCTGGAGGAGGGGCATAGAGGGAGGAGCCAGTTCACACCCATTGAAAAGTCTTAAGAGTGCCCATGGCTCCTGCGGAACCGTCTATACCCCATGGTTATGAAGTGGACCCCAGGAATCCTCTAGGACGAATGAGAAATGACAGTTACGAGCCGATTGGCTGGTACTTTATCTCCAGTGACTTTATCTCCATCCAAGGCTTAGTAAATAGACCCCTAAGTACACTAATAGATGCTCCCCCCCTGCTATGACCCCCTGGTACCGCTGATGTAATTTGGGGTCACACCGTAGGAGCTGCGCGTCCCTGTCAGTCAGCGTCTGTGTCCACTGCAGAGGGAAAATCGCGCTGGTGAGCTGCTGGATCCACTCATAGTGAAGCCCCGCCCCTTCAATGGCGCGCGGTCTTTCTGCTTTTTTTATACTGGCTGAGGTAATTTTTGTGCTTAAAATGGAGCAGAACCATTTTAAGGCTGTGTTTGCCAGTCTGGGTACTGTGTACAGTGTACAGAGACGCAGTTGTGTACTGTGGGGGTAATTCCAAGTTGATCGCAGCAGGAAATTTTTTAGCAGTTGGGCAAAACCATGTACACTGCAGGGGAGGCAGATATAACATGTGCAGAGAGAGTTAGATTTGGGTGGGTTATTTTGTTTCTGTGCAGGGTAAATACTGGCTGCTTTATTTTTACACTGCAATTTAGATTGCAGATTGAACTCACCACACCCAAATCTATCTCTCTCTGCACATGTTATATCTGCCTCCCCTGCAGTGCACATGGGGAGTAATTCCAAGTTGATCGCAGCAGGATTTTTGTTAGCAATTGGGCAAAACCATGGCCCTCATTCCGAGTTGATCGCTCGCAAGGCGATTTTAGCAGAGTTACACACGCTAAGCCGCCGCCTACTGGGAGTGAATCTTAGCTTCTTAAAATTGCGACCGATGTATTCGCAATATTGCGATTACTAACTACTTAGCAGTTTCAGAGTAGCTCCAGACTTACTCTGCCTGTGCGATCAGTTCAGTGCTTGTCGTTCCTGTTTTGACGTCACAAACACACCCAGCGTTCGCCCAGACACTCCCCCGTTTCCCCGGCCACTCCTGCGTTTTTTCCGGAAACGGTAGCGTTTTTTCCCGCACGCCCATAAAACGGCCTGTTTCCGCCCAGTAACACCCATTTCCTGTCAATCACATTACGATCGCCGGAGCGATGAAAAAGCCGTGAGTAAAAATACTATCTCCATTGTAAAATTACTTGGCGCAGTCGCAGTGCGAATATTGCGCATGCGTACTAAGCGGAATTTCACTGCGATGCGATGAAAAATACCGAGCGATCAACTCGGAATGAGGGCCCATGTGCACTGCAGGGGAGGCAGATATAACATGTGCAGAGAGTTAGATTTGGGTGTGGTGAGTTCAATCTGCAATCTAAATTGTTGTGTAAAAATAAAGCAGCCAGTATTTACCCTGCACAGAAATAAAATAACCCACCCAAATCTAACGCTTTCTGCACGTTATATCTGCCTCCCCTGCAGTGCACATGGTTTTGCCCAATTGCTATCAAAAATCCTGCTGCGATCAACTTGGAATTACCCCCATGGTTTTGCCCAACTGGTAAAAAATTTTCAACAAACTTCCTGCTGCGATCAACTCAGAATTACCCCCTGTGTCCGGAGACGCATTCCGCTCAGTTGAGAAGCCGTGTGTCTCCGTACCTTCATGCTGCCATAATGGCCGGCACCCCACTAACCGGGACTCCGGCTCAGTACTCACCACTCTTCATTCTTCTGGCTCTGTTAGGGGTGGCGGCGTCCTGCGGGAATGTACGCTTGCCGTGGTGGGGCTTGCGAATAGTTCCCTCAGGAGCTCAGTGTCCTGTCAGCGGGGAACGGGACCATTAACCCTTCAAGAAGTTGGGCCTCCCCCCCTCCCCCTCCTAAGTCCCACGAAGCAGGCAGGCTGGTGCCAACCAGCTCTGCATGAAAATAACAAACATAGAAAATAAATGCAAAAAACTCTTCAGGAGCTTCCTTCAGCGTGACCGGCTCCTCCAGGCACATTTTCTAAACTGAGTCTGGTAGGAGGGGCATAGAGGGAGGAGTCAGCCCACACTATCAAATTCTTAAAGTGCCCATGGCTCCTAGTGGACCCGTCTATACCCCAAGGTACTAAATGGAACACCAGTATACTCTATGGCGTAAGAGAAAATAAATTTTTGAAAATTAGTATTTGGTTAGTAAGATGTGTGTGAGCGCCCCCGATCATTGTTCCGCTCACAGATGTGAGAAACATAACAGTGATGTCAGCGCCGGCGGCTGTGCGCGCCCGAATGGAGTTACACTCGAGTTACTTCGTCGGGCGCTATCTAGTGGACGCTGGCACACAAAACATTTTCATTCTCCCCATAGAGGTGAGGAGCCCAGTTAGCCTTTTATTATATAGGATATATTTATATATATATATGCTGTAATACAGACCCTCCAACATGACCCGCCCCACCAGGTACAAAATGCTCTGTTTCTGGACTTCCCTCTTAATTTATGATTTCCATCACCTGTGTTGAACTAGTTACATGATAAGAAAGCTGTTTCTTCACAGGCGATGGCAATAATAAATTAAGAGGGAAGTCCAGAAACAGAGCATTTTGTACCTAGTGGGGCGGGTCATGTTGGAGGGTATGGTAATAGTCAGTGGTACTTGGGAGTCTTAACTTGATAAAGATATGGAGGGAATTCAATTTCCGATGACAATCTGACCTGGCTGATTATCTGCTTTAGCTTACGCACTTTACGGTAGCGTGATTTTGCTAATAGCATTCACCATCTCATAGCAGAGCGGATTGGGGTACGAATTGGCCAGGCAAAGGGCTTGAGAAGCAATCTGGCTGCATATATGAATTAGTGAAAGGACAATGGTTTTCTACCTATTTACATAGTTTTATTTATATATCTATATCTCTCTCTCTATATATAAAATACTTGCCTACCTGACCCTCTCCATGAGGGAGAAAATGCTCTGTTCCTGGACTTTCCTGGTAATGTATGATTGCCATCACCTGTGGTGAAACACCTTTCTTATCAATTACCTAGCTCACCACAGGTGATGACAATCATACATTACCAGGAAAGTCCAGGAACAGAGCATTTTCTCCCTCATGGAGAGGGTCAGGTAGGCAAGTATTATATACTATTCTGTTGAATTGGAAGGGTTCAGTCACACAGCTGACGTCATACCAATGGGCGCCCAAGGTGACGTCACCTGTCGCTAGGGAAACTCTGCACACACATTCACCTTTCCCCTACAGGAATCCACCGTAACTTGTTATTAAGCCGGGACTATATAATTTGCATACCCGACGCACTTTGGTCCCTATAGGGTGGGAGTGCAGGTATTGTACAGTAAAAGCGTGTGGTGTATCACTGCGCCCTCAGGCTGCGGTCTCCATGGCAGCGGCAGGCTGGGAGAGGCACGCGCCAGGGGCGGACGACGGCCTCTGGCTGAGAGCTCTCGCTTTGGCGCCCGCGCTGCAGCTATTGGTGGGAGTTTTGCCCGCTCTTTCCCCAAGCTACGCCCACCCTTCACCTCCGTAACGGCCGCGAAGCCGGAGGTGGGGTATGGACGCTGTGTTGCCGCCGGCCTGAAGGGAAACAATCAGAGCTCGCCCACCTGACTGGGAGATTTATCACGGATTAATACTACACGTGTTTGTGACCATGGTAATTTTGACGGATGTTCATAGCTATAAAAGAGCTCCGTGAGGTAAATGTACTAAGGGGGGAGTTTTTTTTATTTTAGAACTGGTGATGTTGCTCGTAGCAACCAATTAGATTCTACTTTACATTTATCTGCTTTTAGACGATAATAGAATCTGATTGGTTGCTACAGGCAACATCACCAGTTATAAAAAAAAAAAAAAACCCTCCCACCTTAGTAATGGAGTCAATTCTATTCTCCGACAGTTGAATAGCGCCGGGAGTTTGCTCCCGACGCTAATCAATTCAGCTCCAGTTAAGTTGGCGATGGCCCGTTCTCGCCGACTAAACAGGTTGAATTGTCGGGAGAACGGGCATTCTCCGACTTAACTCCCTGGCGCGAGGCTGATTCCCGACAGAATCAGCCTCGCGCCGGCCGCACTTTTGTCGGGTTTCTTCTCTCATCCCCCGGGGATGAGAGAAGAATTCCTGACAATTGAGGGTCACTCGTCTCTGTATTGAATAGCGCCGGAGCAAACTCCCGTCACTATTTAACTGTTGGAGAATAGAATTGACCCCAATGTTACCTCAGTGTATCGATATTTCTCTAATGTCCTAAGTGGATGCTGGGGACTCCGTAAGGACCATGGGGGAATAGCGGCTCCGCAGGAGACTGGGCACATCTAAAGAAAGCTTTAGGACTATCTGGTGTGCACTGGCTCCTCCCCCTATGACCCTCCTCCAAGCCTCAGTTAGATCTTTGTGCCCGAACGAGAAGGGTGCACACTAGGGGCTCTCCTGAGCTTCTTAGTGAAAGTTTTAGTTTAGGTTTTTTATTTTCAGTGAGACCTGCTGGCAACAGGCTCACTGCATCGAGGGACTAAGGGGAGAAGAAGCGAACTCACCTGCGTGCAGAGTGGATTGGGCTTCTTAGGCTACTGGACATTAGCTCCAGAGGGACGATCACAGGCCCAGCCTGGATGGGTCCCAGAGCCGCGCCGCCGGCCCCCTTACAGAGCCTTAAGGCAGAAGAGGTCCGGAAAATCGGCGGCAGAAGACGTCCTGTCTTCAACAAGGTAGCGCACAGCACTGCAGCTGTGCGCCATTGCTCTCAGCACACTTCACACTCCGGTCACTGAGGGTGCAGGGCGCTGGGGGGGGGCGCCCTGAGACGCAATAAAAAACACCTTGGATGGCAAAAAATGCATCACATATAGCTCCTGGGCTATATGGATGCATTTAACCCCTGCCAGAATACATAGAAAAACGGGAGATAAGGCCGCCGATAAGGGGGCGGAGCCTATCTCCTCAGCACACTGGCGCCATTTTCCCTCACAGCTCCATTGGAGGGAAGCTCCCTGTCTCTCCCCTGCAGTCACTACACTACAGAAAGGGTTAAAAAAGAGAGGGGGGGGGCAGGGACGGATTCAGACTTTTCTTTTAGGGGGGGCGGTTTATTTATTCCTGACTCCTCCCCTACATTCTACTCCTCCCACTTCCTGTACCAACTGTCAATTAATGCTCTAAAGAGCATAGAAAGCATTGCTAGGCTGCACATGTACTTCTTATGTAGCACACACACACACTGGGCACATGTAACTACTAACACATCGATGGGCGGCACACACTGCCCAAGGTGGGGGTGACGGCATGTGATGATGGCAGATGGGGATAGGGGCCACAGGGACACAGAGGATGGGGAGGGATGTTAGTGCAGCCACACACCATCACCTGGCAGCAGCCCCCACCTCATGTAAGTGGGCGTGGCTATGACAGTTAGGGGGGGCGTTCGCCCCATTCGCCCCCCCCTGGATCCGGCCCTGGGGGGGGGCACTAATTACGCGCAGTATTAAAGATACAGCAGCTATAAGGGGAAAAACACTTATATAAGGTTATCCCTGTATATATATATATATAGCGCTCTGGTGTGTGCTGGCAAACTCTCCCTCTGTCTCCCCAAAGGGCTAGTGGGGTCCTGTCCTCTATCAGAGCATTCCCTGTGTGTGTGCTGTATGTCGGTACGTTTGTGTCGACATGTATGAGGAGAAAAATGATGTGGAGACGGAGCAGATTGCCTGTAATAGTGATGTCACCCCCTAGGGGGTCGACACCTGAGTGGATGAACTGTTGGAAGGAATTACGTGACAGTGTCAGCTCTGTATAAAAGACAGTGGTTGACATGAGACAGCCGGCTACTCAGCTTGGGCCTGTCCAGACGTCTCATAGGCCGTCAGGGGCTCTAAAGCGCCCGTTACCTCAGATGGCAGATATAGACGCCGACACGGATACTGACTCCAGTGTCGACGGTGAAGAGACAAATGTGACTTCCAGTAGGGCCATACGTTACATGATTGAGGCAATGAAAAAAAAACCAAAAAAATGTTTTACACATTTCTGATAATACGAGTACCACCAAAAAGGGGTATTATGTTCGGTGAGGAAAAACTACCTGTAGTTTTCCTGAATCTGAGAAATTAAATGAGGTGTGTGATGATGCGTGGTTTCCCCCCGATAACAACTGATAATTTCTAAAATGTTATTGGCATTATATCCTTTCCCGCCAGAGGTTAGGGTGCGTTGGGAAACACCCCCTAGGGTGGATAAAGCGCTCACACGCTTGTAAGGGCTATACCCTCTCCTGAGATGGCCGCCCTTAAGGATCCTGCTGATAGAAAGCAGAAGGGTATCCTAAAATGTATTTACACACATACTGGTGTTATACTGCGACCAGCAATCGCCTCAGCCTGGATGTGCAGTGCTGGGTTGGCGTGGTCGGATTCCCTGACTAAAAATATTGATACCCTAGATAGGGACAGTATATTTTTGCCTATAGAGCATTTAAAAGATGCATTTCTATATATGCGTGATGCACAGCGGAATATTTGCCGACTGGCATCAAGTCTAAGTGCGTTGTCCATTTCTATCAGTAGAAGGTTATGGACACGTCAGTGGTCAGGTGATGCGTATTCCAAACGGCATTTGGAAGTATTGCCTTATTAAAGGGAGGAGTTATTTGGGGTCGGTCTTTCAGATCTGGTGGCCACGGCAACAGCTGGGAAATCCACGTTTGTACCCCAGGTCGCCTCTCAACATGAGAAGACGCCGTATTATCAGGCGCAGTCTTTTCGTGGACAAGCGTGCAAAAGGTTCCTCATTTCTGCCCCGTGACAGAGGGAGAGGAAAAAGGCTGCAGAAATCAGCCAGTTCCCAGGAACAGAAACCCTCTCCCGCCTCTGCCAAGCCCTCAGTATGACGCTGTGGCTTTACAAGCAGAATCAGGCACGGTGGGGGGCCCGTCTCAATGAATTTCAGTGCGCAGTGGGCTCACTCGCAAGTAGACCCCTGGATCCTTCAGGTGATATCTCAGGGGTACAAATTAGAATTCGAGACGTCTCCCCCTCGCCGTTTCCTAAAATCGGCTTTACCGATGTCTCCTTCTGACAGGGAGACGGTTTTGAAAGCCATTCACAAGCTGTATTCCCAGCAGGTGATAATCAAGGTACCCCTCCTGCAACAGGGAACGGGGTATTATTCCACACTGTTGTGGTACCGAAGCCGGACGGCTCGGTGAGACCGATACTAAATCTAAAATCTTTGAACACTTACATACAGAGGTTCAAATTCAAGATTGAGTCACTCAGAGCAGTGATTGCGAACCTGGAAGAAGGGGACTACATGATGTCTCGGGACATCAAGGATGCTTACCTTCATGTCAAAATTTACCCTTCTAATCAAGGGTACCTCAGGTTTATGGTACAGAACTGTCACTATCAGTTCAGACGCTGCCGTATGGATGGTCCACGGCACCCCGGGTCTTTACCAAGGTAATGGCCGAAATGATGATATTCCTTCGAAGGAAGGGAATTTTAGTTATCCCTTACTTGGACGATTCCCTGATAAGGGTAAGATCCAGGGAACAGTTGGAGGTCGGTGTAGCACTATCTCAGGTAGTGTTGCGGCAGCACGATTGGATTCTCAATATTCCAAAATCGCAGCTGGTTCCGACGACTTGTCTTCTGTTCCTAGGGATGATCCTGGACACAGTCCTGAAAAAGGTGTTTCTCCCGGAGGAGAAAGCCAGGGAGTTATCCGAGCTAGTCAGGAACCTCCTAAAACCGAGCCAAGTCTCAGTGCATCAATGCACAAGGGTTCTGGGTAAAATGGTGGCTTCCTACGAAGCAATCCCATTCGGCAGATTCCACGCAAGAACTTTCCAGTGGGACCTGCTGGACAAATGGTCCAGGTCGCATCTTCAGATGCATCAGCGGATAACCCTGTCACCAAGGACAAGGGTGTCCCTCCTGTGGTGGTTGCAGAGTGCTCATCTTCTAGAGGGCCGCAGATTCGGCATTCAGGACTGGGTCCTGGTGACCACGGATGCCAGCCTGCGAGGCTGGGGAGCAGTCACACAGGGAAGGAATATCCAGGGCTTATGGTCAAGCCTGGAGACATCACTTCACATAAATATCCTGAAGCTAAGGGCCATTTACAATGCTCTAAGCTTAGCAAGACCTCTGCTTCAAGGTCAGCCGGTGTTGATCCAGTCGGACAACATCACGGCAGTCACCCACGTAAACAGACAGGGTGGCACAAGAAGCAGGAGGGCAATGGCAGAAGCTGCAAGGATTCTTCGCTGGGCGGAAAATCATGTGATAGCACTGTCATCAGTATTCATTCCGGGAGTGGACAACTGGGAAGCAGACTTCCTCAGCACAACCTCCACCCGGGAGAGTGGGGACTTCACCCAGAAGTCTTCCACATGATTATAAACCGTTGGGAAAAACTCGACAGGTATTGCGCCAGGTCAAGGGACCCTCAGGCAATAGCTGTAGACGCTCTGGTAACACCGTGGGTGTACCAGTCAGTGTATGTGTTCCCTCCTCTGCCTCTCATACCCAAGGTACTGAGATTGATAAGATGGAGAGGAGTAAGCACTATATTCGTGGCTCCGGATTGGCCAAGAAGGACTTGGTAACCGGAACTTCAAGAGATGCTCACGGAGGATCCGTGGCCTCTACCTCTAAGAAGGGACCTGCTCCAACAAGGACCCTGTCTGTTCCAAGACTTACCGCGGCTGCGTTTGACGGCATGGCGGTTGAACGCCGGATCCTGAAGGAAAAAAGGCATTCCGGATGAAGTCATCCCTATCCTGATCAAAGCCAGGAAGGATGTAACCGCAAAACATTATCACCGCATTTGGCGAAAATATGTTGCGTGGTGCGAGGCCAGTAAGGCCCGACGGAGGAAATTCAACTGGGTCGATTCCTACATTTCCTGCAAACAGGAGTGTCTATGGGCCTGAAATTGGGGTCCATTAAGGTTCAAATTTCGGCCCTGTCAATTTTCTTCCAAAAAGAACTAGCTTCAGTCCCTGAAGTTCAGACGTTTGTAAAAGGGGTACTGCATATACAGCCTCCTTTTATGCCTCCAGTGGCACTTTGGGATCTCAATGTAGTTTTTGGGTTCCAAAAGTCACATTGGTTTGAACCACTTAAATCTGTGGAGTTAAAATATCTCACATGGAAAGTGGTCATGCTGTTGGCCCTGGCCTGGGCCAGGCGCGTGTCAGAATTGGCGGCTTTATCCTGTAAAAGCCCTTATCTGATTTTCCATTCGGACAGGGCGGAATTGAGGACTCGTCCTCAGTTTCTCCCTAAGGTGGTTTCAGCGTTTCACCTGAACCAACCTATTGTGGTGCCTGCGGCTACTAGGGACTTGGAGGACTCCAAGTTGCTAGACGTTGTCAGGGCCCTGAAAATATATGTTTCCAGGACGGCTGGAGTCAGGAAAACTGACTCGCTGTTTATCCTGTATGCACCCAACAAGCTGGGTGCTCCTGCTTCTAAGCAGACTATTGCTCGTTGGATTTGTAGTACAATTCAGCTTGCACATTCTGTGGCAGGCCTGCCACAGCCAAAAATCTGTAAATGCCCACTCCACAAGGAAGGTGGGCTCATCTTGGGCGGCTGCCCGAGGGGTCTCGGCTTTACAACTTTGCCGAGCAGCTACTTGGTCAGGAGCAAATACGTTTGTAAAATTCTACAAAATTGATACCCTGGCTGAGGAGGACCTGGAGTTCTCTCATTTGGTGCTGCAGAGTCATCCGCACTCTCCCGCCCGTTTGGGAGCTTTGGTATAATCCCCATGGTCCTTACGGAGTCCCCAGCATCCACTTAGGACGTTAGAGAAAATAAGAATTTACTTACCGATAATTCTATTTCTCGTAGTCCGTAGTGGATGCTGGGCGCCCATCCCAAGTGCGGATTGTCTGCAATACTGGTACATAGTTATTGTTACCAAAAAAATCGGGTTATTGCTGTAGTGAGCCATCTTTTCTAGAGGCTCCTCTGTTATCATGCTGTCAACTGGGTTCAGATCACAAGTTGTACGGTGTGATTGGTGTGGCTGGTATGAGTCTTACCCGGGATTCAAGATCCTTCCTTATTGTGTACGCTCGTCCGGGCACAGTATCCTAACTGAGGCTTGGAGGAGGGTCATAGGGGGAGGAGCCAGTGCATACCAGATAGTCCTAAAGCTTTCTTTAGATGTGCCCAGTCTCCTGCGGAGCCGCTATTCCCCCATGGTCCTTACGGAGTCCCCAGCATCCACTACGGACTACGAGAAATAGAACTATCGGTAAGTAAATTCTTATTTCTCTGACGTCCTAAGTGGATGCTGGGGACTCCGTCAGGACCATGGGGATTAGCGGCTCCGCAGGAGACAGGGCACAAAAGTAAAAGCTTTAGGATCAGGTGGTGTGCACTGGCTCCTCCCCCTATGACCCTCCTCCAAGCCTCAGTTAGATTTTTGTGCCCGGCCGAGAAGGGTGCAATCTAGGTGGCTCTCCTAAAGAGCTGCTTAGAGTAAAAGTTTGTTAGGTTTTTTATTTTCAGTGAGTCCTGCTGGCAACAGGCTCACTGCTACGAGGGACTTAGGGGAGAGAAGTGAACTCACCTGCGTGCAGGATGGATTGGCTTCTTAGGCTACTGGACACCATTAGCTCCAGAGGGAGTCGGAACACAGGTCTCACCCTGGGGTTCGTCCCGGAGCCGCGCCGCCGACCCCCCTTGCAGATGCCGAAAAGTGAAGGTCCAGAAACGGCGGCAGAAGACTCTTCAGTCTTCATAAGGTAGCGCACAGCACTGCAGCTGTGCGCCATTGTTGTCAGCACACTTCATAGCAGCGGTCACTGAGGGTGCAGGGCGCTGGGGGGGGGGCGCCCTGGGCAGCAATGATAGTACCTTATTCTGGCTAAAAATACATCACATATAGCCCCTGGGGGCTATATGGATGTATTTAACCCCTGCCAGGTCTCAGAAAAACGGGAGAAGAAGCCAGCCGAAAAGGGGGCGGGGCCTATTCTCCTCAGCACACAGCGCCATTTTCCCTCACAGAAATGCTGGTGGGAAGGCTCCCAGGCTCTCCCCTGCACTGCACTACAGAAACAGGGTTAAAACAGAGAGGGGGGGCACTTATTTGGCGATATGTATATATATATATATTAAAATGCTATAAGGGAAAAACACTTATATAAAGGTTGTCCCTGTATAATTATAGCGTTTTTGGTGTGTGCTGGCAAACTCTCCCTCTGTCTCCCCAAAGGGCTAGTGGGGTCCTGTCCTCTATCAGAGCATTCCCTGTGTGTGTGCTGTGTGTCGGTACGTGTGTGTCGACATGTATGAGGACGATGTTGGTGAGGAGGCGGAGCAATTGCCTGAAATGGTGATGTCACTCTCTAGGGAGTCGACACCGGAATGGATGGCTTATTTAAGGAATTACGTGATAATGTCAACACGCTGCAAGGTCGGTTGACGACATGAGACGGCCGGCAAAACAAATTAGTACCTGTCCAGGCGTCTCAAACACCGTCAGGGGCTGTAAAACGCTCATTTACCTCAGTCGGTCGACACAGACACGGACACTGACTCCAGTGTCGACGGTGAAGAAACAAACGTATTTTCCTTTAGGGCCACACGTTACATGTTAAGGGCAATGAAGGAGGTGTTACATATTTCTGATACTACAAGTACCACAAGAAGGGTATTATGTGGGGTGTGAAAAAACTACCTGTAGTTTTTCCTGAATCAGATAAATTAAATGAAGTGTGTGATGATGCGTGGGTTTCCCCCTATAGAAAATTATTGGCGGTATACCCTTTCCCGCCAGAAGTTAGGGCGCGT
This sequence comes from Pseudophryne corroboree, assembly GCF_028390025.1. Classification (NCBI taxonomy): domain Eukaryota; kingdom Metazoa; phylum Chordata; class Amphibia; order Anura; family Myobatrachidae; genus Pseudophryne; species Pseudophryne corroboree. The sequence goes on from NC_086447.1 coordinate 59,709,730, forward strand.
TGGGAAACACCCTTTAGGGTGGATAAGGCGCTCACACGCTTATCAGAACAAGTGGCGGTACCGTCTCCAGATAGGGCCGCCCTCAAGGAGCCAGCTGAGAGGCTGGAAAATATCCTAAAAAGGTATATACACACATACTGGTGTTATACTGCGACCAGCGATCGCCTCAGCCTGGATGTGCAGCGCTGGGGTGGCTTGGTCGGATTCCCTGACTGAAAATATTGATACCCTTGACAGGGACAGTATTTTATTGACTATAGAGCATTTAAAGGATGCATTTCTATATATGCGAGATGCACAGAGGGATATTTGCACTCTGGCATCAAGAGTAAGTGCGATGTCCATATCTGCCAGAAGATGTTTATGGACACGACAGTGGTCAGGTGATGCAGATTCCAAACGGCACATGGAAGTATTGCCATATAAAGGGGAGGAGTTATTTGGGGTCGGTCCATCGGACCTGGTGGCCTCGGCAACAGCTGGAAAAGCCACCTTTTTTACCCCAAATCACATCTCAGCAGAAAAAGACACCGTCTTTTCAGCTTCAGTCCTTTCGTCCCCATAAGGGCAACCGGGCAAAAGGCCAGTCATATCTGCCCAGGGATAGAGGAAAGGGAAGAAGACTGCAGCAGGCAGCCCATTCCCAGGAACAGAAGCCCTCCACAGCTTCTGCCAAGTCCTCAGCATGACGCTGGGGCCGTACAAGCGGACTCAAGTGCGGTGGGGGGTCGTCTCAAGAGTTTCAGCGCGTAGTGGGCTCACTCGCAAGTGGACACCTGGATCCTACAAGTAGTATCCCAGGGGTACAGACTGGAGATTCGAGACGTCTCCCCCTCGCAGGCTCCTGATGTCTGCTTTACCAACGTCTTCCTCCGACAGGGAGGCAGTATTGGAAACAATTCACAAGCTGTATTCCCAGCAGGTGATAATCAAAGTACCCCTCCTACAACAAGGAAAGGGGTATTATTCCACACTATATTGTGGTACTGAAGCCAGACGGCTCGGTAAGACCTATTCTAAATGGGAAATCTTTGAACACTTACATACAAAGGTTCAAATCAAGATGGAGTCACTCAGAGCAGTGATAGCGAACCAGGAAGAAGGGGACTATATGGTGTCCCTGGACATCAAGGATGCTTACCTCCATGTCCAAAATTGCCCTTCTCACCAAGGGTACCTCAGGTTCGTGGTACGGAACTGTCACTATCAGTTTCAGACGCTGCCGTTTGGATTGTCCACGGCACCCCGGGTCTTTACCAAAGTAATGGCCGAAATGATGATTCTTCTTCAAAGAAAAGGCGTCTTAATTATCCCTTACTTGGACGATCTCCTGATAAGGGCAAGGTCCAGAGAACAGTTGGAAGTCGGAGTAGCACTATCTCAAGTAGTTCTACGACAGCACGGGTGGATTCTAAATATCCAAAATCGCAGCCGTTTCCGACACGTCTGCTGTTCCTAGGGATGGTTCTGGACACAGTCCAGAAAAAGGTGTTTCTCCCGGAGGAGAAAGCCAGGGAGTTATCCGAGCTAGTCAGGAACCTCCTAAAACCAGGAAAAGTGTCAGTGCATCATTGCACAAGAGTCTTGGGAAAAATGGTGGCTTATTACGAAGCGATTCCATTCGGCAGATTCCACGCAAGAACTTTTCAGTGGGATCTGCTGGACAAATGGTCCGGATCGCATTTTCAGATGCATCAGCGGATAACCCTATCTCCAAGGACAAGGGTGTCTCTCCTGTGGTGGTTACAGAGTGCTCATCTTCTAGAGGGCCGCAGATTCGGCATTCAGGATTGGATGCTGGTGACCACGGAGGCCAGCCTGAGAGGCTGGGGAGCAGTCACACAGGGAAAAAATTTCCAGGGAGTGTGATCAAGTCTGGAGATTTTTCTCCACATAAATATACTGGAGCTAAGGGCAATTTACAATGCTCTAAGCTTAGCAAGACCTCTGCTTCAAGGTCAGCCGGTATTGATCCAGTGGGACAACATCACGGCAGTCGCCCACGTAAACAGACAGGGCGGCACAAGAAGCAGGAGGGCAATGGTAAAAACTGCAAGGATTTTTCGCTGGGCGGAAAATCATGTGATAGCACTGTCAGCAGTGTTCATTCCGGGAGTGGACAACTGGGAAGCAGACTTCCTCAGCAGGCAACCTCCACCCGGGAGAGTGGGGACTTCATCGGGAAGTCTTCCACATGATTGTGAACCGTTGGAAAAGACCAAAGGTGGATATGATGGCGTCCCGCCTGAACAAAAAACTGGACAAGTATTGCGCCAGGTCAAAAGACCCTCAGGCAATAGCTGTGGACGTTTCTGGTAACACCGTGGGTGTACCAGTCGGTGTATGTCTTCCCTCCTCTGCTTCTCATACCCAAGGTATTGAGAATTATAAGACGTAGAGGAGTAAGAACTATACTCGTGGCTCCGGATTGGCCAAGAAGGACTTGGTACCCGGAACTTCAAGAGATGCTCACAGAGGACTCATGGCCTCTGCCGCTAAGAAGGGACTTGCTTCAGCAAGTACCATGTCTGTTCCAAGACTTACCGCGGCTGCGTTTGACGGCATGGCGGTTGAACGCCGGATCCTAAGGGAAAAAGGCATTCCGGAAGAGGTCATTCCTACCCTGGTCAAAGCCAGGAAGGAGGTGACCGCACAACATTATCACCACATGTGGCGAAAATATGTTGCGTGGTGTGAGGCCAGGAAGGCCCCATGAAGAAATTTCAACTCGGTCGTTTCCTGCATTTCCTGCAAACAGGAGTGTCTATGGGCCTAAAATTGGGATCCATTAAGGTTCAAATTTCGGCCCTGTCGATTTTCTTCCAGAAAGAATTGGCTTCAGTTCCTGAAGTCCAGAAGTTTGTCAAGGGAGTACTGCATATACAACCCCCTTTTGTGCCTCCAGTGGCACTGTGGGATCTCAACGTAGTTCTGGGATTCCTAAAATCACATTGGTTTAAACAAATCTGTGGATTTGAAATATCTCACAGGGAAAGTGACCATGCTGTTGGCCCTGGCCTCGGCCAGGCGAGTGTCAGAATTGGCGGCGTTTGTCTCAAAAAAGCCCATATCTGATTGTCCATTCGGACAGGGCAGAGCTGCGGACTCATCCCCAGTTTCTCCCTAAGGTGGTGTCAGTGTTTCACCCGAACCAGCTTATTGTGGTACCTGCGGCTACTAGGGACTTGGAGGACTCCAAGTTGCTAGATGTTGTCAGGGCCCTGAAAATATAGGTTTCCAGGACGGCTGGAGTCAGGAAAACTGACTTGCTGTTATCCTGTATGCACCCAACAAACTGGGTGCTCTTGCTTCTAAGCAGACGATTGCTAGTTGAATGTGTAGTACAATTCAGCTTGCACATTCTGTGGCAGGCCTGCCACAGCCAAAATATGTAAATGCCCATTCCACAAGGAAGGTGGGCTCATCTTGGGCGGCTGCCCGAGGGGTCTCGGCTTTACAACTTTGCCGAGCTGATACTTGGTCAGGGGCACACCCTGACTGAGGAGGACCTGGAGTTCTCTCATTCGGTGCTGCAGAGTCATCCGCACTCTCCCACCCGTTTGGGAGCTTTGGTATAATCCCCATGGTCCTGACGGAGTCCCCAGCATCCACTTAGGACGTCAGAGAAAATAAGAATTTACTTACCGATAATTCTATTTCTCGTAGTCCGTAGTGGATGCTGGGCGCCCATCCCAAGTGCGGATTGTCTGCAATACTTGTACATAGTTATTGTTACAAAAATCGGGTTATTATTGTTGTGAGCCATCTTTTCAGATGCTCCGCTGTTATCATGCTGTTAACTGGGTTCAGATCACAGGTTGTACAGTGTGATTGGTGTGGCTGGTATGAGTCTTACCCGGGATTCAAAATCCTTCCTTATTGTGTACGCTCGTCCGGGCACAGTATCCTAACTGAGGCTTGGAGGAGGGTCATAGGGGGAGGAGCCAGTGCACACCACCTGATCCTAAAGCTTTTACTTTTGTGCCCTGTCTCCTGCGGAGCCGCTAATCCCCATGGTCCTGACGGAGTCCCCAGCATCCACTACGGACTACGAGAAATAGAATTATCGGTAAGTAAATTCTTATTTTTAATATTTTGGGTTTTGTTTTGTTTTTTTGACATTTAATATACGGCGATTTTTGCAATGGGAGATAACACTCTTTTTTTTATTTATTTAGATTTTTTGGCCTATCACCGATTGTCCAAAATGAAGGCAGACCGTGGAGAAAATGGAGATTTAGTCCGTGGTGCCTCCGATCTCTTATTAACGCCGTAGCTAGTTATGACGGCAAAGCGTGATCAGCGCCTACTAAGCAACAGGAAAGCAGAGGTTTTCATAGATTGTCTTCTGACGCATAGTGCCATCTAGGAATGCCCGTAGAGGGGGTTAACCATTGATGGTTAACCTCGATATTAAACCATCTGCAAGTGTGCCATTGATGGTTTTACCCACCGATGGTCATTCCTGCTGTTCTATTCTAGGGGCTGCAGGCCTATCACAGCCGGGGGCAGGCCTTCACGGGTGTCAGGGGGAAGAGCAATGCTCCGCTTCTCGGCACTTTTAGAAAAATACTAATCTGATGGTTCTGTACCATCGATGGCGGGAAACCATTTGGTTCTCGCCCATTGATGGCAAAAGTATTTAACATCAGGCATAGACAATCGATTGTTTTGAATCATTGATGGTTGATGGCCATCCCTAACACCATCCAAATATGGTGCCACTGGCGTATCTATAATTGGTGCGGTGCACACGGGTCCAGGACGGGGCCACGCTGCACCCATTTTTAATACTCCAGAAGAGTCTCGCGCCGACGTCACTGTTAAAACCCAGTAAAAATCGCGCTGCGGTCATTTTCCCAGAGTTCTGCGTATGCGCAGTAGAGAAATCAGTGGGAAAATGTCATTTTCACGGAGATCTGCACATGTGCAGTAGAGTCTGAGCCCTCCAGAGCTCAGACTCTACAGCGCTCCCTGCAGAAAGGAGGGGGCCCGAATGGAGGATGCAGCATGCGGGCCTCCTCTCTTAAAGCGCTACTGAATTGTGCGATGTGTTACCAGCCCCGCTGCTGCCTTCTCTGCATACACTTTCTGTCCTGAATGAGTTCCCATGGTTTTACATAGTCTCGTTCAGCGCTCCTGCAGAAACCCATTCCGTTTTGTATTCTCACTATGCTGATGTTTTACAGGCAGGACAGTGATCTGTGAGTTGTCATAACACCTATTCTGGCGACTCTTATGAATATGTCACACCTTCAAGAAATACTATATCGCTGATATGTGGCAATGCAGGATGCCTGTAACTCATGAGTTGGATGCCCATTTGATAGTGATGACCATCATTGGTTTTCCACTATAAGCAGACGGAGCCTTGCACATGTGTGTAGTGATGCTGCCAGTCATCATCGGTGGACAGCCACAATCAGTACCCCCATTGATGGTGAAACACAATTGTCATCAGACCATTGATGGCCGTCCCTACCATGTCCAATATTTCATCACCCCACTTGGGCTGATGCATTTGCAGTGAAGACTCTGCACTGTGCCAGTATATACTGCACATACCGCTGATGAAAAATGCTCTGGAGCCATTTACCTTCTAATTTTTCTGCTTCACATGCATGTATCTCTGAAGGTGACACTGGTGCCATTTTCCTTGAGGCTTATTCGGCAGCTGCAAGGTAAGTATGTTCAATGGGTGCAGAGTGTGCGTTGATGGCCCCACCTTGACTTAGGCACTGCGCACCCTGCACCCATTATAGATACGCCAGTGCAGTAGGATTGTATTGACATGGTCTTAAGAGGTCCTGGTCATGACATTTTGCATTTTTTATTTATTTCCTAGAGGATGCTGGGGTCCACATTAGTACCATGGGGGTATAGACTGGTCCAGCAGGAGCCATTGGCACTTTAAGAGTTTGAAAGTGTGGGCTGGCTCCTCCCTCTATGCCCCTCCTACCAGACTCAGTTTCGAAAATGTGTCCGTAGGAGCCGGTCACAGCTAGGGGAGCTCTCCAGAGTTTTCCTAGTAAAATGTTTATTAGAGTTTTTTTATTTCTCATACGTCCTAGAGGATGCTGGGGACTCCGTAAGGACCATGGGGTATAGATGGGATCCGCAGGAGACATGGGCACACTATAAGACTTTGAATGGGTGTGAACTGGCGCCTCCCTCTATGCCCCTCCTCCAGACCTCAGTAAGATTATGTGCCCAGAGAGACTGGACACACACTAGGGGAGCTCTCCTGAGTTTCTCTAAAGACTTTATTGTTAGGTTTTTTATTTTCAGGGAGACCTGCTGGCTACAGGCTGCCTGCTTCGTGGGAGTGAGGGGAGAGAAGTCAGACCTACTTCTTAGTTCAAGGGCTCTGCTTCTTAGGCTACTGGACACCATTAGCTCCAGAGGGTTCGATCACTTGGTTCGCCTAGCTGCTTGTTCCCGGTGCCGCGCCGTCAACCCCCTCACAGAAGAAAGAAGCCGGGTGAGTATTAGAAGAACAGAAGACATGCTCCCACACACCAACGGCACTTACAGGGTGCATGGCGCTGGGGGGGAGCGCCCTGGGCAGCAGGTTAGTGAAGGTAAAAAAACGCTGGCAAATGAGGCAGATTCGGTGCCCTGGCACCGTGTACGATACCCCCGCCAACGTAACGCAGCGGTCGCGCTGCGCACCATTGCTCCCACACCAACGGCTGTACGAGGGTGCAGGGCGCAGGGGGGCGCCCTGGGCAGCAATATATATATAAAAAGAGCATGTATACAGTATATAGATACTATATAGGGACTCCCGCCAGCTTAAAATATATATATTAGTAGCGGGGCTGAAGCGCGCCGGGAAGGGGCGGAGCATAACCCTCACAACAGATTCAGCGCCAATTTTCTCCATGTCCCCGCCAAAGCAGAGAAAACGAGGGGGAGCACAGTGTTTTAGTGCTATATAGGGAGGAATATAGCACTATTTTCGATAATGGATGTATAATCATTATTGTGGTGCATATATCTCTGTTATTCCTGTCAGAATTACCCACTATAGCTTTTTAGTCAACATATGTCGACGTGCGTGAGTGCTCTGTCAAAAAACAGCTGTGGGGATCACTGTCGGCATCGCCGACGTCTGTTGGTACTTGATTCAGGAGATGCAGTATCAGCAGGTCGGTAGTGTTTTCCTTGTAAAAGTAAACACTGTATGGGAGACACAGTAGTATGTGGGTGACCCTGTCGGCACCAACTGCTATTACTGGGTGTAAATTAACATGCTGTAACTGCCTTATACCTGTGTATGTATTTATTTTTCTCTGACGTCCTAGTGGATGCTGGGACTCCGTAAGGACCATGGGGAATAGCGGCTCCGCAGGAGACAGGGCACAAGAATAAAAGCTTTAGGATCAGGTGGTGTGCACTGGCTCCTCCCCCTATGACCCTCCTCCAAGCCTCAGTTAGATTTTTGTGCCCGAACGAGAAGGGTACAGGCTAGGTGGCTCTCCTGAGCTGCTTAGAATAAAAGTGTTTCTCTGACGTCCTAGTGGATGCTGGGGACTCCGTCAGGACCATGGGGAATAGCGGCTCCGCAGGAGACAGGGCACAAAATTTAAAAGTTTGACCACTAGGTGGTGTGTACTGGCTCCTCCCCCTATGACCCTCCTCCAAGCCTCAGTTAGGTTTTTGTGCCCGTCCGAGCAGGGTGCAATCTAGGTGGCTCTCATAAAGAGCTGCTTAGAGTAAAAGTTTTGATAGTTTTATTATTTTCAGTGAGTCCTGCTGGCAACAGGCTCACTGCAACGAGGGACCTAGGGGAGAAGAAGTGAACTCACCTGCGTGCAGGATGGATTTGCTTCTTAGGCTACTGGACACTAGCTCCAGAGGGACGATCACAGGTACAGCCTGGATGGGTCACCGGAGCCGCGCCGCCGACCCCCTTGCAGATGCCGAAGTAAGAAGAGGTCCAGAAACCGGCGGCTGAAGGCTTTTCAGTCTTCATGAGGTAGCGCACAGCACTGCAGCTGTGCGCCATTGCGCTCAGGCACACTTCACACCGGCGGTCACTGAGGGTGCAGGGCGCTGGGGGGGGCGCCCTGGGCAGCAATGTTAATACCTTTCTGGCTAAAAAGAATACATCACATATAGTCCATGAGGCTATATGGATGTATTTCACCCCTGCCAGGTCTCAGAAAAACCGGGAGAAGAGCCCGCCGGAATAGGGGGCGGGGCCTATCTCCTCAGCACACAGCGCCATTTTCCTACACAGCTCCGCTGCTAGGAAGGCTCCCAAGCTCTCCCCTGCACTGCACTACAGAAACAGGGTAAAAAACAGAGAGGGGGGGCATTTTTTGGCGATATTATATATATTTAAGCAGCTATAAGGAAACAACACTTATATAAGGTTGTTCCTATATAATTATAGCGCTTTGGTGTGTGCTGGCAAACTCTCCCTCTGTCTCCCCAAAGGGCTAGTGGGGTCCTGTCTTCTATCAGAGCATTCCCTGTGTGTCTGCTGTGTGTCGGTACGTGTGTGTCGACATGTATGAGGACGATGTTGGTGTGGAGGCGGAGCAATTGCCGGTAATGGTGATGTCACCCCCTAGGGAGTCGACACCGGAATGGATGGCTTTGTTTATGGAATTACGTGATAATGTCAGCACGCTGCAAAAGTCGGTTGACGACATACCTGTACAGGCGTCTCAAACACCGTCAGGGGCTGTAAAACGCCCTTTGCCTCAGTTGGTCGACACAGACCCAGACACGGACACCGAATCTAGTGTCGACGGTGAAGAAACGAACGTATTTTCCAGTAGGGCCACACGTTATATGATCACGGCAATGAAGGAGGCTTTGCATATCTCTGATACTGCAAGTACCACAAAAAGGGGTATTATGTGGGGTCTGAAAAAACTACCTGTAGTTTTTCCTGAATCAGAGGAATTGAATGACGTGTGTGATGAAGCGTGGGTTACCCCTGATAAAAAACTGCTAATTTCAAAGAAGTTATTGGCGTTATACCCTTTCCCGCCAGAGGTTAGGGCGCGCTGGGAAACACCCCCTAGGGTGGACAAGGCGCTCACACGTTTATCCAAACAAGTGGCGTTACCGTCTCCTGATACGGCCGCCCTCAAGGATCCAGCTGATAGGAGGCTGGAAAATACTCTAAAAAGTATATACACACATACTGGTGTTATACTGCGACCAGCAATCGCCTCAGCCTGGATGTGCAGTGCTGGGGTGGCTTGGTCGGATTCCCTGACTGAAAATATTGATACCCTGGATAGGGACAGTATTTTATTGACTATAGAGCAATTAAAGGATGCATTCCTTTATATGCGAGATGCACAGAGGGATATCTGCACTCTGGCATCAAGAGTAAGTGCGATGTCCATATCTGCCAGAAGAAGTCTATGGACACGACAGTGGTCAGGCGATGCGGATTCCAAACGGCATATGGAAGTATTGCCGTATAAAGGGGAGGAATTATTTGGGGTCGGTCTATCGAATTTGGTAGCCACGGCAACAGCCGGGAAGTCCACCTTTTTACCTCAAGTCCCCTCCCAGCAGAAAAAGACGCAGTCTTTTCAGCCGCAGTCCTTTCGTTCCTATAAGAACATTGGAAGCCATTCACAAGCTGTATTCTCAGCAGGTGATAATCAAGGTACCCCTTCTACAACAGGGAAAGGGGTATTACTCCACGCTATTTGTGGTACCGAAGCCGGACGGCTTGGTAAGACCTATTCTAAATCTGAAATCTCTGAACCTGTACATACAAAAATTCAAGATGGAGTCACTCAGAGCAGTGATAGCGAATCTGGAAGAAGGGGATTTTATGGTGTCCTTGGACATCAAGGATGCTTACCTTCATGTCCCAATTTGCCCTTCACACCAAGGGTACCTCAGGTTCGTGGTACAAAACTGTCATTATCAGTTTCAGACGCTGCCGTTTGGATTGTCCACGGCACCCAGGGTCTTTACCAAGGTAATGGCCGAAATGATGATCCTTCTTCGAAGAGAAGGCGTATTAATTATCCCTTACTTGGACGATCTCCTGATAAGGGCAAGATCCAGAGAACAGCTGGAGGTCGGAGTAGCACTAACTCAAGTAGTGCTCCAACAGCACGGGTGGATTCTGAATTTTCCAAAATCCCAACTGATCCCGACGACACGTCTGCTGTTCCTAGGGATGATTCTGGACACTGTTCAGAAAAAGGTATTTCTTCCGGAGGAGAAAGCCAGGGAGTTATCCGAACTCGTCAGGAACCTCCTAAAACCAGGGACAGTGTCTGTGCATCAATGCACAAGAGTCCTGGAAAAAAGGGTCTCTCTGCTATGGTGGTTGCAGAGTGCTCATCTGTTAGAGGGCCGCAGATTCGGCATACAGAACTGGGTCCTAGTGACCACGGATGCCAGCCTGAGAGGCTGGGGAGCGGTCACACAAGGAAGAAACTTCCAGGGCGTGTGGTCAAGCCTGGAAACGTCTCTTCACATAAATATACTGGAACTAAGAGCAATCTACAATGCTCTAAGCCTGGCAAACCCTCTGCTTCAGGGTCAGCCGGTGTTGATCCAGTCGGACAACATCACGGCAGTCGCCCACGTAAACAGACAGGGCGGCACAAGAAGCAGGAGGGCAATGGCAGAGGCTGCAAGGATTCTTCGCTGGGCGGAAAATCATGTGACAGCACTGTCAGCAGTGTTCATCCCGGGAGTGGACAACTGGGAAGCAGACTTCCTCAGCAGACACGATCTTCACCCGGGAGAGTGGGGACTTCATCCAGAAGTCTTCCACATGATTGTAGTCCATTGGGAAAGACCAATGGTGGACATGATGGCGTCCCGCCTCAACAAAAAACTGGACAGGTATTGCGCCAGGTCAAGAGACCCTCAGGCAATAGCTGTGGACGCTCTGGTAACACCATGGGTGTACCAGTCAGTGTATGTGTTTCCTCCTCTGCCTCTCATACCCAAGGTACTGAGAATTATACGGCAAAGGGGAGTAAGAACGATACTAGTGGCTCCGGACTGGCCAAGAAGGACTTGGTACCCGGAACTTCAGGAGATGCTCACGGAAGATCCGTGGCCTCTACCTCTAAGAAGGGATCTGCTTCAGCAGGGACCGTGTCTATTCCAAGACTTACCGCTGCTGCGTTTGACGGCATGGCGGTTGAACGCCGGATCCTAAGGGAAAAAGGCATTCCGGAAGAGGTCATCCCTACCCTGGTCAAAGCCAGGAAGGAGGTGACTGCACAACATTATCACCGCATTTGGAGAAAATATGTTGCATGGTGTGAGGCCAGGAAGGCCCCGACAGAGGAATTTCAACTGGGTCGATTCCTACATTTCCTGCAAACAGGATTATCTATGGGCCTCAAATTAGGGTCCATTAAGGTTCAAATTTCGGCCCTGTCGATTTTCTTCCAGAAAGAATTGGCTTCAGTTCCTGAAGTCCAGACTTTTGTAAAAGGAGTACTACATATACAGCCCCCGGTTGTGCCCCCAGTGGCACCGTGGGATCTCAATGTAGTTTTGGATTTTCTCAAATCCCATTGGTTTGAGCCACTCAAATCGGTAGATTTGAAATATCTTACATGGAAAGTAACCATGCTACTGGCCCTGGCTTCAGCCAGGAGAGTGTCGGAATTGGCGGCTTTATCGTATAAAAGCCCATATCTGATTTTCCATTCGGACAGGGCAGAATTGAGGACGCGTCCTCATTTTCTGCCTAAGGTGGTATCAGCGTTTCACCTGAACCAGCCTATTGTGGTGCCTGCGGCTACTAGCGATTTGGAGGATTCCAAGTTGCTGGACGTTGTCAGAGCATTGAAAATATATATTTCAAGGACGGCTGGAGTCAGAAAATCTGACTCGCTGTTTATACTGTATGCACCCAACAAGCTGGGTGCTCCTGCTTCTAAGCAGACGATTGCTCGTTGGATTTGTAGCACAATTCAACTGGCACATTCTGTGGCAGGCCTGCCACAGCCTAAATCTGTCAATGCCCACTCCACAAGGAAGGTGGGCTCATCTTGGGCGGCTGCCCGAGGGGTCTCGGCATTACAACTCTGCCGTGCAGCTACGTGGTCAGGGGAGAACACGTTTGTAAAATTCTACAAATTTGATACCCTGGCTAAGGAGGACCTGGAGTTCTCTCATTCGGTGCTGCAGAGTCATCCGCACTCTCCCGCCTGTTTGGGAGCTTTGGTATAATCCCCATGGTCCTGACGGAGTCCCCAGCATCCACTAGGACGTCAGAGAAAATAAGAATTTACTCACCGGTAATTCTATTTCTCGTAGTCCGTAGTGGATGCTGGGCGCCCATCCCAAGTGCGGATTGTCTGCAATACTTGTACATAGTTATTGTTACAAAAAAATCGGGTTGTTTATTGTTGTGAGCCATCTTTTCAGAGGCTCCTCTGTTATCATGCTGTTAACTGGGTTCAAATCACAAGTTGTACGGTGTGATTGGTGTGGCTGGTATGAGTCTTACCCGGGATTCAAAATCCTTCCTTATTGTGTACGCTCGTCCGGGCACAGTATCCTAACTGAGGCTTGGAGGAGGGTCATAGGGGGAGGAGCCAGTACACACCACCTAGTGGTCAAACTTTTAAATTTTGTGCCCTGTCTCCTGCGGAGCCGCTATTCCCCATGGTCCTGACGGAGTCCCCAGCATCCACTACGGACTACGAGAAATAGAATTACCGGTGAGTAAATTCTTATTTTTTTAGGTTTTTTTATTTTCAGTGAGTCCTGCTGGCAACAGGCTCACTGCATCGTGGGACTAAGGGGAGAAGAAACGGACTCACCTGCGTGCAGAGTGGATTGGGTTTCTTAGGCTACTGGACATTAGCTCCAGAGGGACGATCACAGGTTCAGCCTGGATGGGTCCCGGAGCCGCGCCGCCGGCCCCCTTACAGAGCCAGAAGAGCGAAGAGGTCCGGTGAAATCGGCGGCAGAAGACGTCCTGTCTTCAGACTAAGGTAGCGCACAGCACTGCAGCTGTGCGCCATTGCTCTCAGCACACTTCACACTCCGGTCACTGAGGGTGCAGGGCGCTGGGGGGGAGCGCCCTGAGACGCAATATAACAGATGATACCTTAGGTTGGCAAAAGAATACATCACATATAGCTCTTGGGCTATATGGATGTATTTTAACCCCTGCCATTTTTACAGCAAAGAGCCGGAGATAAGGACGTCGTGAAGGGGCGGAGCCTATCTCCTCAGCACAGAAGCGCCATTTTCCCTCACAGCTCCGCTGGAAGGACGGCTCCCTGACTCTCCCCTGCAGACTTGCTACAGAATCAGGGTAAAAAAGAGAAGGGGGGGCACTATTGGCAGCTAAAAATTATATAAACAGCAGCTATAAGGGAATAACACTTATATAAGGTTATTCCTGTATCTATATATAGCGCTTGGTGTGTGCTGGCAGACTCTCCCTCTGTCTCTCCAAAGGGCTTGTGGGGTCCTGTCCTCTATCAGAGCATTCCCGGTGTGTGTGCTGTGTGTCGGTACGTGTGTGTCGACATGTATGAGGAGGAAAAGGATGTGGAGGCGGAGCAATTGCCTGGGTTAGTGATGTCACCCCTAGGGAGTCGACACCTGACTGGATGATCGTATTTAAAGAATTAAGTGATAATGTCAGCACTTTGCAAAGAACGGTTGATGACATGAGACAGCCGGCAAATCAATTAGTGCCTGTCCAGGCGTCTCAGACACCGTCAGGGGCCCTAAAACGCCCGTTACCTCAGTGGGTCGACACAGACACAGATACTGAGTCTAGTGTCGACGGTGAGGAGACAAACGTAATGTCCAGTAGGGCCACACGTTACATGATCACGGCAATGAAGGAGGCATTGAACATTTCTGACACTACAAGTACCACAAAGAAGGGTATTATGTGGGGTGTGAAAAAACTACCAATAGTTTTCCCTGAGTCAGATGAGTTAAATGAGGTGTGTGAAAAAGCGTGGGTTTCCCCCGACAAAAAACTGCTAATTTCTAAAAAATTATTGGCACTATATCCTTTCCCGTCAGAGGTTAGGACGCGTTGGGAAACACCCCCTAGGGTAGATAAGGCGCTCACACGTTTATCTAAACAAGTAGCGTTACCGTCTCCTGATACGGCCACCCTCAAAGAACCAGCAGATAGAAGGCTGGAAAATATTCTTAAAAGTATATACACACATACTGGTGTTATACTGCGACCAGCAATCGCCTCAGCCTGGATGTGCAGTGCTGGAGTCGCGTGGTCGGATTCCCTGACTGAAAATATTGATACCCTGGATAGGGACAATATTCTGTTAACTATAGAGCATTTGAAGGATGCATTACTATATATGCGTGATGCACAGAGGGATATTTGCACCCTGGCATCAAGAGTAAGTGCTATGTCCATTTCTGCCAGAAGAGCGTTATGGACGCGACAGTGGTCAGGCGATGCGGATTCCAAACGACATATGGAAGTATTGCCGTATAAAGGGGAGGAGTTATTTGGGGCTGGTCTATCGGACCTGGTGGCCACGGCAACGGCTGGAAAATCCACCTTTTTACCCCAGGTCACTTCACATCAGCAGAAAAAGACACCGTCTTTTCAAACTCAGTCCTTTCGTTCCCATAAGTACAAGCGAGCTAAAGGCCATTCCTTCCTGCCCCGGGGCAGAGGAAGGGGAAAAAGACTGCACCATGCAGCCGCTTCCCAGGAGCAGAAGCCCTCCCCTGCTTCTGCCAAGTCTTCAGCATGACGCTGGGGCTTTACAAGCAGACTCAGACATGGTGGGGGCCTGTCTCAAGAATTTCAACGCGCAGTGGGCTCACTCGCAAGTGGACCCCTGGATTCTACAGGTAGTATCGCAGGGGTACAAACTGGAATTCGAGGCGTTTCCCCCTCGCCGGTTCCTGAAGTCTGCTCTACCAAAGTCTCCCTCCGACAGGGAGGCAATTTTGGAAGCCATTCACAAGCTGTATTCCCAGCAGGTGATAATCAAGGTACCCCTCCTACAACAGGGAAAGGGGTATTATTCCACGCTGTTTGTGGTACCGAAGCCGGACGGCTCGGTGAGACCAATTTTAAATCTGAAATCCTTGAACACTTACATAAAGAGGTTCAAATTCAAGATGGAATCACTCAGAGCGGTGATAGCAAACCTGGAAGAAGGGGACTATATGGTGTCTTGGACATCAAGGATGCTTATCTCCACGTCCCAATCTACCCGTCTCACCAAGGGTACCTCAGGTTTGTAGTACAAGACTGTCATTATCAGTTTCAGACGCTGCCGTTTGGGTTGTCCACGGCACCTCGGGTCTTTACCAAGGTAATGGCCGAAATGATGATTCTTTTTCGAAGAAAAGGCATCTTAATTATCCCTTACTTGGACGATCTCCTGATAAGGGCAAGGTCCAGGGAACAGTTAGAAGTCGGAGTAGCACTATCTCAGGTAGTGTTACGTCAGCACGGGTGGATCCTAAATATTCCAAAATCGCAGCTGATTCCAACGACACGTCTACTGTTCCTAGGAATGATTCTGGACACAGTCCAGAAAAAGGTGTTTCTCCCGGAGGAGAAGGCCAGGGAGTTATCCGAGCTAGTCAGGAACCTCCTAAAACCAGGCCAGGTGTCAGTGCATCAGTGCACGAGGGTCCTTGGAAAAATGGTGGCTTCTTACGAAGCGATTCCATTCGGAAGATTCCATGCAAGAACTTTTCAGTGGGATCTACTGGACAAATGGTCCGGATCGTATCTTCAGATGCATCAGCGGATAACCCTGTCGCCAAGGACAAGGGTGTCTCTTCTGTGGTGGCTGCAGAGTGCTCATCTACTAGAGGGCCGCAGATTTGGCATTCAGGATTGGATCCTGGTGACCACGGATGCAAGCCTGAGAGGCTGGGGAGCAGTCACACAGGGAAGAAATTTCCAGGGCTTGTGGTCAAGCATGGAAGCATCTCTTCATATAAACATTCTGGAACTAAGGGCCATTTACAATGCCCTAAGTCAAGCGAAACCCCTGCTTCAGGGTCAGGCGGTATTGATCCAATCGGACAACATCACGTCAGTCGCCCACGTAAACAGACAGGGCGGCACGAGAAGCAGGAGGGCAATGGCAGAAGCTGCAAGGATTCTTCGCTGGGCGGAAAATCATGTGATAGCACTGTCAGCAGTGTTCATTCCGGGAGTGGACAACTGGGAAGCAGACTTCCTCAGCAGACACGACCTCCACCCGGGAGAGTGGGGACTTCACCCAGAAGTCTTTCACCTGATAGTAAACCGTTGGGAAGAACCAAAGGTGGACATGATGGCGTCCCGTCTAAACAAAAAACTAGACAGATATTGCGCCAGGTCAAGGGACCCTCAGGCAATATCGGTGGACGCCCTGGTAACGCCGTGGGTGTACCAGTCAGTGTATGTGTTCCCTCCTCTGCCTCTCATACCAAAGGTACTGAGAATCATAAGAAGGAGAGGAGTAAGAACTATACTCGTGGTTCCGGATTGGCCAAGAAGGACTTGGTACCCGGAACTTCAAGAGATGCTCACGGACGAACCGTGGCCTCTACCTCTGAGAAAGGACCTGCTCCAGCAGGGGCCTTGTCTGTTCCAAGACTTACCGCGTCTGCGTTTGACGGCATGGCGGTTGAACGCCGGATCCTGAGGGAAAAAGGCATTCCAGATGAAGTCATCCCTACCCTGGACAAGGCCAGGAAGGACGTAACCGCAAAACATTATCACCGCATTTGGCGAAAATATGTTGCGTGGTGTGAGGCCAAGAAGGCCCCTACAGAGGAATTTCAACTGGGTCGTTTCCTCCATTTCCTGCAAACAGGACTATCTATGGGCCTAAAATTAGGGTCCATTAAGGTTCAAATTTCGGCCCTGTCGATTTTCTTCCAGAAAGAACTGGCTTCAATGCCTGAAGTTCAGACATTTGTAAAAGGGGTACTGCATATACAGCCTCCTTTTGTGCCTCCAGTGGCACCTTGGGATCTCAATGTTGTGTTGAGTTTTCTAAAGTCACATTGGTTTGAACCACTCACCACTGTGGACTTCAAATATCTCACATGGAAGGTGACGATGCTGTTAGCCCTGGCTTCAGCCAGGCGTGTGTCAGAATTGGCGGCTTTATCATATAAAAGTCCTTACTTAATTTTTCATTCTGACAGGGCAGAATTGAGGACTCGTCCTCAATTTCTACCTAAGGTGGTTTCTGCATTTCACATGAACCAACCTATTGTGGTACCTGCGGCTACTAGGGACTTGGAGGACTCCAAGTTGCTTGACGTTGTCAGGGCCCTGAAAATATATGTTTCCAGGACGGCTGGAGTCAGAAAATCTGACTCGCTGTTTATCCTGTATGCACCCAACAAGCTGGGTGCTCCTGCTTCTAAGCAGACGATTGCTCGTTGGATTTGTAGTACAATTCAGCTTGCACATTCTGTGGCAGGCCTGCCACAGCCAAAATCGGTAAAAGCCCATTCCACAAGGAAAGTGGGCTCATCTTGGGCGGCTGCCCGAGGGGTCTCGGCTTTACAACTTTGCCGAGCAGCTACTTGGTCAGGGGCAAACACGTTTGCGAAATTCTACAAATTTGATACCCTGGCTGAGGAGGACCTGGAGTTCTCTCATTCGGTGCTGCAGAGTCATCCGCACTCTCCCGCCCGTTTGGGAGCTTTGGTATAATCCCCATGGTCCTTACGGAGTCCCAGCATCCACTAGGACGTCAGAGAAAATAAGATTTTACTTACCGATAAATCTATTTCTCGTAGTCCGTAGTGGATGCTGGGCGCCCATCCCAAGTGCGGATTGTCTGCAATACTTGTATATAGTTATTGTTACAAAAATTCGGGTTATTATTGTTGTGAGCCATCTTTTCAGAGGCTCCTTTTCGTTTTATCATACTGTTAACTGGGTTCAGATCACAAGTTGTACGGTGTGATTGGTGTGGCTGGTATGAGTCTTACCCGGGATTCAATATCCTTCCTTATTATGTACGCTCGTCCGGGCACAGTATCCTAACTGAGGCTTGGAGGAGGGTCATAGGGGGAGGAGCCAGTGCACACCACCTGATCCTAAAGCTTTTATTCTTGTGCCCTGTCTCCTGCGGAGCCGCTATTCCCCATGGTCCTTACGGAGTCCCAGCATCCACTACGGACTACGAGAAATAGATTTATCGGTAAGTAAAATCTTATTTTCTCTGACGTCCTAGTGGATGCTGGGAACTCCGTAAGGACCATGGGGAATAGCGGCTCCGCAGGAGACTGGGCACAAAAGTAAAGCTTTAGGACTACCTGGTGTGCACTGGCTCCTCCCCCTATGACCCTCCTCCAAGCCTCCGTTAGATTTTTGTGCCCGAACGAGAAGGGTGCACACTAGGGGCTCTCCTGAGCTGCTTAGTGAAAAGTTTAGTTTTAGGTTTTTTATTTTCAGTGAGACCTGCTGGCAACAGGCTCACTGCATCGAGGGACTAAGGGGAGAAGAAGCGAACTCACCTGCGTGCAGAGTGGATTGGGCTTCTTAGGCTACTGGACACCATTAGCTCCAGAGGGATCGAACACAGGCCCAGCCATGGAGTCCGGTCCCAGAGCCGCGCTGCCGGCCCCCTTACAGAGCCAGAAGCAAGAGGAGGTCCGGAAAATCGGCGGCAGAAGACATCCTGTCTTCACCAAGGTAGCGCACAGCACTGCAGCTGTGCGCCATTGCTCCTCAGCACACTTCACACTTCGGTCACTGAGGGTGCAGGGCGCTAGGGGGGGGCGCCCTGAGCAGCAATAAAAACACCTTGGCTGGCGAAAATACATCACATATATCCCCCAGGGCTATATGGATGAATTTTAACCCCTGCCAGATTACACTGAAAAACGGGAGAAAAGGCCGCCGAGAAAGGGGCGGAGCCTATCTCCTCAGCACACTGGCGCCATTTTCCCTCACAGCTCCGTTGGAGGGAAGCTCCCTGGCTCTCCCCTGCAGTCACTACACTACAGAAAGGGTTAAAAAAGAGAGGGGGGCACTAATTAGGCGCAGTATAAACAATACAGCAGCTATAAGGGGGAAAACACTTATATAAGGTTATCCCTGTATATATATATAGCGCTCTGGTGTGTGCTGGCAAACTCTCCCTCTGTCTCCCCAAAGGGCTAGTGGGGTCCTGTCCTCTATCAGAGCATTCCCTGTGTGTGTGCTGTGTGTCGGTACGTTTGTGTCGACATGTATGAGGAGGAAAATGATGTGGAGGCGGAGCAAATTGCCTGTAATAGGGATGTCACCCCCTAGGGGGTCGACACCTGAGTGGATGAACTGTTGGAAGGAATTACATGACAGTGTCCGCTCTTTACAAAAGACAGTGATTGACATGAGACAGCCGGCTACTCAGCTTGTGCCTGTCCAGACGTCTCATAGGCCGTCAGGGGCTCTAAAGCGCCCGTTACCTCAGATGGCAAATACAGACGCCGACACGGATACTGACTCCAGTGTCGACGGTGAAGAGACAAATATGAATTCCAGTAGGGCCACACGTTACATGATTGAGGCAATGAAAAATGTTTTCTCTATCGTCCTAGTGGATGCTGGGGTTCCTGAAAGGACCATGGGGAATAGCGGCTCCGCAGGAGACAGGGCACAAAAAGTAAAGCTTTAGGATCAGGTGGTGTGCACTGGCTCCTCCCCCTATGACCCTCCTCCAAGCCTCAGTTAGATTTTTGTGCCCGTCCGAGAAGGGTGCAATCTAGGTGGCTCTCCTAAAGAGCTGCTTAGAAAAGTTTAGCTTAGGTTTTTTATTTTACAGTGAGTCCTGCTGGCAACAGGATCACTGCAACGAGGGACTTAGGGGAGAAGAAGTGAACTCACCTGCGTGCAGGATGGATTGGCTTCTTTGGCTACTGGACATTAGCTCCAGAGGGACGATCACAGGTACAGCCTGGATGATCACCGGAGCCTCGCCGCCGGCCCCCTTGCAGATGCTGAAAAGAGAAGAAGGTCCAGAATCGGCGGCAGAAGACTCCTCAGTCTTCTTAAGGTAGCGCACAGCACTGCAGCTGTGCGCCATTGCTCTCAGCACACTTCACACGGCAGTCACTGAGGGTGCAGGGCGCTGGGAGGGGGGCGCCCTGGGAGGCAATGTAAACCTATTTTTTGGCAAAAAAAATACCTCACATATAGCCTCCGGGGGCTATATGGAGATATTTAACCCCTGCCAGAATCCGTTGAAGAGCCCGCCGAAAAAGGGGCGGGGCCTATCTCCTCAGCACACAGCGCCATTTTCCCTCACAGAAAGGCTGGAGGGAAGGCTCCCAGGCTCTCCCCTGCACTGCACTACAGAAACAGGGTTAAAACAGAGAGGGGGGGCACTAATTTGGCGTTAGAAATATATAAAAAGATGCTATAAGGGAAAACACTTATATAAGGTTGTCCCTATATAATTATAGCGTTTTTTGGTGTGTGCTGGCAAACTCTCCCTCTGTCTCTCCAAAGGGCTAGTGGGTCCTGTCCTCTATCAGAGCATTCCCTGTGTGTGTGCTGTGTGTCGGTACGTGTGTGTCGACATGTATGAGGACGATGTTGGTGAGGAGGCGGAGCAATTGCCTGTAATGGTGATGTCACTCTCTAGGGAGTCGACACCGGAATGGATGGCTTATTTAGGGAATTACGTGATAATGTCAACACGCTGCAAGGTCGGTTGACGACATGAGACGGCCGACAAACAATTAGTACCGGTCCAGACGTCTCAAAAACACCGTCAGGGGTTTTAAAACGCCCGTTTACCTTAGTCGGTCGACACAGACACGGACACTGAATCCAGTGTCGACGGTGAATAAACAAACGTATTCCTTATTAGGGCCACACGTTAAGGGCAATGAAGGAGGTGTTACATATTTCTGATACTACAAGTACCACAAAAGAGGGTATTATGTGGGATGTGAAAAAACTACCTGTAGTTTTTCCTGAATCAGATAAATTAAATGAAGTGTGTGATGATGCGTGGGTTCCCCCCGATAGAAAATTATTGGCGGTATACCCTTTCCCGCCAGAAGTTAGGGCGCGTTGGGAAACACCCCTTAGGGTGGATAAGGCGCTCACACGCTTATCAAAACAAGTGGCGGTACCGTCTATAGATAGGGCCGTCCTCAAGGAGCCAGCTGACAGGAGGCTGGAAAATATCATATAAAAGTATATACACACATACTGGTGTTATACTGCGACCAGCGATCGCCTCAGCCTGGATGTGCAGAGCTGGGGTGGCTTGGTCGGATTCCCTGACTAAAAATATTGATACCCTTGACAGGGACAGTATTTTATTGACTATAGAGCATTTAAAGGATGCATTTCTATATATGCGAGATGCACAGAGGGATATTTGCACTCTGGCATCAAGAGTAAGTGCGATGTCCATATCTGCCAGAAGATGTTTATGGACACGACAGTGGTCAGGTGATGCAGATTCCAAACGGCACAAAGGTGTATTGCCGTATAAAGGAAGAGGAGTTATTTGGGGTCGGTCCATCGGACCTGGTGGCCACGGCAACTGCTGGAAAATCCACCGTTTTTACCCTAAGTCACATCTCTGCAGAAAAAGACACCGTCTTTTCAGCCTCAGTCCTTTCGTCCCTATAAGAGTCATATTTGCCCAGGGATAGAGGAAAGGGAAGAAGACTGCAGCAGGCAGCCCATTCCCAGGAACAGAAGCCTTCCACCGCTTCTGCCAAGCTCTCAGCATGACGCTGGGACCGTACAGGACCCCTGGATCCTACAAGTAGTATCCCAGGGGTACAGATTGGAATGTCGAAACGTTTCCCCCTCGCAGGCTCCTGAAGTCTGCTTTACCAAGGTATCCCTCCGACAAGGAGGCAGTATGGAAAAAAATTCACAAGCTGTATTCCCAGCAGGTGATAATCAAATTACCCCTCCTACAACAAGGAAAGGGGTATTATTCCACACTATATTGTGGTACTGAAGCCAGAAGGCTAGGTGAGACCTATTCTAAATCTAAAAAAATTTGAACACTTACAAAGGTTCAAATCAAGATGGAGTCACTCAGAGCAGTGATAACGAACCAGGAAGAAGGGGACTATATAGTGTCCCGGGACATCAGGGATGCTTACCTCCATGTCCCAAATTTGCCCTTCTCACTAAGGGTACCTCGGGTTCGTGGTATAGAACTGTCACTGTCAGTTTCAGACGCTGCCGTTTGGATTGTCCACGGCACCCCGGGTCTTTACCAAGGTAATGGCCGAAATGATGATTCTTCTTCGAAGAAAAGGCGTCTTAATTACCCCTTACTTGGACGATCTTCTGATAAGGGCAAAGTCCAGGGAACAGTTGGAGGTCGGAGTAGCACTATCTCGGATACTCCTACAACAGCACGGATGGATTCTAAATATTCCAAAATCGCAGCTGATCCTGACGACACGTCTGCTGTGCCTAGGGATGATTCTGGACACAGTCCAGAAAAAGGTGTTTCTCCCGGAAGAGAAAGCCAGGGAGTTATCCGAGCTAGTCAAGAACCTCCTAAAACCAGGAAAAGTGTCAGTGCATCATTGCACAAGGGTCCTGGTAAAAATGGTGGCTTCCTACGAAGCAATTCCATTCGGCAGATTTCACGCAAGAACTTTTCAGTGGGATCTGCTGGACAAATGGTCCGGATCGCATCTTCAGATGCATCAGCGGATAACCCTATATCCAAGGACAAGGGTGTCTCTCCTGTGGTGGTTACAGAGTGCTCATCTTCTAGAGGGCCGCAGATTCGGCATTCAGGATTGGATGCTGGTGACCACGGAGGCCAGCCCGAGAGGCTGGGGAGCAGTCACACAAGGAAAAAATTTCCAGGGAGTGTGATCAAGTCTGGAGACTTTTCTCCACATAAATATACTGGAGCTAAGGGTAAATTTATAATGCTCTAAGCTTAGCAAGACCTCTGCTTCAAGGTCAGCCGGTATTGATCCAGTGGGAAAAACATCACGGCAGTCGCCCACGTAAACAGACAGGGCGGCACAAGAAGCAGGAGGGCAATGGCAAAAACTGCAAGGACTTTTCGCTGGGCGGAAAATCATGTGATAGCACTGTCAGCAGTGTTTCATTCCGGGAGTGGAAACTGGGAAGCAGACTTCCTCAGCAGGCACGACCTCCACCCGGGAGAGTGGAAACTTCATCGGGAAGTTTTTCCACATGATTGTGAACCGTTGGGAAATACCAAAGGTGGACATGATGGCGTCCCGTCTGAACAAAAAACGGGACAGGTATTGCGCCAGGTCAAGAGACCCTCAGGCAATAGTTGTGGACGTTCTGGTAACACCGTGGGTGTACCAGTCGGTGTATGTGTTCCCTCCTCTGCTTCTCATACCTAAGGTACTGAGAATTATAAGACGTAGAGGAGTAAGAACTATACTCATGGCTCCGGATTGGCCAAGGAGGACTTGGTACCCGGAACTTCAAGAGATGCTCACAGAGGACTTATGGCCTCTGCCGCTAAGAAGGGACTTGCTTCAGCAAGTACCATGTTTGTTCCAAGACTTACCGCAGCTGCGTTTGACGGCATGGCGGTGGAACGCCGGATCCTAAGGGAAAAAGGCATTCCGGAAGAGGTCATTCCTACCCTGGTCAAAGCCAGGAAGGAGGTGACCGCACAACATTATCACCACATGTGGCGAAAATATGTTGCGTGGTGTGAGGCCAGGAAGGCCCCACGAAGAAATTTCAACTCGGTCGATTCCTGCATTTCCTGCAAACAGGAGTGTCTATGGGCCTCAAATTGGGGCCCATTAAGGTTCAAATTTCGGCCCTGTCGATTTTCTTCCAGAAAGAATTGGCTTCAGTTCCTGAAGTCCAGAAGTTTGTCAAGGGAGTATTGCATATACAACCCCCTTTTGTGCCTCCAGTGGCACTGTGGGATCTTAACGTAGTTCTGGGATTCCTCAAATCACATTGGTTTAAAACCAGTCAAATCTGTGGATTTGAAGCATCTCACATGAAAAGTGACCATGCTCTTGGCCCTGGCCTGGGCCAGGCGAGTGTCAAATTGGTGGGTTTTTTCTCAAAAAAGCCCATATCTGTTTGTCCATTCGGACAGGGCAGAGCTGCGGACTCGTCCCCAGTTCTCTCCCTAAGGTGGTGTCAGTGTTTCACCTGAACCAGCTTATTGTGGTGCCTTGCGCCTACTAGGGACTTGGAGGACTCCAAGTTGCTGGATGTTGTCAGGGCCCTGAAAGTATAGGTTCCAGGACGGCTGGAGTCAGGAAAACTGACTTGCTGTTATCCTGTATGCACCCAACAAACTGGGTGCTCTTGCTTCTAAGCAGACTATTGCTAGTTGGATGTGTAATACAATTCAGCTTGCACATTCTGTGGCAGGCCTGCCACAGCCAAAATATGTAAATGCCCATTCCACAAGGAAGGTGGGCTCATCTTGGGCAGCTGCCCGAGGGGTCTCGGCTTTACAACTTTGCCGAGCGGCTATTTAGTCAGGGGCAAACACGTTTGTAAAATCCTACAAATTTGATACCCTGGCTAAGGAGGACCTGGAGTTCTCTCATTCGGTGCTGCAGAGTCATCCGCACTCTCCCGCCCGTTTGGGAGCTTTGGTATAATCCCCATGGTCCTTTCAGGAACCCCAGCATCCACTAGGACGATAGAGAAAATAAGAATTTACTTACCGATAATTCTATTTCTCGGAGTCTGTAGTGGATGCTGGGCGCCCATCCCAAGTGCGGATTATCTGCATTACTTGTACATAGTTACAAAAATCGGGTTATTATTGTTGTGAGCCATCTTTTCAGAGGCTCCGCTGTTATCATACTGTTAACTGGGTTCAGATCACAGGTTGTACAGTGTGATTGGTGTGGCTGGTATGAGTCTTACCCGGGATTCAAAATCCTTCCTTATTGTGTACGCTCGTCCGGGCACAGTATCCTAACTGAGGCTTGGAGGAGGGTCATAGGGGGAGGAGCCAGTGCACACCACCTGATCCTAAAGCTTTACTTTTTGTGCCCTGTCTCCTGCGGAGCCGCTATTCCCCATGGTCCTTTCAGGAACCCCAGCATCCACTACGGACTCCGAGAAATAGAATTATCGGTAAGTAAATTCTTATTTTACACATTTCTGATAATACGAGTACCACCAATAGGGGTATTATGTTCGGTGAGGAAAAACTACCTGTAGTTTTCCTGAATCTGAGAAATTAAATGAGGTGTGTGATGAAGCGTGGGTTTCCCCCGATAAAAAAACTGATAATTTCTAAACAGTTATTGGCATTATATCCTTTCCCGCCAGAGGTTAGGGTGCGTTGGGAAACACCCCCTGGGGTGGATAAAGCGCTCACACGCTTGTCAAAACAGGGGCTCTACCCTCTCCTGAGATGGCCGCCCTTAAGGATCCTGCTGATAGAAAGCAGGAGGGTATCCTAAAATGTATTTACACAACATACTGGTGTTATACTGCGACCAGCAATCGCCTCAGCCTGGATGTGCAGTGCTGGGTTGGCGTGGTCGGATTCCCTGACTGAAAATATTGATACCCTAGATAGGGACAGTATATTATTGCCTATAGAGCATTTAAAAGATGCATTTCTCTATCGTCCTAGTGGATGCTGGGGTTCCTGAAAGGACCATGGGGAATAGCGGCTCCGCAGGAGACAGGGCACAAAAAGTAAAGCTTTAGGATCAGGTGGTGTGCACTGGCTCCTCCCCCTATGACCCTCCTCCAAGCCTCAGTTAGATTTTTGTGCCCGGCCGAGAAGGGTGCAATCTAGGTGGCTCTCCTAAAGAGCTGCTTAGAAAAGTTTAGCTTAGGTTTTTTATTTTACAGTGAGTCCTGCTGGCAACAGGATCACTGCAACGAGGGACTTAGGGGAGAAGAAGTGAACTCACCTGCGTGCAGGATGGATTGGCTTCTTTGGCTACTGGACATTCGCTCCAGAGGGACGATCACAGGTACAGCCTGGATGGTCACCGGAGCCTCGCCGCCGGCCCCCTTGCAGATGCTGAAACAAGAAGAAGGTCCAGAATCGGCGGCATGAAGACTCCTCAGTCTTCTTAAGGTAGCGCACAGCACTGCAGCTGTGCGCCATTTCCTCTCAGCACACTTCACACGGCAGTCACTGAGGGTGCAGGGCGCTGGGAGGGGGGCGCCCTGGGAGGCAATGAAAACCTATTTTTGGCTAAAAATACCTCACATATAGCCTCCGGGGGCTATATGGAGATATTTAACCCCTGCCAGAATCCGTTAAGAGCGGGAGACGAGGCCGCCGAAAAAGGGGCGGGGCCTATCTCCTCAGCACACAGCGCCATTTTCCCTCACAGAAAGGCTGGAGGGAAGGCTCCCAGGCTCTCCCCTGCACTGCACTACAGAAACAGGGTTAAAACAGAGAGGGGGGGCACTAATTTGGCGTTAGAAATATATAAAAAAGATGCTATAAGGGAAAACACTTATATAAGGTTGTCCCTATATAATTATAGCGTTTTTGGTGTGTGCTGGCAAACTCTCCCTCTGTCTCTCCAAAGGGCTAGTAGGTCCTGTCCTCTATCAGAGCATTCCCTGTGTGTGTGCTGTGTGTCGGTACGTGTGTGTCGACATGTATGAGGACGATGTTGGTGAGGAGGCGGAGCAATTGCCTGTAATGGTGATGTCACTCTCTAGGGAGTCGACACCGGAATGGATGGCTTATTTAGGGAATTACGTGATAATGTCAACACGCGCCAAGGTCGGTTGACGACATGAGACGGCCGACAAACAATTAGTACCGGTCCAGACGTCTCAAAAACACCGTCAGGGGTTTTAAAACGCCCGTTTACTTTAGTCGGTCGACACAGACACAGACAGGGACACTGAATCCAGTGTCGACGGTGAATAAACAAACGTATTCCTTATTAGGGCCACACGTTAAGGGCAATGAAGGAGGTGTTACATATTTCTGATACTACAAGTACCACAAAAGAGGGTATTATGTGGGATGTGAAAAAACTACCGTAGTTTTTCCTGAATCAGATAAATTAAATGAAGTGTGTGATGATGCGTGGGTTCCCCCCGATAGAAAATATGGGCGGTATACCCTTTCCCGCCAGAAGTTAGGGCGCGTTGGGAAACACCCCTTAGGGTGGATAAGGCGCTCACACGCTTATCAGAACAAGTGGCGGTACCGTCTATAGATAGGGCCGTCCTCAAGGAGCCAGCTGACAGGAGGCTGGAAAAATATCATAAAAAGTATATACACACATACTGGTGTTATACTGCGACCAGCGATCGCCTCAGCCTGGATGTGCAGAGCTGGGGTGGCTTGGTCGGATTCCCTGACTAAAAATATTGATACCCTTGACAGGGACAGTATTTTATTGACTATAGAGCATTTAAAGGATGCATTTCTATATATGCGAGATGCACAGAGGGATATTTGCACTCTGGCATCAAGAGTAAGTGCGATGTCCATATCTGCCAGAAGATGTTTATGGACACGACAGTGGTCAGGTGATGCAGATTCCAAACGGCACAAAGGTGTATTGCCGTATAAAGGAGGAGTTATTTGGGGTCGGTCCATCGGACCTGGTGGCCACGGCAACTGCTGGAAAATCCGCCGTTTTTACCCTAAGTCACATCTCTGCAGAAAAAGACACCGTCTTTTCAGCTTCAGTCCTTTCGTCCCTATAAGAGTCATATCTGCCCAGGGATAGAGGAAAGGGAAGAAGACTGCAGCAGGCAGCCCATTCCCAGGAACAGAAGCGTTCCACCGCTTCTGACAAGCTCTCAGCATGACGCTGAGACCGTACAGGACCCCTGGATCCTACAAGTAGTATCCCAGGGGTACAGATTGGAATGTCGAGACGTTTCCCCTGCGCAGGCTCCTGAAGTCTGCTTTACCAAGGTCTCCCTCCGACAAGGAGGCAGTATGGGAAACAATTCACGAGCTGTATTCCCAGCAGGTGATAATTAAATTACCCCTCCTACAACAAGAAAAGGGGTATTATTCCACACTATATTGTGGTACTGAAGCCAGAAGGCTAGGTGAGACCTATTCTAAATCTAAAAAAATTTGAACACTTACAAAGGTTCAAATCAAGATGGAGTCACTCAGAGCAGTGATAACGAACCGGGAAGAAGGGGACTATCTGGTGTCCCGAGACATCAGGGATGCTTACCTCCATGTCCCAAATTTGCCCTTATCACTAAGGGTACCTCAGGTTCATGGTACAGAACTGTCACTATCAGTTTCAGACGCTGCCGTTTGGATTGTCCACGGCACCCCGGGTCTTTACCAAGGTAATGGCCGAAATGATGGTTCTTCTTCGAAGAAAAGGCGTCTTAATTATCCCTTACTTGGACGATCTCCTGATAAGGGCAAAGTCCAGGGAACAGTTGGAGGTCGGAGTAGCACTATCTCGGATACTGTTACAACAGCAGGGGTGGATTCTAAATATTCCAAAATCGCAGCTGATCCCGACAACAAGTCTCCTGTGCTTAGGGATGATTCTGGACACAGTCCAGAAAAAGGTGTTTCTCCCGGAAGAGAAAGCCAGGGAGTTATCCGAGCTAGTCAGGAACCTCCTAAAATCAGTGCATCATTGCACAAGGGCCATGGTAAAAAAATGGTGACTTCCTTCGAAGCAATTCCAGTCGGCAGATTTCATGCAAGAACTTTTCAGTGGGATCTGCTGGACAAATGGTCCGGATCGCATCTTCAGATGCATCAGCGGATAACCCTATATCCAAGGACAAGGGTGTCTCTCCTGTGGTGGTTACAGAGTGCTCATCTTCTAGAGGGCCGCAGATTCGGCATTCAGTTTTGGATGTTGGTGACCACGGAGGCCAGCCCGAGAGGCTGGGGAGCAGTCACACAAGGAAAAAATTTCCAGGGAGTGTGATCAAGTCTGGAGACTTTTCTCCACATAAATATAGCTAAGGGTAAATTTATAATGCTCTAAGCTTAGCAAGACCTCTGCTTCAAGGTCAGCCGGTATTGATCCAGTGGGATAAAACATCACGGCAGTCGCCCACGTAAATAGACAGGGCGGCACAAGAAGCAGGAGGGCAGTGGCAAAAACTGCAAGGACTTTTCGCTGGGCGGAAAATCATGTGATAGCACTGTCAGCAGTGTTTCATTCCGGGAATGGAAACTGGGAAGCAGACTTCCTCAGTAGGCACGACCTCCACCCGGCAGAGTGGGAACTTCATGGGGAAGTTTTCCACATAATTGTAAACCGTTGGGAATTACCAAAGGTGGACATGATGGCGTCCCGTCTGAACAAAAAACGGGACAGGTATTGCGCCAGGTTAAGAGACCCTCAGGCAATAGCTGTGGACGTTCTGGTAACACCGTGGGTGTACCAGTCGGTGTATGTGTTCCATCCTCTGCTTTTCATACCTAAGGTACTGAGAATTATAAGACGTAGAGGAGTAAGAACTATACTCATGGCTCCGGATTGGCCAAGAAGGACTTGGTACCCGGAACTTCAAGAGATGCTCACAGAGGACTTATGGCCTCTGCCGCTAAGAAGGGACTTGTTTCAGCAAGTACCATGTCTGTTCCAAGACTTACCGCAGCTGCGTTTGACGGCATGGCGGTGGAACGCCGGATCCTAAGGGAAAAGGCATTCAGGAAGAGGTCATTCCTACCCTGGTCAAAGCCAGAAAGGAGGTGACCGCACAACATTATCACCACATGTGGCGAAAATATGTTGCGTGGTGTGAGGCCAGGAAGGCCCCACGAAGAAATTTCAACTCGGTCGATTCCTGCATTTCCTGCAAACAGGAGTGTCTATGGGCCTCAAATTGGGGTCCATTAAGGTTCAAATTTCGGCCCTGTCGATTTTTCTTCCAGAAAGAATTGGTTTCAGTTCCTGAAGTCCAGAAGTTTGTCAAGGGAGTATTGCATATACAACCCCCTTTTGTGCCTCCAGTGGCACTGTGGGATCTCAACGTAGTTCTGGGATTCCTCAAATCACATTGGTTTAAAACCAGTCAAATCTGTGGATTTGAAGCATCTCACATGAAAAGTGAACATGCTCTTGGACCTGGCCTGGACCAGGCGAGTGTCAAATTGGTGGTTTTTTTCTCAAAAAAGCCCATATCTGTTTGTCCATTCGGACAGGGCAGAGCTGCGGACTCGTCCCCAGTTCTCTCCCTAAGGTGGTGTCAGTGTTTCACCTGAACCAGCTTATTGTGGTGTCTTGCGCCTACTAGGGACTTGGAGAACTCCAAGTTGCTAGATGTGGTCAGGGCCCTGAAAATATAGGTTCCAGGACGGCTGGAGTCAGGAAAACTGACTTGCTGTTATTCTGTATGCACCCAACAAACTGGGTGCTCTTGCTTTTAAGCAGACTTTTGCTAGTTGGATGTGTAATACAATTCAGCTTGCACATTCTGTGGCAGGCCTGCCACAGCCAAAATATGTAAATGCCCATTCCACAAGGAAGGTGGGCTCATCTTGGGCGGCTGCCCGAGGGGTCTCGGCTTTACAACTTTGCCGAGCGGCTATTTAGTCAGGGGCAAACACGTTTGTAAAATCCTACAAATTTGATACCCTGGCTAAGGAGGACCTGGAGTTCTCTCATTCGGTGCTGCAGAGTCATCCGCACTCTCCCGCCCGTTTGGGAGCTTTGGTATAATCCCCATGGTCCTTTCAGGAACCCCAGCATCCACTAGGACGATAGAGAAAATAAGAATTTACTTACCGATAATTCTATTTCTCGGAGTCCGTAGTGGATGCTGGGCGCCCATCCCAAGTGCGGATTATCTGCATTACTTGTACATAGTTACAAAAATCGGGTTATTATTTGTTGTGAGCCGTCTTTTCAGAGGCTCCGCTGTTATCATACTGTTAACTGGGTTCAGATCACAGGTTGTACAGTGTGATTGGTGTGGCTGGTATGAGTCTTACCCGGGATTCATAAATCCTTCCTTATTGTGTACGCTCGTCCGGGCACAGTATCCTAACTGAGGCTTGGAGGAGGGTCATAGGGGGAGGAGCCAGTGCACACCACCTGATCCTAAAGCTTTACTTTTTGTGCCCTGTCTCCTGCGGAGCCGCTATTCCCCATGGTCCTTTCAGGAACCCCAGCATCCACTACGGACTCCGAGAAATAGAATTATCGGTAAGTAAATTCTTATTTTCTATATATGTGTGATGCACAGCGGGATATTTGTCGACTGGCATCAAGAGTAAGTGCGCTGTCCATTTCTGCCAGAAGAGGGTTATGGACACGACAGTGGTCAGGTGATGCGGATTCCAAATGGCATATGGAAGTATTGCCTTATAAAGGGGAGGAGTTATTTGGGGTCGGTCTTTCAGACCTGGTGGCCACGGCAACAGCTGGGAAATCCACGTTTTTACCCCAGGTCGCCTCTCAACATAAGAAGACGCCGTATTATCAGGCGCAGTCCTTTCGTTCCCATAAGGGCAAGTGGGCAAAAGGTTCCTCATTTCTGCCCCGTGACAGAGGGAGAGGAAAAAGGCTGCAGAAATCAGCCAGTTCCCAGGAACAGAAGCCCTCTCCCGCCTCTGCCAAGCCCTCAGCATGACGCTGGGGCTTTACAAGCAGACAGGGAGGCAGTTTTGGAAGCCATTCACAAGCTGTATTCCCAGCAGGTAAAAATCAAGGTACCCCTCCTGCAACAGGGAAAGGGGTATTATTCCACACTGTTGTGGTACCGAAGCTGGACGGCTCGGTGAGACCGATTTTAAATCTAAAATCTTTGAACACTTACATACAGAGGTTCAAATTCAAGAGAAGGGGACTACATGGTGTCTCTGGACATCAAGGATGCTTACCTCCATGTCCCAATTTACCCTTCTCACCAAGGGTACCTCAGGTTTGTGGTACAGAACTGTCACTATCAGTTTCAGACGCTGCCGTTTGGATTGTCCACGGCACCCCGGGTCTTTACCAAGGTAATGGCCGAAATGATGATTCTTCTTCGAAGAAAAGGCGTCTTAATTATCCCTTACTTGGACGATCTCCTGATAAGGGCAAGGTCCAGAGAACAGTTAGAGGTCGGAGTAGCACTATCTCAAGTAGTACTACGACAGCACGGATGGATTCTAAATATTCCAAAATCGCAGCTGATTCCGACGACACGTCTGCTGTTCCTAGGGATGATTCTAGACACAGTACAGAAAAAGGTGTTTCTCCCGGAGGAGAAGGCCAAGGAGTTATCCGACCTAGTCAGGAACCTCCTAAGACCAGGCCAAGTGTCAGTACATCAATGCACAAGGGTCCTGGGAAAGATGGTGGCTTCTTACGAAGCGATTCCATTCGGCAGATTCCACGCAAGAACTTTTCAGTGGGATCTGCTGGACAAATGGTCCGGATCGCATCTTCAAATGCATCAGCGGATAACCCTGTCTCCAAGGACAAGGGTGTCTCTCCTGTGGTGGTTACAGAGTGCTCATCTCCTAGAGGGCCGCAGATTCGGCATTCAGGATTGGGTCCTGGTGACCACGGATGCCAGCCTGAGAGGCTGGGGAGCAGTCACACAGGGAAGAAATTTCCAGGGCTTGTGGTCAAGCATGGAAACGTCACTTCACATAAATATCCTGGAACTAAGGGCCATTTACAATGCCCTAAGTCAGGCAAGACCTCTGCTTCAGGGTCAGCCGGTGTTGATCCAGTCGGACATCACGGCAGTCGCCCACGTAAACAGACAGGGCGGCACAAGAAGCAGGAGGGCAATGATGGAAGTGGCAAGGATTCTTCGCTGGGCGGAGAATCATGTGATAGCACTGTCAGCAGTGTTCATTCCGGGAGTGGACAACTGGGAAGCAGACTTCCTCAGCAGACACGATCTTCACCCGGGGGAGTGGGGACTTCACCCAGAAGTCTTCCACATGATTGTGAACCGTTGGGAAAAACCAAAGGTGGACATGATGGCGTCCCGCCTCAACAAAAAACTGGACAGATATTGCGCCAGGTCAAAGGACCCTCAGGCAATAGCTGTGGACGCTCTGGTAACACCGTGGGTGTACCAGTCAGTGTATGTGTTCCCTCCTCTTCCTCTCATACCAAAAGTACTGAGAATCATAAGAAGGAGAGGAGTAAAGACTATACTCGTGGCTCCGGATTGGCCAAGAAGGACTTGGTACCCGGAAATTCAAGAGATGCTCACGGAAGACCCGTGGCCTCTACCTCTAAGAAAGGACCTGCTCCAGCAGGGACCATGTCTGTTCCAAGACTTACCGCGGCTGCGTTTGACGGCATGGCGGTTGAACGCCGGATCCTGAAGGAAAAAGGCATTCCGGATGAAGTCATCCCTACCCTGATCAAAGCCAGGAAGGATGTAACCGTACAACATTATCACCGTATTTGGCGTAAATATGTTGCGTGGTGCGAGGCCAGGAAGGCCCCTACAGAGGAATTTCAACTGGGTCGTTTCCTGCATTTCCTGCAAACAGGACTGTCTATGGGCCTCAAATTGGGGTCCATTAAGGTTCAAATTTCGGCCCTGTCAATATTCTTCCAAAAAGAACTGGCTTCTGTTCCTGAAGTTCAGACGTTTGTCAAGGGAGTACTGCATATACAGCCTCCTTTTGTGCCTCCAGTGGCACCTTGGGATCTCAATGTAGTTTTGGGATTCCTAAAATCACATTGGTTTGAACCACTCACCACTGTGGACTTAAAATATCTCACATGGAAAGTGGTAATGCTGTTAGCCCTGGCTTCAGCCAGGCGTGTCTCAGAATTGGCGGCTTTATCCTATAAAAGCCCTTACCTAATTTTTCATACGGACAGGGCAGAATTGAGGACTCGTCCTCAATTTCTCCCTAAGGTGGTTTCAGCTTTTCACTTAAACCAGCCTATTGTGGTGCCTGCGGCTACTAGGGACTTGGAGGATTCCAAGTTGCTAGACGTAGTCAGGGCCCTGAAAATATATGTTTCCAGTACGGCTGGAGTCAGAAAATCTGATTCGCTGTTTATCCTGTATGCACCCAACAAGCTGGGTGCTCCTGCTTCTAAGCAGACGATTGCTCGTTGGATTTGTAGTACAATTCAGCTTGCACATTCTGTGGCAGGCCTGCCACAGCCAAAATCTGTAAAAGCCCATTCCACACGGAAAGTGGGCTCATCTTGGGCGGCTGCCCGAGGGGTCTCGGCTGTACAACTTTGCCGAGCAGCTACTTGGTCAGGGGCAAACACGTTTGCTAAATTCTACAAATTTGATACCCTGGCTGAGGAGGACCTGGAGTTCTCTCATTCGGTGCTGCAGAGTCATCCGCACTCTCCCGCCCGTTTGGGAGCTTTGGTATAATCCCCATGGTCCTTTCGGAGTCCCCAGCATCCACTAGGACGTTAGAGAAAATAAGAATTTACTTACCGATAATTCTATTTCTCATAGTCCGTAGTGGATGCTGGGCGCCCATCCCAAGTGCGGATTGTCTGCATTACTTGTACATAGTTATTGTTACAAAAATCGGGTTATTGTTGTTGTGAGCCATCTTTTCAGAGGCTCCTTCTGTTATCATGCTGTTAACTGGGTTCAGATCACAAGTTGTACGGTGTGATTGGTGTGGCTGGTATGAGTCTTACCCGGGATTCAAAATCCTTCCTTATTGTGTACGCTCGTCCGGGCACAGTATCCTAACTGAGGCTTGGAGGAGGGTCATAGGGGGAGGAGCCAGTGCACACCAGGTAGTCCTAAAGCTTTTTACTTTTGTGCCCAGTCTCCTGCGGAGCCGCTATTCCCCATGGTCCTTTCGGAGTCCCCAGCATCCACTACGGACTATGAGAAATAGAATTATCGGTAAGTAAATTCTTATTTTCTCAGGTTCAGGAAAACTACAGGTAGTTTTTCCTCACCGAACATAATACCCCTTTTTTGGTGGTACTCGTATTATCAGAAATGTGTAAAACATTTTTCATTGCCTCAATCATGTAACGTGTGGCCCTACTGGAAGTCACATTCGTCTCTTCACCGTCGACACTGGAGTCAGTATCCGTGTCGGCGTCTATATCTGCCATCTGAGGTAACGGGCGCTTTAGAGCCCCTGACGGCCTATGAGACGTCTGGACAGGCACAAGCTGAGTAGCCGGCTGTCTCATGTCAACCACTGTCTTTTATACAGAGCTGACACTGTCACGTAATTCCTTCCAACAGTTCATCCACTCAGGTGTCGACCCCCTAGGGGGTGACATCACTATTACAGGCAATCTGCTCCGTCTCCACATCATTTTTCTCCTCATACATGTCGACACAAAAGTACCGACATACAGCACACACACAGGGAATGCTCTGATAGAGGACAGGACCCCACTAGCCCTTTGGGGAGACAGAGGGAGAGTTTGCCAGCACACACCAGAGCGCTATATATATACAGGGATAACCTTATATAAGTGTTTTTCCCCTTATAGCTGCTGTATAGTTAATACTGCGCCTAATTAGTGCCCCCCTCTCTTTTTTAACCCTTTCTGTAGTGTAGTGACTGCAGGGGAGAGCCAGGGAGCTTCCCTCCAACGGAGCTGTGAGGGAAAATGGCGCCAGTGTGCTGAGGAGATAGGCTCCGCCCCCTTATCGGCGGCCTTATCACCTGTTTTTCTATATATTCTGGCAGGGGTTAAATGCATCCATATAGCCCAGGAGCTATATGTGATGCATTTTTTGCCATCCAAGGTGTTTTTATTGCGTCTCAGGGCGCCCCCCCCCCCCAGCGCCCTGCACCCTCAGTGACCGAAGTGTGCTGAGAGCAATGGCGCACAGCTGCAGTGCTGTGCGCTACCTTGTTGAAGACAGGACGTCTTCTGCCGCCGATTTTCCGGACCTCTTCTGCCTTCTGGCTCTGTAAGGGGGCCGGCGGCGCGGCTCTGGGACCCATCCAAGCTGGGCCTGTGATCGTCCCTCTGGAGCTAATGTCCAGTAGCCTAAGAAGCCCAATCCACTCTGCACGCAGGTGAGTTCGCTTCTTCTCCCCTTAGTCCCTCGATGCAGTGAGCCTGTTGCCAGCAGGTCTCACTGAAAATAAAAAACCTAATCTAAAACTTTCACTAAGAAGCTCAGGAGAGCCCCTAGTGTGCACCCTTCTCGTTCGGGCACAGAGATCTAACTGAGGCTTGGAGGAGGGTCATGGGGGGAGGAGCCAGTGCACACCAGATAGTCCTAAAGCTTTCTTTAGATGTGCCCAGTCTCCTGCGGAGCCGCTATTCCCCATGGTCCTTACGGAGTCCCCAGCATCCACTTAGGACGTTAGAGAAATCAGTATTTTGAGCATGACTGAAGCGCTCCATGTAGGGGGCATGGCTTAGCCGCACAGCTCTGACTAGCGCCATCTTCTCTCTCCTCAGAAGCTGCTGAGAAGCTGACCCTGTCCTCCGCACTGCTGTACAAGTAACAGGGTGAAAAATGGGGGGGGGGGGGGGGGGGGCAGGCAAATTGGTGCTGATTGATAATATCAAAGCGCTATGAGAGATTTTGACTAACTTTTCCCTTGAACTGGCAGTAGGAGATTTTGACTAACTTTACCATAGATTTTGTCTAACTATGCAAGAGATTTTGGCTATGGGAGATTTTGGCTATGGGAGATTTTGACTATCTCATTTAAATAAGGGGATGAGTGTCATATATAGGACGATTTTACAGGGTGGCTGGTATTTAAATAGCTAAAAGTAAAAAAAATTTTTTTGCGTGGGGTCCCCCCTCCTATGTAAAACCAGCCTCGGGCTCTTTGAGCCAGTCCTGGTTGTTAAAATACAGAGGAAAAAATGAGTAGGGTTCCCCTATATTTAGACAACCAGCACCGGGCTCTGCTTCCGGTCCTGGTTTAAAAAATACGGGGGACAAAAGACATAGGGGTCCCCCGTATTTTTCAAACCAGCACCGGGCTCCACTAGCCAGGGAGATAATGCCACAGCCGGGGGACACTTTTATATTGGCCCCTGCAGCCGTGCCATTACCCCCCCAACTAGTCACCCCTGGCCGGGGTACACTGGAGGAGTGAGGACCCCTTAAATCAAGGGGTCCCCCCCTCCAGCCACCCAAGGGCCAGGCGTGAAGCCCGAGGCTGTCCCCCCCCATCCGTGGGCGGTGGATGGGAGGCTGATAGCCTTTCAATAGTAATATTGTTCTTTACAGGTGGCCTACAGGTCCCAGCAAGCCTGCCCCAGCATGCTGGCACTTGGAGAACCACAAGTGCCAGCATGCCCGGACATAAAGGGCCCGCTGGCACCTGTAGTCCACCTGTAAAGAAAATATTGAAAAAAAAACACGACACATTCTTTAAAAAATCCTTTATTAAACTGGGTCTTCACCTGGGGGTGGCGGCCTTTAAGCTCTTTTGCATGGCCGCCGCCTTCCCAGGGCTTCCGGCGTCTTCACCTGGGGGGGCGCCACCTCCCCAGGGCTTCTGGGGTCTTGCTCCGGCGTCTTCACCTGGTGGGCGACGGCTGCTAAGCTCTTTTGCATAGCCGCCGCCCATCCAGGACTTCCACGGCGTCTTCAGTCTTCAGGAGCTCTTCTCCGCTCCTCCTCCGCCGTCGGACTGAAAGCCGCTGCCTCGCGCTGACTTATATAAGTCAGCGGGAGGGGGCGGGGCGATGACGCGGCGAGCCGTGATTGGCTCGCGGCGGCCATCGTGAATTTCAAAAATGACGCTGAGGCGCCATTTTTGAAACTGGTACCGCTCCGCTGCCAAACTCTGCAAGATAAAGGTAAATTTCCCCCGCCCGCACCGTTGCCGCAACCCGCCGCCGCCCGCACCGCCACCGCAACCCACCGCCGCCCTCACCGCAACCCGCCGCCGCCCGCACCGCCGCCGCAACCCGCCGCCGCCCACACCGCCACCGCAACCCGCCGCCGCCCGCACCACCGCCGCCTGCAACATCGCTATCGCTGGGAAAAATCGCTGGCCTCTTTAAGTATTAGCGATTTTGACTAACTTTTGCAGCGACATAGCCAAAATTGACTTGCCTGCACTGACTATTTTTCCCAGCGATAGCGACCTAGCGGGGACGCGCATCGCTATCGCTGCCTGTATACACACGGAGCGATCTGCACTAACTTTCTGAGCGATTTTGACTATATAGTCAAAATCGCTCAGTTATATCGCTCCGTGTGTATGCACCTTAACAGGGCTGGGCAGTCACCTTACTGGCCTCAGTACCGGGATAGGCGCTGGGTGTGAGCTGGCAGATCTCTGTCTGTGTCCCTCTTGCAGGCTTTATTGTGTGTCTGTCTCCTATACCCCCAGTGTGGTTGTGGCTGTTGGTACGTGTGTGTCGACATGTCTGAGGCGGAATGCTCTTCCCAGGAGGAGGCTGGAGTGGGGACAGAAAATACTGTGAGAGTGGCTGTGTCAGCACCGCCGACGGATGATTGTGTGAATATGTTGAGTGTTTTAAATGAAAATGTGACAAAATTGACTAAAGAGATTTGATAAATCTGAGTTTAAGAACCAAACTTGGAGAAAATCCATGGAAGATGCTTTGTCACAGACCCAGACCCCTTCGGGTCGCAGAAACGTGCATTTGCCCAGATAGTAGATACAGATACCGACACGGACTCTGATTCCATTGTCGACTATAGTGATGCCAGATTACATCCAAAACTGGCCAAGAGTATTCGGTACATGATTGTGGCGATAAAGGACGTACTACATATTACTGAGGACCCTGCTGTCCCTGATACAAGGGTCTGTATGTTTAAAGGAAAGAAACCTGAGGTAACGTTTCCTCCCTCTCATGAACTGAACGCACTTTTTGAAAAGGCTTGAGAAAATCCTGACAAAATACATGTTCCCAAAAGAATTCCAGTGGCATATCCGTTCCCCTCTTGGGACAGGGAAAGGTGGGAGACAATCCCCACGGTAGATAAAGCTTTATAGACGCTATCCAAAAAGATGGCGCTTCCGTCCCCTGACACGGCAGCCCTAAAGGATCCTGCGGATAGTAAGCAGGAAAATACACTAAAATCCATTTATGTCACTACAGGGTCGCTACTCAGGCCTGCCGTTGCTGCGGCATGGGTGAGTAGCGCTATTGAAAAGTGGGCAGATAACTTGTCATCTGAGGTAGATTCCCTAGACAGGGATAGTGTACTTTTGACTCCGGGTCACATCAGGGACGCTGCAGCATATTTAAAAGAAGCTATAAGGGATATTGGCCTTTTGGGTTCCAAGGGCCAATGCCATGGCGGTCTCTGCAAGGACAGCGTTGTGGTTACATCAATGGAATGCTGATGCTGACTCTAAGAAGGCGATGGAGGCTCTGCTGTTTAACGGTAGGGTTTTGTTTGGCGACGGCCTCACTGACCTGGTGTTTGTGGCTACCGCGGGTAAGTCTTCCTTTTTACCTTATGTCCCTGCGCAGCAGAAGAAATCGCCTCACTATCAGATGCAGTCCTTTCGGCCCAATAGATTCAAAAAAGGATCTGGGTCCTCATTACTTGCTGCAAGGGGGAAAGGTTGGGGAAAAAGGTCACAGGCTGTGGCAAGTTCCCAGGAGCAGAAGTCCTCTCCGGCTTCTACCAAATCCACCACATGACGCTGGGGCTCCTCTGCGGGAGTCCGCACCAGTGGGGGCACGTCTCAAGCTCTTCAGCCACGTCTGGGTACACTGGGACCTGGATAGTAGACATTGTAACCCAGGGGTACAAGTTAGAGTTTCAAGATGTGCCCCCTCACCGATTTTTCAAATCGGCCTTGCCAGCTTCTCTTCCAGAAAGAGAGATAGTAAGCGCTGCAATACTAAAGTTGTGTCAAAATCAAGTGATTGTCACGGTACCCCCGTCTCAACAGGGGGAAGGTTTTTATTCGAGCCTGTTTGTGGTCCCGAAGCCGGATGGCTCAGTCAGACCGATTCTAAACCTAAAATCCCTCAATTTCTTTCTGAAAAGATTCAAGTTCAAGATGGAGTCTCTACGAGCAGTGATCTCCAGTCTGGAGGAGGGGGATTTTATGGTGTCGGTCGACATAAAAGATACCTACTTACATGTCCCCATATATCCTCCACATCAGACTTACCTGAGATTTGCTGTGCAGGATTGTCATTACCAATTTCAGACGTTGCCGTTTGGTCTGTCCACGGCTCAGCGGATTTTCACCAAAGTAATGGCGGAAATTATGGTTCTCCTGCGCAAGCAGGGTATCACAATTATCCCGTACTTGGACGATCTCCTGATAAAGGCGAGGTCCAAGGAGCAACTGTTGAAGAATGTTGCCATTTCACTGATGATTCTGCAAGAACACGGTTGGCTCCTAAATTTGCCAAAATCACAGTTGGATCCGACGACACGGCTGTCGTTCCTGGGTATGATTCTGGATACAGAATTGCAGAGAGTTTTTCTTCCAGTGGAAAAAGCTCTGGAAATACAGAACATGGTAAAACAGATTCTGAAACCGGCAAAGGTGTCCGTTCTTCACTGCACTCGGTTGCTGGGGAAGATGGTGACAGCCTACGAGGCCATTCCGTATGGCAGGTTCCATGCCAGGGTGTTTCAGTGGAACCTGCTGGACCAGTGGTCCGGGTCTCACCTGGACATGCACCGGAAAATAATTCTATCTCCCAGGACCAGAATTTCCCTTCTGTGGTGGCTGCACAGAAATGTGTGTGTGAGTGTTCTCCCCTTCTGGAGGGACGCAGGTTCGGGATTCAGGATTGGATCCTGGTGACCACAGATGCAAGCCTCCGAGGCTGTGGAGCAGTCACACAGGGAAGAAATTTTCAGGGAAAGTGGTTAGGCCAGGAAGCTTGTCTACACATAAACATTCTGGAATTAAGAGCCATCTACAACTGCATACTGCAAGCAGAACATCTTCGGGGTCTGCCGGTCTTGATTCAGTCAGACAACGTGACAGCAGTGGCGTACATAAACCGCCAAAATGGTACAAAGAGCAGAGCGGCGATGGCCGAGGCCACAAAGATTCTTCGCTGGGCGGAAAGACATGCCAGCGCTCTGTCGGAGGTCTTCATTCCAGGAGTGGACAACTGGGAAGCAGACTTCCTCAGCAGACACGATCTCCATCCAGGAGAGTGGGGTCTTCATCAAGAGGTATTTGCAGAAGTGACAAGTCGTTGGGGAGTTCCTCAAGTGGACATGATGGCGTCCCGCCTCAACAAGAAACTTCAGAGATATTGTTCCAGGTCAAGGGACCCTCAAGCGATAGCGGTGGATGGCCTAGTGACACCGTGGGTGTTTCAGTCGGGATCCGGACTGAAAGTCGACAGTAACTAGGTCGACAATGTCTAGGTCGACCACTATTGGTCGACAGGGTGTCTATGTCGACAGGGTCTTTAGGTCGACATGTTCTAGGTCGACAGGTCAAAAGGTCGACATGAGTTTTTCACAATTTTTTTTTCTTTTTTTGAACCTTTTCATACTTAACGATCCACGTGGACTACGATTGGAACGGTAATCTGTGCCGAGCGAAGCGGTAGCGGAGCGAAGGCACCATGCCCGAAGCATGGCGAGCCATGCGAGGGGACGCGGTGCACTATTTGGGGTTCCCGGTCACTCTACGAAGAAAACGACACCAAAATAACATTAAAAACTCATGTCGACCTTTTGACCTGTCGACCTAAAGACCCTGTCGACCTAGTTACTGTCGACTTTCAATACCACACCCGTTTGTCGGTCTATGTGTTACCTCCACTTCCACTCATTCCAAAGGTGATAAAAATTATAAGAAGAACAAGGGTTCAGGAGATCCTCATTGTTCCGGATTGGCCAAAAAGGGCCTGGTATCCAGATCTTCAGGAGTTGCTCATAGAAGATTCCTGGCCTCTTCCTCTTCGGGAGGACCTGTTATAACAGGGGCCGTGCGTTTATCAGGACTTACCGCGGCTGCGTTTGACGGCGTGGCGGTTGAACGCCAAATCCTAGCCCGAAAGGGTATTCCCAGTGAAGTCATTCCTACACTTCTTCAGGCTAGAAAAGAAGTAACGGCAAATAATTACCACCGTATTTGGAGAAAATATGTGTCTTGGTGTGAATCCAAGAAGGCTCCTACGGAAGAATTTCACCTGGGGCGTTTGCTCCATTTCCTACAAGCAGGTGTGGATGCGGGCCTAAAGTTAGGCTCTATTAAAGTACAGATTTCGGCCTTGTCGATCTTTTTTCAAAAAGAATTGGCCTCCCTTCCAGAAGTTCAGACCTTCGTAAAAGGCGTGCTGCACATCCAACCTCCCTTTGTGCCCCCAGTGGCACCATGGGATCTTAATGTGGTGTTACAGTTCCTGCAATCTCATTGATTTGAACCTTTGCGCAAGGTTGAGTTAAAATTCCTTACTTGGAAAGTGGTCATGTTGTTGGCCTTGGCGTCTGCAAGGTGAGTGTCTGAGTTGGCGGCTTTGTCTTACAAA
Source organism: Pseudophryne corroboree (assembly GCF_028390025.1). Lineage (NCBI taxonomy): Eukaryota > Metazoa > Chordata > Amphibia > Anura > Myobatrachidae > Pseudophryne > Pseudophryne corroboree. The sequence goes on from NC_086447.1 coordinate 59,751,952, forward strand.
AGCCCCTATTTGATTTTCCATGCTGATAGAGCGGAATTGAGAACTCGTCAACAATTTCTGCCAAAAGTGGTTTCATCATTTCATGTTAACCAGCCAATTGTGGTGCCAGTGGCTACTGACGCCTTGGCGGAGTCAAAGTCTCTCGATGTGGTCAGAGCTTTGAAGATCTGTCGCCAGAACGGCGCAGATTAGGAAAACAGAGGCTCTGTTTGTCCTGTGGGCTACCAACAAGACTGGGGCTCCTGCTTCCAAGCAGACTATTGCACGCTGGATTTGTAATACGATTCAGCAGGCTCATTCTACGGCAGGATTGCCGTTACTGAAGTCGGTGAAAGCCCATTCTACCAGAAAGGTGGGCTCATCCTGGGCGGCTGCCCGGGGAGTCTCGGCGTTACAACTTTGCCGAGCTTCTACTTGGTGGGGTTCAAACACTTTTGCGAAGTTTTACAGGTTTGATACCCTGGCTGAGGAGGACCTCTTGTTTGGTCAATCGGTGCTGCAGAATCATCCGCACTCTCCCGCCCGTTCTAGAGCTTTGGTATAAACCCCATGGTTCTTGAAGCGTCCCCAGCATCCTCTATAACGTATGAGAAAATAGGATTTCTCTAACGTCCTAGAGGATGCTGGGGACTCCGTAAGGACCATGGGGATAGACGGGCTCTGCAGGAGACATGGGCACTTTAAGAAAGTCTTTAGACCTGGGTGTGCACTGGCTCCTCCCTCTATGCCCCTCCTCCAGACCTCAGTTTTATACTGTGCCCAGAGGAGCTGGGTGCTTTTCAGTGAGCTCTCCTGAGTTTGCTTATAGAAAGTATTTTGTTAGGTTTTTTATTTTCAGGGAGCTCTACTGGCAACAGACTCCCTGCATCGAGGGACTTAGGGGAGAGAAGCAGCCCTACTCTCTGAAGCTAGGTCCTGCTTCTTAGGCTACTGGACACCATTAGCTCCAGAGGGATTGGTACGCAGGATCTCACCCTAGCCGTCCGTCCCAGAGCCGCGCCGCCGTCCCCCACCGCAGAGCCGGAAGATAGAAGCCGGGTGAGTATGAGAAGAAAAGAAGACTTCAAAGGCGGCAGAAGACTTCATGATCTTCACTGAGGTAACGCACAGCACTGCAGCTGTGCGCCATTGCTCCCACACACCTCACATACTCCGGTCACTGTAAGGGTGCAGGGCGCAGGGGGGGCCGTCCTGGGCAGCAATATAAACCTCTTATTTGGCAAAAGCAGCATATATACAGCTGGACACTATATATGCAGGAGCCCCCGCCAATTTCTCTAACGTCCTAAGTGGATGCTGGGGACTCCGTCAGGACCATGGGGAATAGCGGCTCCGCAGGAGACAGGGCACAAAAATAAAGCTTTAGGATTAGGTGGTGTGTACTGGCTCCTCCCCCTATGACCCTCCTCCAAGCCTCAGTTAGGTTTTTGTGCCCGTCCGAGCAGGGTGCAATCTAGGTGGCTCTCTTAAAGAGCTGCTTAGAAAAAGTTTTTTAGGTTTTTTATTTTCAGTGAGTCCTGCTGGCAACAGGCTCACTGCATCGAGGGACTTAGGGGAGAGAATTTCAACTCACCTGCGTGCAGGATGGATTGGATTCTTAGGCTACTGGACACCATTAGCTCCAGAGGGAGTCGGAACACAGGTCTCACCCTGGGGTTCGTCCCGGAGCCGCGCCGCCGACCCCCCTTACAGATGCTGAAGATTGAAGGTCCGGAAACAGGCGGCAGAAGGCTCTTCAGTCTTCATGAAGGTAGCGCACAGCACTGCAGCTGTGCGCCATTGTTGTCACATACTTCACACCAAGCGGTCACGGAGGGTGCAGGGCGCTGCTGGGGGCGCCCTGGGCAGCAATATTTTAATACCTTTTGGCAAAAGAATACATCACATATAGCCATTAAGGCTATATGTATGTATTTAACCCATGCCAGTTATCTGAAACTACGGGAGGAAAGCCCGCCGAAATAGGGGGCGGGGCTTATTCTCCTCAGCACACAGCGCCATTTTCCTGCTCAGCTCCGCTGTGAGGAAGGCTCCCAGGACTCTCCCCTGCACTGCACTACAGAAACAGGGTAAAACAGAGAGGGGGGGCATTTTTTGGCGATATATTGGATATATTTAAGCTGCTATAAGGAACAACACTTATATAAGGTTGTTCCCATATATATTATAGCGCTTGGGTGTGTGCTGGCAAACTCTCCCTCTGTCTCCCCAAAGGGCTAGTGGGGTCCTGTCTTCGATAAGAGCATTCCCTGTGTGTCTGCTGTGTGTCGGTACGTGTGTGTCGACATGTATGAGGACGATGTTGGCGTGGAGGCAGAGCAATTGCCGATAATGGTGATGTCACCCCCCAGGGAGTCGACACCGGAATGGATGGCTTTGTTTATGGAATTACGTGATAATGTCAGCACATTACAAAAATCAGTTGACGACATGAGACGGCCGGCAAACCAGTTAGTACCTGCCCAGGCGTCTCAGACACCGTCAGGGGCTGTAAAGCGCCCTTTACCTCAGTCGGTCGACACAGACCCAGACACAGACACTGAATCTAGTGTCGACGGTGATGAAACAAACGTATTTTCAAGTAGGGCCACACGTTATATGATCACGGCAATGAAGGAGGCTTTGCATATCTCTGATGCTGCAAGTACCACAAAAAGGGGTATTATGTGGGGGGTGAAAAAACTACCTGTAGTTTTTCCTGAATCAGAGGAATTAAATGATGTATGTGATGAAGCGTGGGTTAACCCAGATAGAAAAGTGCTAATTTCAAAAAAGTTATTAGCATTATACCCTTTCCCGCCAGAGGTTAGGGCGCGCTGGGAAACACCCCCTAGGGTGGATAAGGCGCTCACACGCTTATCAAAACAAGTGGCGTTACCGTCTCCTGATACGGCCGCCCTCAGGGATCCAGCGGATAGGAGACTGGAAACTACCCTAAAAAGTATATACACACATACTGGTGTTATACTGCGACCAGCCATCGCCTCAGCCTGGATGTGCAGTGCTGGGGTCGTCTGGTTGGATTCCCTGACTGAAAATATTGATACCCTGGATAGGGACAGTATTTTATTGACTATAGAGCAATTAAAGGATGCTTTCCTTTATATGCGAGATGCGCAGAGAGATATTTGCACTCTGGCATCGAGAGTAAATGCGATGTCCATATCTGCCAGAAGGAGTTTATGGACGCGACAGTGGTCAGGTGATGCGGATTCCAAACGACATATGGAAGTATTGCCGTATAAAGGGGAGGAATTATTTGGCGTCGGTCTATCGGATCTGGTGGCCACGGCAACTGCCGGAAAATCCACTTTCTCTAACGTCCTAGTGGATGCTGGGACTCCGTCAGGACCATGGGGAATAGCGGGCTCCGCAGGAGACAGGGCACATCTAAAAAAGCTTTTAGGTCACATGGTGCGTACTGGCTCCTCCCCCTATGACCCTCCTCCAAGCCTGAGTTAGGTTTTTGTGCCCGTCCGAGAGGGTGCAATCTAGGTGGCTCTCCTAAAGAGCTGTTTAGAAAAGTTTTTTTTTAGGTTTCAATCTCAGTGATTCCTGCTGGCAACAGGATCACTGCATCGAGGGACTTAGGGGAGAGATTTCCAACTCACCTGCGTGCAGGATGGATTGGAGTCTTAGGCTACTGGACACTTAGCTCCAGAGGGAGTCGGAACACAGGTCAGCCTGGGGTTCGTCCCGGAGCCGCGCCGCCGATCCCCCTTACAGACGCTGAAGAGAGAACGGAGGTCCGGAAAGCAGGCGGCAGAAGACTCCTCAGTCTTCTTGAAGGTAGCGCACAGCACGGCAGCTGTGCGCCATTGTTGTCACACGGCTCACTGACTCAGTCACGGAGGGTGCAGGGCGCTGCTGGGGGCGCCCTGGGCAGCAATATAATTACCTTTAGTGGCAAAATAAATACATCACATATAGCCATTAAGGCTATATGTATGTATTTTAACCCAGGCCAGTTTCTTAAAAACCGGGGAAAAGCCCGCCGAAAAAGGGGCGGAGCTTATTCTCCTCAGCACTCAGCGCCATTTTCCTGCTCAGCTCCGCTGGTGAGGAAGGCTCCCAGGTCTCTCCCCTGCACTGCACTACAGAAACAGGGTAACAAAGAGAAGGGGGGCATAAATTGGCGATATTTATATATTAAGAGCGCATATATAGTAAACAACACCTTCTAGGGTTGTTTATATACATTTATAGCGCTTTTGGTGTGTGCTGGCAAACTCTCCCTCTGTCTCCCCAAAGGGCTAGGGGGTCCTGTCTTCGATTAGAGCATTCCCTGTGTGGCTGCTGTGTGTCGGTACGTGTGTGTCGACATGTATGAGGACGATGTTGGTGTGGAGGCAGAGCAATTGCCGATGATGGTAATGTCACCCCCTAGGGAGTCGACACCGGAATGGATGGCTTTAGTTATGGAATTACGTGATAATGTCAGCACATTACAAAAGTCAGTTGACGAAATAAGACGCCCGGCAAACCAGTTAGTACCGGTTCAGGCGTCTCAGACACCGTCAGGGGCTGTAAAACGTCCTTTACCTCAGTCAGTCGACACGGGTACCGACACAGATGAATCTAGTGTCGACGGTGAAGAAACAAACGTATTTTCCAATAGGGCCACACGTTATATGATCACGGCAATGAAGGAGGCTTTGCAGATCTCTGATACTGCTGGTACCTCAAAAAGGGGTATTATGTGGGGGGTGAAAAAACTACCTGTATTTTTTCCAGAATCAGAGGAATTGAATGACGTGTGTGATGAAGCGTGGGTTAACCCCGATAGAAAACTGCTAATTTCCAAGAAGTTATTGGCATTATACCCTTTCCCACCAGAGGTTAGGGCGCGCTGGGAAACACCCCCTAGGGTGGATAAGGCGCTCACACGTTTATCAAAGCAAGTGGCGTTGCCGTCTCCTGATACGGCCGCCCTCAAGGATCCAGCAGATAGGAGGCTGGAAACTACACTGAAGAGTATATACACACATACTGGTGTTATACTGCGACCGGCAATAGCCTCAGCCTGGATGTGCAGTGCTGGGGTAGTGTGGTTGGATTCTCTGACTGAAAATATTGATACCCTGGATAGGGACAGTATTTTATTGACTCTAGAGCAATTAAAGGATGCTTTCCTTTATATGCGAGATGCTCAGAGGGATGTTTGTACTCTAGCATCAAGAGTAAGCGCGATGTCCATATCTGCCAGAAGAAGTTTATGGACGCGACAGTGGTCAGGTGATGCGGATTCCAAGAGGCATATGGAAGTATTGCCATATAAAGGAGAGGAATTGTTTGGGGTCGGTCTTTCGGACCTGGTGGCCACGGCAACTGCCGGCAAATCCACTTTTTTACCTCAGACCCCCTCCCAACAGAAAAAGACACCGTCTTTTCAGCCGCAGTCCTTTCGCTCCTATAAAAAGCGACCAAAAGGACAGTCTTATCTGCCGCGAGGCAGAGGAAAGGGTAAGAAAGGGCAGCAAGCAGCCCCTGCCCAGGAACAGAAGCCCGCCCCGGCTTCTACAAAGCCATCAGCATGACGCTGGGGCTTTACAAGCGGACTCAGGAACGGTGGGGGGTCGACTCAAGATTTTCAGCAATCAATGGGTTCACTCACAAGTGGACCCGTGGGTCCTGCAGATAGTATCTCAGGGTTACATGCTGGAGTTCGAAAGGTCTCCCCCTCGCCGGTTCCTAAAGTCTGCTTTACCAACGTCTCCCTCAGAAAGGACGTCGGTTTTGGAAGCCATTCACAAGCTGTATTCTCAGCAGGTGATAGTCAAGGTACCCCTCCTACAACAGGGAAAGGGGTATTATTCCACACTATTTGTGGTACCGAAACCGGACGGTTCGGTAAGGCCTATTCTAAATCTGAAATCCTTGAACCTGTACATAAAGAAATTCAAGTTCAAGATGGAGTCACTCAGAGCAGTGATAGCGAATCTGGAAGAAGGAGACTTCATGGTGTCCTTGGACATAAAAGATGCTTATCTACATGTCCCGATTTACCCCTCACACCAAGGGTATCTCAGGTTCGTGATACAAGACTGTCATTATCAGTTTCAAACGCTGCCGTTTGGGTTGTCCACGGCCCCTCGGGTCTTTACCAAGGTAATGACCGAAATGATGGTTCTTCTACGAAGAAAAGGCGTATTAATTATCCCTTACTTGGACGATCTCCTGATAAGGGCAAAGTCCAGAGAACAGCTGGAAGTCGGTGTAGCGCTAACACAAGTAGTGCTTCAGCAACACGGGTGGATTCTAAATCTTCCAAAATCTCAATTGACCCCGACAACACATCTGCTGTTCCTGGGCATGATTCTGGACACGGTTCAGAAAAAGGTATTTCTCCCGGAAGAGAAAGCAAGGGAGTTATCCGAACTTGTCAAGAACCTCCTAAAACCAGGAACTGTGTCAGTACATCAATGCACAAGAGTCCTGGGAAAGATGGTGGCTTCGTACGAAGCGATTCCATTCGGCAGATTCCATGCACGAACATTTCAGTGGGATCTGCTGGACAAATGGTCCGGATCGCATCTGCACATGCATCAGCGGATAACACTGTCACCGAGAACAAGGTTGTCTCTCCTGTGGTGGTTGCAGACTGCCCATCTGTTAGTGGGCCGCAGATTCGGCATACAGGACTGGGTCCTGGTGACTACGGATGCCAGCCTACGAGGTTGGGGAGCAGTCACAAAGGGAAGAAACTTCCAGGGCGTGTGGTCAAACCTGGAGACGTCTCTTCACATAAATATACTGGAGCTAAGAGCGATCTACAATGCTCTAAGCCTGGCAAAATCGCTGCTTCAGGGTCAGCCGGTGTTGATCCAGTCCGACAACATCACGGCAGTCGCCCACGTAAACCGACAAGGCGGCACGAGAAGCAGGAGTGCAATGGCAGAAGCTGCAAGGATTCTGCGCTGGGCGGAGAATCATGTCGTAGCACTGTCAGCAGTGTTCATCCCGGGAGTGGACAACTGGGAAGCAGATTTCCTCAGCAGACACGACCTTCACCCGGGAGAGTGGGGACTTCATCCAGAAGTTTTCCACATGATTGTGAACCGTTGGGAAAAACCAAAGGTGGACATGATGGCGTCTCGCCTCAACAAAAAATTGGACAGGTATTGCGCCAGGTCAAGAGACCCTCAGGCAATAGCTGTGGACGCTCTGGTAACACCGTGGGTGTACCAGTCAGTGTATGTGTTCCCTCCTCTGCCTCTCATACCAAAGGTACTGAGAATTATACGGAAAAGAGGAGTAAGAACAATACTGGTAGCTCCGGACTGGCCAAGAAGAACTTGGTATCCGGAACTTCAAGAGATGCTCACGGAGGATCCGTGGCCTCTACCTCTAAGAAGGGATCTGCTTCAGCAGGGACCTTGTATGTTCCAAGACTTACCGCGGCTGCGTTTGACGGCATGGCGGTTGAACGCCGGATTCTAAAAGAGAAGGGCATTCCTGAGGAAGTTATTCCTACTTTAATTAAAGCCAGGAAAGAAGTGACCGCACAACATTATCACCGCATTTGGAGAAAATATGTTGCGTGGTGTGAGGCCAAGAAGGCTCCAACGGAAGAATTTCAATTGGGTCGATTCTTACATTTCCTGCAAGCAGGATTGTCTATGGGCCTCAAATTGGGGTCCATTAAAGTTCAAATTTCGGCCTTATCAATTTTCTTCCAGAAGGAATTGGCGTCAGTGCCTGAAGTACAAACTTTTGTCAAAGGTGTACTACATATACAACCCCCAATAGTGCCTCCAGTGGCACCGTGGGATTTGAACGTGGTTCTAAATTTTCTCAAATCTCATTGGTTTGAGCCTTTAAAATCGGTAGATTTAAAATACCTTACATGGAAGGTAACCATGCTGTTGGCCCTGGCTTCAGCCAGGAGAGTTTCGGAGTTGGCAGCTTTGTCATACAAAAGCCCATATCTGATATTCCATTCGGACAGGGCAGAATTGAGGACACGTCCTCAATTTCTCCCTAAGGTGGTTTCGGCATTTCACTTGAACCAGCCTATTGTGGTGCCTGCGGCTACTAGCGACTTGGAGGACTCCAAGTTACTGGACGTTGTCAGAGCATTAAAAATATATATTTCAAGGACAGCTGGAGTCAGAAAATCTGACTCGTTGTTTACATTGTATGCACCCAACAAGTTGGGTGCTCCTGCGTCTAAACAGACGATTGCACGTTGGATATGTAGTGCAATCCAACTTGCACATTCTGTGGCAGGCCTGCCACAGCCTAAATCTGTAAAGGCCCATTCCACAAGGAAAGTGGGCTCATCCTGGGCGGCTGCCCGAGGAGTCTCGGCATTACAACTTTGCCGAGCAGCTACGTGGTCAGGGGAGAACACGTTTGTAAAATTTTACAAATTTGATACTCTGGCTAAAGAGGACCTGGAGTTCTCTCATTCGGTGCTGCAGAGTCATCCGCACTCTCCCGCCCGTTTGGGAGCTTTGGTATAATCCCCATGGTCCTGACGGAGTCCCAGCATCCACTAGGACGTTAGAGAAAATAAGAATTTACTTACCGATAATTCTATTTCTCATAGTCCGTAGTGGATGCTGGGCGCCCATCCCAAGTGCGGATTGTCTGCAATGCTTGTACATAGTTATTGTTACAAAAATCGGGTTATTACGGTTGTTGTGAGCCATCTGTTCAGAGGCTACTTCGTTTGTGTTATCATACTGTTAACTGGGTTCAGATCACAAGTTGTACGGTGTGATTGGTGTGGCTGGTATGAGTCTTACCCGGGATTCAAGATCCTTCCTTATTGTGTACGCTCGTCCGGGCACAGTACCTAACTGAGGCTTGGAGGAGGGTCATAGGGGGAGGAGCCAGTACGCACCATGTGACCTAAAAGCTTTTTTAGATGTGCCCTGTCTCCTGCGGAGCCCGCTATTCCCCATGGTCCTGACGGAGTCCCAGCATCCACTACGGACTATGAGAAATAGAATTATCGGTAAGTAAATTCTTATTTTTTTACCTCAGACCCCCTCCCAACAGAAAAAGACACCGTCTTTTCAGCCGCAGTCCTTTCGGTCCTATAAGAACAAGCGGACAAAAGGACAGTCATATCTGCCTCGGGGCAGAGGAAGGGGTAAGAGAGGGCAGCAAGCAGCCCCTGCCCAGGAACAGAAGCCCTCCCAGGGTTCTGCAAAGCCCTCAGCATGACGCTGGGGCCTTACAAGCGGACTCAGGAACGGTGGGGGGTCGACTCAAGAATTTCAGCGCACAGTGGGCTTGCTCACAGGTGGACCCCTGGATTCTGCAGGTAGTATCTCAGGGTTACAGGTTGGAATTCGAGAAGTCTCCCCCTCGCCGGTTCCTAAAGTCTGCTTTGCCAACGTCTCCCTCAGACAGGGCGACGGTATTGGAAGCCATTCACAAGCTGTTTTCTCAGCAGGTGATAGTCAAGGTACCCCTCCTACAACAGGGAAAGGGGTATTACTCCACGCTATTTGTGGTACCGAAGCCGGACGGCTCGGTAAGACCTATTCTAAATCTGAAATCTTTGAACCTGTACATACAAAAATTCAAGTTCAAGATGGAGTCACTCAGAGCAGTGATAGCGAATCTGGAAGAAGGGGACTTTATGGTGTCCCTGGACATAAAGGATGCTTACCTGCATGTCCCAATTTGCCCTTCACATCAAGGGTACCTCAGGTTCGTGGTGCAAAACTGTCATTATCAGTTTCAGACGCTGCCGTTTGGATTGTCCACGGCACCTCGGGTCTTTACCAAGGTAATGGCCGAAATGATGATCCTTTTACGAAGAAGAGGCGTATTAATTATCCCTTACTTGGACGATCTCCTGATAAGGGCAAGGTCCAGAGAACAGCTGGAAGACGGAGTAGCACTAACCCAACTAGTGCTGCAACAACACGGGTGGATTCTGAATTTTCCAAAATCTCAGTTGACCCCGACGACACGTCTGCTGTTCCTGGGAATGATTCTGGACACGGTTAAGAAAAAGGTGTTTCTTCCGGAGGAGAAAGCCAGGGAGTTATCCGAACTTGTCAGGAACCTCCTAAAACCAGGGACAGTGTCTGTGCATCAATGCACAAGAGTCCTGGGAAAGATGGTGGCTTCTTACGAAGCGATTCCATTCGGCAGATTCCACGCACGAACTTTTCAGTGGGATCTGCTGGACAAATGGTCCGGATCGCATCTGCAGATGCATCAGCGGATAACCTTATCGCCACGGACAAGGGTGTCTCTTCTGTGGTGGTTGCAGAGTGCTCATCTGTTAGAGGGCCGCAGATTCGGCATACAGGACTGGGTCCTGGTGACCACGGATGCCAGTCTGAGAGGCTGGGGAGCGGTCACACAGGGAAGAAACTTCCAGGGAGTATGGTCAAGCCTGGAGATGTCTCTTCACATAAATATACTGGAGCTAAGAGCGATTTACAATGCTTTAAGTCTGGCAAAACCCCTGCTTCAGGGTCAGCCGGTGTTGATCCAGTCGGACAACATCACGGCAGTCGCCCACGTAAACAGACAGGGCGGCACAAGAAGCAGGACAGCAATGGCAGAAGCTGCAAGGATTCTTCGCTGGGCGGAAGATCATGTGATAGCACTGTCAGCAGTATTCATTCCGGGAGTGGACAACTGGGAAGCAGACTTCCTCAGCAGACACGATCTACACCCGGGAGAGTGGGGACTTCATCCAGAAGTCTTCCACATGATTGTGAACCGTTGGGAAAAACCAATGGTGGATATGATGGCGTCCCGGCTCAACAAAAAACTGGACAGGTATTGCGCCAGGTCAAGAGATCCTCAGGCAATAGCTGTGGACGCTCTGGTAACACCGTGGGTGTTCCAGTCAGTGTATGTGTTCCCTCCTCTGCCTCTCATACCAAAAGTACTGAGAATTATACGGCAAAAGGGAGTAGGAACGATACTAGTGGCTCCGGATTGGCCAAGAAGAACTTGGTACCCGGAACTTCAAGAGATGCTCACGGAGGATCCGTGGCCTCTACCTCTAAGACGGGACCTGCTTCAGCAGGGACCGTGTCTATTCCAAGACTTACCGCGGCTGCGTTTGACGGCATGGCGGTTGAACGCCGAATTCTAAGGGAAAAAGGCATTCCGGAAGAGGTCATTCCTACACTGGTAAAAGCCAGGAAGGAGGTGACTGCACAACATTATCACCGCATTTGGAGAAAATATGTTGCGTGGTGTGAGTCCAGGAAGGCCCCCACGGAGGAATTTCAACTGGGTCGATTCCTACATTTCCTGCAAACAGGATTGTCTATGGGCCTCAAATTGGGGTCCATTAAGGTTCAAATTTCGGCCCTGTCGATTTTCTTCCAGAAAGAATTGGCTTCAGTTCCTGAAGTCCAGACTTTTGTAAAAGGAGTACTACATATACAGCCCCCGGTTGTGCCCCCAGTGGCACCGTGGGATCTTAATGTAGTCTTGGATTTTCTCAAATCCCATTGGTTTGAGCCGCTCAAATCGGTGGAGTTGAAGTATCTTACATGGAAAGTAACCATGCTACTGGCCCTGGCTTCAGCCAGGAGAGTGTCAGAATTGGCGGCCTTATCATATAGGAGCCCATATCTGATTTTCCATACGGACAGGGCAGAACTGCGGACGCGTCCTCATTTTCTGCCTAAGGTGGTGTCAGCGTTTCACCTGAACCAGCCTATTGTGGTGCCTGCGGCTACTAACGAGTTGGAGGATTCCAAGTTGTTGGACGTGGTCCGGGCATTGAAAATATATATTTCAAGAACGGCGGGAGTCAGAAAGTCTGACTCACTGTTTATATTGTATGCACCCAACAAGATGGGTGCTCCTGCTTCTAAGCAGACGATTGCTCGTTGGATTTGTAGCACAATTCAACTTGCACATTCTGTGGCAGGCTTGCCACAACCTAAATCTGTCAAGGCCCATTCCACAAGGAAAGTGGGCTCATCCTGGGCGGCTGCCCGGGGAGTCTCGGCATTACAACTCTGCCGAGCTGCTACTTGGTCAGGGGCAAACACGTTTGCAAAATTCTACAAATTTGATACCCTGGCTGAGGAGGACCTTGAGTTTTCTCATTCGGTGCTGCAGAGTCATCCGCACTCTCCCGCCCGTTTGGGAGCTTTGGTATAATCCCCATGGTCCTGACGGAGTCCCCAGCATCCACTTAGGACGTTAGAGAAAATAAGAATTTACTTACCGATAATTCTATTTCTCGTAGTCCGTAGTGGATGCTGGGCGCCCATCCCAAGTGCGGATTGTCTGCAATACTTGTACATAGTTATTGTTACAAAAAAATCGGGTTGTTATTTGTTGTGAGCCGTCTGTTCAGAGGCTCCTACGTTTGTCATACTGTTAACTGGGTTCAGATCACAAGTTATACGGTGTGATTGGTGTGGCTGGTATGAGTCTTACCCGGGGTTCAATATCCTTCCTTATTGTGTACGCTCGTCCGGGCACAGTATCCTAACTGAGGCTTGGAGGAGGGTCATAGGGGGAGGAGCCAGTACACACCACCTAATCCTAAAGCTTTATTTTTGTGCCCTGTCTCCTGCGGAGCCGCTATTCCCCATGGTCCTGACGGAGTCCCCAGCATCCACTACGGACTACGAGAAATAGAATTATCGGTAAGTAAATTCTTATTTTTACACTTTAGCGGGACAGAAGCCCGCCGTCGAGGGGGCGGGGCTTCTCCCTCAGCACTCACCAGCGCCATGTTTTTCTCCACAGCACCGCTGAGAGGAAGCTCCCCGGACTCTCCCCTGCTTATACCACAGGAGAAGAGAGGGTTTTAAAGAAGAGGGGGGGCACATAATTCGGCGCAGATAATAATAACAGCGCTACTGGGTAAACATTAAATTGCTGTGTTTTTTTCCTGGGTCATATAGCGCTGGGGTGTGTGCTGGCATACTCTCTCTCTCTGTCTCTCCAAAGGGCCTTGTGGGGGAATTATCTTCAGATGAGCATTCCCTGAGTGTGTGGTGTGTCGGTACGTGTGTGTCGACATGTCTGAGGTAAAAGGCTCTCCTAAGGAGGAGATGGAGCAAATGTGTGTGTGAGTGGTGTCTCCGTCGACAACGCCGACACCTGATTGGATATGTGAAATTAAGTGCTAAGGTTAATTTATTGCACAAAAGATTAGAGAACAGACAGTGAATCTACACATGTCTGTCCCTATGTCGCAGAGACCTTCAGAGTCTCACAACGCTCACTATCCAAAATAATAGACACTGATATTGACATGGAGTCTGACTCCAGTGTCGACTACGATAATGCAAAGTTACAGCCAAAACTGGCAGAAAAGTATTCAATATATGATTATTGTAATAAAAGATGTTTTGCATATCACTGATGACTCATCTGTCCCTGACACGAGTGTACACATGTTTAAGGGGAAGAAAGCGGAGGTAAATTTCCCTCCTCTCATGAAGAAAAAGAGCGGGAATCTCCAGACAAGAGACTGCAGATTCCCACAAAGAATTCTCAGGGAGTATCCTTTCCCTACTAGGGCCAGGTTACGATGGGAATCTTCCCCTAGGGTGGACAAAGCTTTGTCACGTTTACCCAAAAGGTAGCGCTGACTTAACAGCTATCCTCAGGGATCCTGCAGATAGCATGCAGTAAAAGTACTTTGAAGTCCATTTACACACATTCTGGTACACTACTCAGACCGGCGATTGTGTCGGCATGGGTTTAAAGCGCTGTAGCGGCGTGGACAGATACCTTATCAGTGGAGATTGAAACCCTAGATAAGGATACCATGTAATTGACCCTAGTGAATGTATGTATGTATGTATATATATATATCTATATATAAAAAAGATGCTGTCATATATATATAAAACATGCCCAAAGAGATATTAGTCTACTGGGTTCTAGAGTCAACGCTATGTCGATTTCTGCTAGACGTGTCCTGGGGAACATGCAATGGACAGGTGATGCTGACTAAAAGAGGCATATGGAAGGTTTACCTTACAAGGCTGAGGAATTGTGTGGAGAAGGGCTCTCGGACCTGGTCTCCACAGCTATAGCTGGTAATTCTGATCTTTTGCCTTATATTCCCTCACAGCCTAAGAAAGCACGACATTATCAAATGCAGTCCTTTCGGTCGCAGAATAACAAGAAAGTACGAGGAGCGTCCTTTCTTACCAGAGGTAAGGGTACAGGGCACAGCTAGTTCCCAGGAACAGAAGTCCTCCCCGGCCTCTACTACATCCAACGCATGACGCTGGAGCTCCGCTAAGGGAGTCCGCACCAGTGGGAGCACGTCTTCGACTCTTCAGCCACATCTGAGTTCACTCACAGGTGGTTCCCGGGGCAATAAAAAATTGTTTCTCAGGGTTACAAGCTGGAATTCGAAAGGTGCCTCCTCGCCGTTTTTTCCTTATCGGACCTACTGGCTTCTCCCCCAGGAAGGGAGATAATATTAAATACAATTCACACATTGTATCTCCAACAGGTGGTGCTCAAGGTTCCCCTCCTGCAACAAGGAAGGCGATATGACTCAACCTTGGCTGTAGTCCCGAAACCGTACGGTTCGGTCAGACCTATTTTTAAAATTAAAATCTCTGAACCTATACGGGAAAAGGTTCAAATTTAAAGTGGAATCGCCCAGAGCGATCATCGCCAGCCTGGAAGGGGGGGGATTTGATGGTGTATCTAAACATAAAGGCTGCATACCTTCATGTTCCCATTTATCCACCCCATCAGGCGTACCTGACAATTGCGGTACAGGATTGTTATTACCAATTTCAGGGTAATTGGCGGAAATAATGGTGCTCCTACGCAAGCAAGGAGTCACAGTTGTCCCATACTTGGACAATCTAATAAGGGCGAGATCAAAAGAGCAGTTGTTGAACAGCGTGTCACTTTCGCTGAAGGTGTCACAGCAACACGACTGGATTCTCAATTTCCCGAGGTCACAGTTGGTTCCTATAACTCGTCTGCCCTTCTTGGGTATGATTCTGGATACAGACCAGAAATGGGTTTACCTTCAGATAGAGAAGGCCCAAGAACTCATGACTCTAGTCAGGGACCTATTGAAACCAAGACAGGTGTCAGTGCTTTACTGCACTCGAGTCCTGGGAAAAACATTCCCTTAGGCAGGTTCCATGCGAGGACTTCAAATGGGACCTACTGGACAAGTGGTCCGGGTCACATCTACAGATTCATCAGTTGATCACCCTATCCCCCAGGGCCAGGGTATCTCTCCTGTGGTGGCTGCAGAGTGCTCACCTTCTAGAGGGCCGCAGATTCGGCATTCAGGACTGGATCCTGGGGACCACGGATGCGAGCCTCCGAGGCTGGGGAGCAGTCACACAGGGAAGAAATTTCCAAGGTCTTTGGTCAAGTCAAGAGACTTGTATTCACATCAACATATTGGAACTAAGGACCATATACAACGCCCTACGTCAAGCGGAGACCTTTCTTCGCGACCAACCAGTTCTGATCCAGTCAGACAACGTCACCGCAGTAGCTCATGTAAACCGCCAAGGCGGCACAAGGAGCAGAGTGGCGATGGCGGAAGCCACCAGAATTCTTCGCTGGGCGGAGAATCATGTAAGAGCACTGTCAACAGTGTTCATTCCGGAAGTGAACAACTGGGAAGCAGACTTCCTCACCAGACATTCGTCCTGGAGAGTGGAGACTTCATCAGGAAGTCTTCGCACAGATTGCAGTTCGGTGGGGACTGCCACAGATAGACATGATGGCGTCCCGCCTCAACAAAAAGCTGCAGAGTTATTGCACCTGGTCAAGAGACCCTCAGGCAGTAGCGGTAGACGCCCTAGTGACACCGTGGGTGTTCCAGTCAGTCTATGTATTTCCTCCTCTTCCTCTCATACCCAAGGGTTGAGAATAATAAGAAAAAGGAGGAGTGAGAACAATCCTCATTGTTCCAGATTGGCCACGAAGGATCTGGTATCCGGATCTGCAGGAAATGCTTACTGAAGATCCGTGGCCTCTTCCTCTAAGGCAGGACCTGTTGCAACAGGGCCCATGTCTGTTCCAATACTTACCGCGGCTGCGTTTGACGGCATGGCGATTGAACGCCGGATCCTAGCGGAAAAAGGCATTCTGGATGAGGTCATTCCTACGCTGATAAAGGCTAGGAAGGACGTGACATCTAAACATTATCACTGTATATGGCGAAAATATGTTTCTTGGTGTGAGGCCAGGAATGCTCCTACGGAAGAATTGCATCTGGGCCGTTTCCTTCACTTCCTACAAACTGGAGTGAATTTGGGCCTAAAACTTAGGCTCCATTAAGGTTCAGATTTCGGCCCTATCCATTTTCTTTCAAAAAGAATTGGCTTCTCTCCCAGAAGTTCATACTTTTGTGAGGGAGTGCTGCATTTTCAGCCTCCTTTTGTACCTCTGGTGGAGCCCTGGAACCTTAACGTGGTGTTAAGTTTCCTTAAGTCACACTGGTTTGAACCACCTAAAACGGTAGAGTTAAAATATCTCACTTGGAAGGTGGTCGTGTTATTAGCCTTGGCTTCGGCTAGGCAAGTGTCGGAATAGGCGGCTTTGTCTCATAAAAGCCCCTATCTGGTTTTCCATGTCGATAGAGCGGAGTTGCAGACACGTCCTCAATTCCTGCCTAAGGTGGTATCATCCTTTCATATGAACCAGCCTATTGTGGTGCCTGTGGCTACGCGTGACTTGGAGGACTCCCAAGTCCCTGGATGTGGTCAGGGCTTTGAAAATTTACGTAGCCAGAACGGCTAGAGTCAGAAAAACAGAATCCCTGTTTGACCTGTATGCTGCCAACAAGCTTCGCGCTCCTGCTTCAAAGCAGACTATTGCCCGCTGGATTTGTAACACCATTCAGCAGGCTCATTCTACGGCTGGATTGCCGTTGCCTAAATCGGTTAGGACCCATTCCACTAGGAAGGTGGGCTCTTTTTGGGCGGCTGCCCGAGGGGTCTCGGCATTACAGTTGTGCCGAGCTGCTACTTGGTCGGGTTCAAACACCTTTGCAAAATTCTATAAGTTTGATACCCTGGCTGAGGAGGACCTCATGTTTGCTCAATCGCTGCTGCAGAGTCATCCGCACTCTCCCGCCCGTTTGGGAGCTTTGGTATAATCCCCATGGTCCTTACGGAGTCCCCAGCATCCTCTAGGAGGTTAGAGAAAATAAGATTTTAAACCTACCGGTAAATCTTTTTCTCGTAGTCCGTAGAGGATGCTGGGCGCCCGTCCCAAGTGCGGACTACTTCTGCAAGTCTTGTATATAGTTATTGCTTCAATAAGGGTTATGTTATAGCTGCATCGGTCCTGAACTGATGCTATGTTATTTCATACTGTTAACTGGGTAGTTTATCACAAGTTATACGGTGTGATTGGTGTGGCTGGTATGAATCTTGCCCTTGGATTAACAAAATCCTTTCCTCGTACTGTCCGTCTCCTCTGGGCACAGTTTCTCTAACAGGTCTGGAGGAGGGGCATAGAGGGAGGAGCCAGTGCACACCCAGGTCTAAAGACTTTCTTAAAGTGCCCATGTCTCCTGCGGAGCCCGTCTATCCCCATGGTCCTTACGGAGTCCCCAGCATCCTCTACGGACTACGAGAAAAAGATTTACCGGTAGGTTTAAAATCTTATTTTCTCTAACGTCCTAGTGGATGCTGGGGACTCCGTCAGGACCATGGGGAATAGCGGGCTCCGCAGGAGACAGGGCACATCTAAAAAAGCTTTTAGGTCACATGGTGCGTACTGGCTCCTCCCCCTATGACCCTCCTCCAAGCCTCAGTTAGGTTTTTGTGCCCGTCCGAGAGGGTGCAATCTAGGTGGCTCTCTTAAAGAGCTAGTTAGAAAAGTTTTTTTTTAGGTTTCTAATCAGTGTCTCCTGCTGGCGACAGGAGCACTGCAACGAGGGACTTAGGGGAGAGACTTGCAACTCACCTGCCTGCAGGAGGATTGAAGTCTTAGGCTACTGGACACTGAGCTCCAGAGGGAGTCGGAACACAGGTCAGCCTGGGGTTCGTCCCGGAGCCGCGCCGCCGATCCCCCTTACAGACGCTGAAGAACGGCAGAACGGAGGTCCGGAAACAGGCGGCAGAAGACTTCAGTCTTCATAGAGGTAGCGCACAGCACTGCAGCTGTGCGCCATTGTTGCTACACGGCTCACGGATCTCGGTCACGGAGGGTGCAGGGCGCTGCTGGGGGCGCCCTGGGCAGCAATATAGAGTACCTTAGAGGCAAATAAATACATCACATATAGCCATTAAGGCTATATGTATGTATTTAACCCAGGCCAGTTTATTAGAAAAACCGGGAGAAAAGCCCGTCGGAAAAGGGGCGGAGCTTATTCTCCTCAGCACTCGGCGCCATTTTCCTGCACGGCTCCGCTGGTGAGGAAGGCTCCCACGACTCTCCCCTGCACTGCACTACAGAAACAGGGTAACAAAGAGAGGGGGGGCATAAATTGGCGATATAAATATATATTGAGAGCGCATATATATAAAAACAACACCTTCTAGGGTTGTTATATACTGTATAGCGCTTTTGGTGTGTGCTGGCAAACTCTCCCTCTGTCTCCCCAAAGGGCTAGGAGGGTCCTGTCTTCAATAGAGCATTCACTGTGTGGCTGCTGTGTGTGTCGGTACGTGTGTGTCGACATGTATGAGGACGAAGTTGGTGTGGAGGCAGAGCAATTGCCGATGATGGTAATGTCACCCCCTAGGGAGTCGACACCGGAATGGATGGCTTTGGTTATGGAATTACGTGATAATGTCAGCACATTACAAAAGTCAGTTGACAAAATGAGACGCCCGGCAAACCAGTTAGTACCGGTTCAGGCATCTCAGACACCGTCAGGGGCTGTAAAACGTCCCTTACCTCAGTCAGTCGACACGGGTACCGACACAGATGAATCTAGTGTCGACGGTGAGGAAGTAAATGTATTTTCCAATAGGGCCACACGTTATATGATCACGGCAATGAAGGAGGCTTTGCAGCTCTCTGATACTACTGGTACCTCAAAAAGGGGTATTATGTG
Organism: Pseudophryne corroboree; assembly: GCF_028390025.1. Classification (NCBI taxonomy): domain Eukaryota; kingdom Metazoa; phylum Chordata; class Amphibia; order Anura; family Myobatrachidae; genus Pseudophryne; species Pseudophryne corroboree. The sequence continues at coordinate 59,770,919 of NC_086447.1, forward strand.
GGGGGTGAAAAAACTACCTGTATTTTTCCCAGAATCAGAGGAATTGAATGATGTGTGTGATGAAGCGTGGGTTACCCCCGATAGAAAAATGCTAATTTCAAAGAAGTTGTTGGCATTATACCCTTTCCCACCAGAGGTTAGGGCGCGCTGGGAATCACCCCCTAAGGTGGATAAGGCGCTCACACGTTTATCAAAGCAAGTGGCGTTGCCGTCTCCTGATACGGCCGCCCTCAAGGATCCAGCAGATAGGAGGCTGGAAACTACACTGAAGAGTATATACACACATACGGGTGTTATACTGCGACCGGCAATAGCCTCAGCCTGGATGTGCAGTGCTGGGGTAGTGTGGTTGGATTCTCTGACTGAAAATATTGAGACCCTGGATAGGGACAGTATTTTATTGACTCTAGAGCAATTAAAGGATGCTTTTCTTTATATGCGAGATGCTCAGAGGGATGTTTGTACTCTAGCATCAAGAGTAAGCGCGATGTCCATATCTGCTAGAAGAAGTTTATGGACGCGACAGTGGTCAGGTGATGCGGATTCCAAGAGGCATATGGAAGTATTGCCATATAAAGGAGAGGAATTGTTTGGGGTCGGTCTTTCGGACCTGGTGACCACGGCAACTGCCGGCAAATCCACCTTTTTACCTCAGACCCCTTCACAACAGAAAAAGACACCGTCTTTTCAGCCGCAGTCCTTTCGCTCCTATAAAAAGCGACCAAAAGGACAGTCTTATCTGCCGAGAGGCAGAGGAAAGGGTAAGAAAGGGCAGCACGCAGCCCCTGCCCAGGAACAGAAGCCCGCCCCGGCTTCTACAAAGCCATCAGCATGACGCTGGGGCTTTACAAGCGGACCCAGGAACGGTGGGGGGTCGACTCAAGATTTTCAGCAATCAATGGGCTCACTCACAAGTGGACCCGTGGGTCCTGCAGATAATATCTCAGGGTTACATGCTGGAGTTCGAAAGGTTTCCCCCTCGCCGGTTCCTAAAGTCTGCTTTACCAACGTCTCCCTCAGAAAGGACGTCGGTTTTGGAAGCCATTCACAAGCTGTATTCTCAGCAGGTGATAGTCAAGGTACCCCTCCTACAACAGGGAAAGGGGTATTATTCCACACTATTTGTGGTACCGAAGCCGGACGGTTCGGTAAGACCTATTCTAAATCTGAAATCCTTGAACCTGTACATACAGAAATTCAAGTTCAAAATGGAGTCACTCAGAGCAGTGATAGCGAATCTGGAAGACGGGGACTTCATGGTGTCCCTGGACATAAAGGATGCTTATCTGCATGTCCCAATTTACCCCTCACACCAAGGGTATCTCAGGTTCGTGATACAAGACTGTCATTATCAGTTTCAAACGATGCCGTTTGGTTTGTCTACGGCCCCTCGGGTCTTTACCAAGGTAATGACCGAAATGATGGTTCTTCTACGAAGAAAAGGCGTATTAATTATCCCTTACTTGGACGATCTCCTGATAAGGGCAAAGTCCAGAGAACAGCTGGAAGTCGGTGTAGCACTAACCCAGGTAGTGCTCCAGCAACACGGGTGGATTCTGAATCTTCCAAAATCTCAATTGACCCCGACAACTCGTCTGCTGTTCCTGGGAATGATTCTGGACACGGTTCAGAAAAAGGTGTTTCTCCCGGAGGAAAAAGCAAGGGAGTTATCCGAACTTGTCAGGAACCTCCTAAAACCAGGAACGGTGTCAGTACATCAATGCACAAGAGTCCTGGGAAAGATGGTGGCTTCGTACGAAGCGATTCCATTCGGCAGATTCCATGCACGGACATTTCAGTGGGATCTGCTGGACAAATGGTCCGGATCGCATCTGCACATGCATCAGCGGATAGCACTGTCACCAAGAACAAGGTTGTCTCTCCTGTGGTGGCTGCAGACTGCCCATCTGTTAGTGGGCCGCAGATTCGGCATACAGGACTGGGTCCTGGTGACTACGGATGCCAGCCTACGAGGTTGGGGAGCAGTCACAAAGGGAAGAAATTTCCAGGGCGTGTGGTCAAGCCTGGAGACGTCTCTTCACATAAATATACTGGAGCTAAGAGCGATCTACAATGCTCTAAGTCTGGCAAAACCGCTGCTTCAGGGTCAGCCGGTGTTGATCCAGTCCGACAACATCACGGCAGTCGCCCACGTAAACCGACAAGGCGGCACGAGAAGCAGGAGTGCAATGGCAGAAGCGGCAAGGATTCTGCGCTGGGCGGAGAATCATGTCATAGCACTGTCAGCAGTGTTCATCCCGGGAGTGGACAACTGGGAAGCAGATTTCCTCAGCAGACACGACCTTCACCCGGGAGAGTGGGGACTTCATCCAGAAGTTTTCCACATGATTGTGAACCGTTGGGAAAAACCAAAGGTAGACATGATGGCGTCTCGCCTCAACAAAAAATTGGACAGGTATTGCGCCAGGTCAAGAGACCCTCAGGCAATAGCTGTGGACGCTCTGGTAACACCGTGGGTGTACCAATCAGTGTATGTGTTCCCTCCTCTGCCTCTCATACCAAAGGTGCTGAGAATTATACGGAAAAGAGGAGTAAGAACGATACTGGTGGCTCCGGACTGGCCAAGGAGAACTTGGTATCCGGAACTTCAAGAGATGCTCACGGAGGATCCGTGGCCTCTACCTCTGAGAAGGGATCTGCTTCAGCAGGGACCTTGTATGTTCCAAGACTTACCGCGTCTGCGTTTGACGGCATGGCGGTTGAACGCCGGATTCTAAAAGAAAAGGGCATTCCAGAGGAAGTTATTCCTACCTTGATTAAGGCTAGGAAGGAAGTGACTGTACAACATTATCACCGCATTTGGCGAAAATATGTTGCGTGGTGTGAGGCCAAGAAGGCTCCAACGGAAGAATTTCAATTGGGTCGATTCTTACATTTCCTGCAAGCAGGATTGTCTATGGGCCTAAAATTGGGGTCTATTAAAGTTTAAATTTCGGCCTTATCAATTTTCTTCCAGAAGGAATTGGCGTCAGTGCCTGAAGTACAAACTTTTGTCAAAGGTGTACTACATATACAACCCCCAATAGTGCCTCCAGTGGCACCGTGGGATTTGAACGTGGTTCTAAATTTTCTCAAATCTCATTGGTTTGAGCCGTTAAAATCGGTAGAATTAAAATACCTTACATGGAAGGTAACCATGCTGTTGGCCCTGGCTTCTGCCAGGAGAGTTTCAGAGTTGGCAGCTTTGTCATACAAGAGCCCATATCTGATATTCCATTCGGACAGGGCAGAATTGAGGACGCGTCCTCACTTTCTCCCTAAGGTGGTTTCGGCATTTCACTTAAACCAGCCTATTGTGGTGCCTGCGGCTACTAGCGACTTGGAGGACTCCAAGTTACTGGACGTTGTCAGAGCATTAAAAATATATATTTCAAGGACAGCTGGAGTCAGAAAAACTGACTCGTTGTTTACATTGTATGCACCCAACAAGATGGGTGCTCCTGCGTCTAAACAGACGATTGCACGTTGGATCTGTAGCACAATCCAACTTGCACATTCTGTGGCAGGCGTGCCACAGCCTAAATCTGTAAAGGCCCACTCCACAAGGAAGGTGGGCTCATCTTGGGCGGCTGCCCGAGGAGTCTCGGCATTACAACTTTGCCGAGCAGCTACGTGGTCAGGGGAGAACACGTTTGTAAAATTTTACAAATTTGATACTCTGGCTACAGAGGACCTGGAGTTTTCTCATTCGGTGCTGCAGAGTCATCCGCACTCTCCCGCCCGTTTGGGAGCTTTGGTATAATCCCCATGGTCCTGACGGAGTCCCCAGCATCCACTAGGACGTTAGAGAAAATAAGAATTTACTTACCGATAATTCTATTTCTCATAGTCCGTAGTGGATGCTGGGCGCCCATCCCAAGTGCGGATTGTCTGCAATACTTGTACATAGTTATTGTTACAAAAATCGGGTTATTATTGTTGTGAGCCATCTTTTTAGAGGCTACTTCGTTTTGTTATCATACTGTTAACTGGGTTCAGATCACAAGTTGTATGGTGTGATTGGTGTGGCTGGTATGAGTCTTACCCGGGATTCAAGATCCTTCCTTATTGTGTACGCTCGTCCGGGCACAGTACCTAACTGAGGCTTGGAGGAGGGTCATAGGGGGAGGAGCCAGTACGCACCATGTGACCTAAAAGCTTTTTTAGATGTGCCCTGTCTCCTGCGGAGCCCGCTATTCCCCATGGTCCTGACGGAGTCCCCAGCATCCACTACGGACTATGAGAAATAGAATTATCGGTAAGTAAATTCTTATTTTTAATACCTACCGGTAAATCCTTTTCTCTTAGTCCGTAGAGGATGCTGGGCGCCCGTCCCCGTGCGGGCTGTATCTGCAGTTTGGTTATAGTTACGCTCATGTTGCGTTGAGTTCAGACAGTCTGTGACTGATGTTGGTCATGCCGTTGCATGCGTTGTTTGTTGAATGCCATGTTGTACGGCGTGTTTGAGGTGTGAGCTGGTATGTGACTCACCTTAGTTTAAAATAATTAAATAAATCCTTTTCCTCGAAATGTCTGTCTCCCTGGGCACAGTTCCTATAACTGGAGTCTGGGGGAGGGGCATAGAGGGAGGAGCCAGTTCACTCCCATTCAAAGTTTTATAGAGTGCCCATGTCTCCTGCGGATCCCGTCTATACCCAATGGTTCTTGAAGCATCCCCAGCATCCTCTACGGACTAAGAGAAAAGGATTTACCGGTAGGTATTAAAATCCTATTTTTTTTAACACTGCCGTGTACTGATTTACAGCTGTGAAAGCATTTGCGTCCATCACTGAATCAGATCCGAAGTAGGTGAGTGCAGTTTAGGTAGATGTATTTAAAGAGGACATTTGCGCTCTGTAAATTCTGGTATCGCTTTCAAATGAGACTTTAGTAATAGGTGACTGCACAGGGTGAACTTGCTGCTCTGTTTTATTCTGCAGTTAGGACTTGAGAATGTGATCAGTGATCTCTGATTTTATCTGACCCAGAGCACTGATGTCACCGTGTAAGTACCCACTGAGTCGTTTTATTTGTTACTTTCATTTCAGAAGGGCGAGGCCTCCGTATCCTTAGAAAGTTGTTACAGTAGAAGAGGGAAGAATTTGATGACTGAGCAAATATATACGATGGAGTGTTTTCTTGATCTTATTTCTGGCTGCACTAGTTCTGCAATAGATATAAGCTTGCTGTGGTCTTTGCCTGCCAAAAATGCCTAATTATCAGAGCATCTCTTGCATACATATAAAGGTACTGTCTATCACATAAACTTTTTATACTAATATTTTAGAATTTTAGTCAGATGCCTAAAATTCATAATTTTGAAGTAAGTAGCATTTAATATGTATTGTAGGGGGCAATCCTAAAATGTTGATCAATTTTGTTTCTTTACACAACGGCATTTCTAACTGAACACTGAAGTTGGTTTTAATAACCATCCCCCAGACTTTGCTGCTTAATAATGTCATACTCATCAGCAGTTTATCTTTCACCAATGTTACCCAATTCTCTTCCCATTAGAAAACTTAGTAGCGATCAATAGATGACTACAAAGTCCTGCCTCTATACTTAGTGTTAGTTTTAACAATTCACGGGCATCAGCTGTACAAATAGGTAATATAATACTTAAAGATGACCGAGTTAATGCTTAAGTCACTGTACCCTATTTGTGCACAATATAACAACGTTTGACAGATATTGTCTGGATAGTTGTTAATAAGTGCACAAGTCACATTTTCAGTGGAAAATTAAATTAAATAGAAATGTAAATAGAGATCTGCAATGTCATCTAATATAGCCTATTCTAATGTTTTAAGTACTTCAAGCTGGAGGCAGGGTCGGTGCTAGGGTATTTGGCGCCCCCCCTGTAAACTATAAATGTGCGCCCTCCCACAAATGGGAGGGGCAGTGGGTGATAGACAGTGGGAGACTCTGAGGAGAGGTATCGGGGGAGTGGCAGTGCGTGATGCAGGGGAGAATCAGTGGGTCACAGGCAGTGGTTGATGCTGGAAAGAGCCAGAGGGGGATGCTGGGGAGAGGCAGTGGGTGACATGCAGTGGTTGATGCTGGTGAGAGGCAGTGGGTGACACTGTGGAGAGGCAGTGGACGATGCTGGGGAGAGGTAGTGGGTAATGCTGTGGAGAGGCCGTGGGTGATAGTAGGTGACGATGGGGAGAGGCAGTAGGTGACGCTGAAGAGAGGCACCAGAGCACAGGAGAGGCACGTGCAAAGGACACCAAAGCACCCAAAACCAGGAAAGCAGCAGCATGCTGGGACTTACAGTCCAACACTAGCTGGAAAGCCACACATTGCTTACTCATGCACTGCAGGCCTCCCAGCATGCTTACTCTAGTAGTTCCACCATGTCACGAACCGGTCTCTCACCTTTGCGGGTTCTGGGGTTCATCCGTTGCCAGTGCGGTTGCTCGCGGTGCTGTGCGCCCGTGTGGGGACACGGCGTGATCAATGGCACAGGTAATGCAGAGTCTGGGAACTGTGAGTGCGGGGACCAAATGGCCTAAGGCACTGCGGTGTGTCTGCTGTATAGGAGGTGGCCATGTTGGAGACCAAATAGCTAATACTGAGCACTTGTGAAAACACCTGTGGGCAGGTGTAAGCCAATCCCGTGCTTGTGCTGCCTTTAAGTAGGCTGGGATTATGTCACTCTGGGCCAGTGCTTTGTTGTATCAAAACTGTGCTCTAGCTCTGAACTCTCTCCGTGCATTCCTGTGTGATTCCCGTGGTCCAGATATCGCCTCCGTTCCCAGAGGTCCGTTTTGCAGCCTTCACTGCCAAAGATCTACCGGCTCTCCATTGTGCTATCAGTCAATTGCACACCTATTGGAAATACTTGGATTCCCAGTGTCCTGCATGAGGTTACCCTGTCTGTCTGCCTATCATACAAAGTCTGGAGGATTCCAATTCCCTCAGCTGTTCGTTTGTTCAACTCTGCATTTAACCCATTCATCACCTTGCCATCTACTACAGTTTCACAGTGATCTCCGGAACCCGCAAGTAACCCAATTCAGTACTTTTTCTATGTTGTCATTACAAGGATAATTCTTCACAGTCTCTCAGTTAACTCTTAAAACTCCATTGCAAATTCTTACAGTTAATTCTCCATGTCTGCATTAACCAGTTAAACACAATCTGCAGTTCAGCATCAAAGCCTGTTTATATTTGGACAATTCAACATTTATTCTTCAGCTTGTTTTTGCATATGTTTCCATGAACATTTCTTTTATTTATTTCTGAGTTTTCTCTTGCATATTATTTCTGTCATTCCTGCAATACTTCAGTATAATGATGATTAACAACTAGTCATTTAACTCCTTACCGAATTGTTACTTTAATAAATATATGAAACGGAACTTCCTTCGTCCTCCCTGTTTTCTTCATACCCCAGCACCTACACCTGAGGTTGGTTCCAGGTTAACGGATTCACAAAAACACCCGGACCTGACAGTAAGCACTGGCCACATGGATCCGTCAAGTGACCAATTCGCAGGAGGCGGTGCTACGTCAAATATCCTTTCCCGTCTGGAAAACCAGGAGTCTATACAGACACAAATAGTGCAGTTTATGCAAACTATGGCAGACCGTTTAGAGACTCTTCATACAGCAATTAAAACGTCTCAAGTCCAGATTCCAACTCCGGTTGTCCCAGTTACCACTACAGCTTCTCCTGTGATGCTGCCTACGTCCCGCTTGCAGTTACCCTCTCCGAGTAAGTTTGACGGAACTCCAAAACTTTGCAGGGGATTCCTGAATCAATGCGAGATCCAGTTCGAACTGATGTCCGCCAGTTTCCCATCAGCTCGTTCTAAGGTCGCATATATTATTGCCCTCCTCTCCGGTCAGGCTCTGGAGTGGGCATCACCATTATGGGAGAGAGGTGATCCTATCCTCTCTAATTACAAAGAGTTTGTATCTTCTTTCCGGAGAATCTTTGACGAACCCGGCAGGACCACCTCAGCATCTTTGGAGATTCTCCGTCTACGTCAAGGTTTACGTCCTGTCAATCAATATATTGTTCAGTTTCGCACGTTGTCTTCAGAGTTAAACTGGAATGAGGAGGCCCTGATCGCCGCGTTTTGGAATGGACTTTCTGAGAGAATCAAGGACGATTTAACTATCCGGGATGTGCCAACTAAACTGGATGAATTGATTTCTCTCTGTAACAAACTTGACCTACGCTACAGGGAGCGATGTTTAGAGAAATCCAGGGCAGAGCGATCCAGTCCACGTTATCATCCTAGGCCTCGACAAGATTCTTCATCACAGTCTCCGGTAACGACAGACGAACCTATGCAGATTGGGCGCTCTCGCCTCACAGAAGAGGAACGACTTCGTCGTCGACAGGGTAACCTCTGCATGTACTGTGGGTCCTCTGAACACTTAGTTAAATTCTGCAAACTCCGACCGGGAAACTCTCGCTCCCAGCTTATTCAAGAGAGGTTAAGCTAGGAGTTACTCTAGAATCACGTTCTGGGGAAGAGCCGACTTTGTCTATTCAATTAGAAGTTCCAAGTTCTACAGTGAAAGTTTCAGCTCTCCTAGATTCTGGGGCAGCCGAGAACTTCATCTCCTCAGCCTTTGTCATGCGGTCTAAAGTTCAAACCATGCCTCTGGAAGCAGCAGTTGCCGTTACAGCAGTGGATGGAAGTCGAATTCCAGATGGTATAATTACTCATCGAACCGTATGTCTCAAGATGAAAGTTGGTGTGCTCCATTCCGAATACCTCTCCTTCTACGTGATTCCCAAAGCCTCTCAAGATGTGATACTTGGTTTACCTTGGCTGCAGAAACATAACCCTCAACTTAATTGGCAAACCATGGAAGTCCTTTCATGGGGTAAATCTTGTACCAAGGACTGTTTAGCCTCAATTGTACCTCTCCGGTCAATCAGCCTTCCCGACCTACCTCCGGTGTATCAATCCTTTGCGGATGTTTTCAGTAAACAAGCAGCAGACTCTCTACCTCCTCATCGCGAATGGGACTGCCCAATTGTCCTGGTTCCGGGTAAAACACCTCCTAGGGGACGAATTTATCCGCTATCCATCCCAGAGACGCAAGCTATGTCTGATTATATACAAGAAAATCTAACCAAAGGATTTATCAGACCATCTTCTTCACCTGCAGGAGCCGGATTCTTTTTCGTTAAGAAGAAGGACGGTGGGTTACGACCATGCATAGATTACCGTGGACTCAATGAGATCACTGTGAAAAACAAGTATCCATTACCCTTAATTCCAGAATTATTTGACCGGGTAAAAGGAGCTACTGTGTTTACAAAACTGGATCTCCGAGGGGCCTACAATTTAATCCGCATCCGAGAAGGGGACGAGTGGAAAACTGCTTTTAATACCCGGGATGGGCATTACGAATACCTTGTAATGCCTTTCGGTCTTTGTAATGCACCTGCAGTTTTTCAAAGCTATGTGAATGAACTTTTTCGTGATCTTCTCTACAAGTGTCTAGTAGTGTACCTGGATGATATCCTAATATTCTCTAGGGATATAAAGTCTCACCGTCACCAAGTTAAAGAGGTACTGACACGTCTGAGGAAAAATCAACTTTATTGTAAGTTAGAGAAGTGCACTTTTGAAGTATCTTCCATACCGTTCCTTGGTTACATCATTTCTGGATCAGAGCTATGTATGGATCCCGGTAAGGTACAAGCTATCCGAGATTGGTCCACTCCTACAACTCTCAAGGGGATTCAGCGATTTCTCGGCTTTGCTAATTTCTATAGGAGATTCATTAAGAATTATTCTACGTTAGCTGCTCCCATCACAGCCCTAACTCGTAAGGGAGCAAATCCTACGAACTGGTCTTCAGAAGCAATCAAAGCCTTCTCTGATTTAAAGCAAGCCTTTGTGTCAGCCCCCATTCTTCGACAGCCTGATCTGAATCGTCCCTTTCTACTAGAGGTGGATGCATCTACAGAAGCAGTAGGAGCTGTGTTGTCACAAGTCTTTGAAGATAAAAAGGTCCATCCCTGCGGATATTTCTCCCGTAAGTTCCTCCCGGCAGAACGTAATTATGCAATCGGTGAGCAAGAGTTACTTGCCATCAAGTTGGCATTTGAGGAGTGGAGATACCTTCTAGAAGGAGCTCAACATCGCATTACAGTTTATACTGATCATAAGAATCTTCTGTATCTGCAGTCAGCTCAGTGTTTGAATCCACGACAAGCTCGATGGGCGCTTTTCTTCTCACGATTTGATTTCAAACTCACCTATCGTCCAGGGTCTCAGAACAAAAAGGCAGATGCCCTTTCCCGGTCCTTTGCTTCTTCTCAATTAAATGATGCTACCACGAATCAAGCCATTGTGAATCCTAGGTCCTTTTTAATGACTCGAACCTCTCCAGTTCCTCCGCCTGGCAAGACCTTTGTCGCCACAAGTCTTCGAAAACGGCTGCTTACCTGGGCTCACTCCTCTTCCTTCATGGGTCATCCTGGGGTTCTAAAGACTCTCAAGTTTATTCAACAGTCTTATTGGTGGCCACGTCTCAAAGCCGATGTCCAAGAGTTTATAGCAGCATGTCCTAAATGTGCCCAACATAAGAGTCCAAGAAGTTCTCCACCAGGTTTGTTACATCCACTATCCATACCCAAACAACCATGGACTCATATCTCAATGGATTTCGTGACCGATCTACCTCCATCAAAAGGGCGAAATACCATTTGGGTGATAGTGGATCGATTTTCGAAAATGGCACATTTCATTCCATTAACTGGGTTACCATCAGCCCCTTTACTAGCCAGATTGTTCATCTCTGAAATCTTCAAGTTGCATGGCCTTCCTCGAGAAATTGTTTCTGATCGGGGAACACAGTTTGTGGCCAAGTTTTGGAGGTCGCTTTGTTCATCTTTAAATGTCAAGTTGAACTTTTCTTCTGCATATCATCCTCAGACAGATGGACAAACTGAGGGAGTCAACCAAGACCTTGAAACATTTCTCCGGCTATATATATCGTCCTCACAGGATGACTGGGTTGACTACCTTCCATTGGCAGAATTTGCTCATAATAATCTCTTCCATTCATCTTCAGAATCTACGCCCTTTTATATTAACTTCGGCTTTCATCCTCGTGTGCCAGAGTTTCATCCATTGCCAGCCCTAGAGGTCCCAGCGGCAGATCAAGAGCTTCAACGTCTATCTAGCATCTGGAGTTGTGTACGTAAGTCCTTGGTCAAAACTTCCGCTCGTTATAAATCTTTTGCAGATAGAAAACGTAAAGCTGTACCGAATTACAAAGTGGGAGACCAAGTTTGGATTTCTACGCGCAATCTCAAGTTCAAAGTTCCTTCTAAGAAATTTGCTCCCAGGTTTATTGGTCCATTTCCCATTGTAAAGGTACTCAACCCTGTGTCATACAAAGTCAAGCTGCCACCGTCTTTGAGAATTCCTAACGCCTTTCATACATCTTTACTGAAGCCTTTGATTCTCAATAAGTTCCGTACTACCCAGTCCAAATCTCCTAAAGTTCACTCTTTGCAGAATGAGGAATTTGAAGTTAAAGAGATTGTGGACTCACGTTCCCGATATGGACGTTTACAGTTTCTGGTCGACTGGAAGGGTTACGGCCCGGAGGAGAGATCCTGGGTTTTCTCTGAAGATGTTCATGCTCCAAGACTGGTACAGAAATACTTCTCCAAAAATCCTGACAAGGTTCAAAGGTGTTCGGAGACCACCCGTAGAAGAGGGGGTACTGTCACGAACCGGTCTCTCACCTTTGCGGGTTCTGGGGTTCATCCGTTGCCAGTGCGGTTGCTCGCGGTGCTGTGCGCCCGTGTGGGGACACGGCGTGATCAATGGCACAGGTAATGCAGAGTCTGGGAACTGTGAGTGCGGGGACCAAATGGCCTAAGGCACTGCGGTGTGTCTGCTGTATAGGAGGTGGCCATGTTGGAGACCAAATAGCTAATACTGAGCACTTGTGAAAACACCTGTGGGCAGGTGTAAGCCAATCCCGTGCTTGTGCTGCCTTTAAGTAGGCTGGGATTATGTCACTCTGGGCCAGTGCTTTGTTGTATCAAAGCTGTGCTCTAGCTCTGAACTCTCTCCGTGCATTCCTGTGTGATTCCCGTGGTCCAGATATCGCCTCCGTTCCCAGAGGTCCGTTTTGCAGCCTTCACTGCCAAAGATCTACCGGCTCTCCATTGTGCTATCAGTCAATTGCACACCTATTGGAAATACTTGGATTCCCAGTGTCCTGCATGAGGTTACCCTGTCTGTCTGCCTATCATACAAAGTCTGGAGGATTCCAATTCCCTCAGCTGTTCGTTTGTTCAACTCTGCATTTAACCCATTCATCACCTTGCCATCTACTACAGTTTCACAGTGATCTCCGGAACCCGCAAGTAACCCAATTCAGTACTTTTTCTATGTTGTCATTACAAGGATAATTCTTCACAGTCTCTCAGTTAACTCTTAAAACTCCATTGCAAATTCTTACAGTTAATTCTCCATGTCTGCATTAACCAGTTAAACACAATCTGCAGTTCAGCATCAAAGCCTGTTTATATTTGGACAATTCAACATTTATTCTTCAGCTTGTTTTTGCATATGTTTCCATGAACATTTCTTTTATTTATTTCTGAGTTTTCTCTTGCATATTATTTCTGTCATTCCTGCAATACTTCAGTATAATGATGATTAACAACTAGTCATTTAACTCCTTACCGAATTGTTACTTTAATAAATATATGAAACGGAACTTCCTTCGTCCTCCCTGTTTTCTTCATACCCCAGCACCTACACCTGAGGTTGGTTCCAGGTTAACGGATTCACAAAAACACCCGGACCTGACACACCAAAGCTGCAGGGTCATGGGTGTATTACTCTACACTGGAAGGAAGGGAAAGGGGTCGCAAACACAAGAGTACCGCTGAGAGGAGGGCCTGGCTTAGGGAAAACATCCTGCTCTTTGTTCTGCAACCTGGCCCCGTCAACGGTGTGCCCTTGAATGGGTTAAAACCTGGTTGCAGGATAGGAAACAGACAGTTGTACTAACAGGAGTGCAGTCTAAGAAGAGAAAGGGTACCAGTGGAGTACCCCAGGGATCTGTGCGCGGACCAGTGCTCTTTAATCTCTTTATTGGTGACATTGTAAATGGTATTGAAGGGAAAGTATGCATTTTTGCAGATGACACAAAGGTATGCAACAGGATAGACACACTTGGAGGGGTAAAACAAATGATTGATCTAGGATGGCTTGAGGAATGGTTATGAACGTGACAAGTACATTTTAACGCTAAAAAATGCAAAATCATGCACTTGGGTCTCAAAACCCAAATGTCAGCTCTTTGCTTGTGTCTGTTCCCTGAGGGGACACTAGTGGGTCAGTGGTGGTGCGATGGAGGAAACGAGGCTGAAGTAAGTTCCTGCGCATGTGCACAAATGGTATTTATTAAATGTACACAGGAAATATAGATAACTAGAGCAATATAAATGCAAATGTATGATTCAGCATAGAAGCTGATAGTCTCTGGATTAAACAGTCACTTAGAAATAATTTGGTTTTGGAACCAATGGTAACTGGGAGCAACCGATGTTCAGCCTGGAAACCGATGGTGACTTTGAACAACTGATGATCGGCCTGGAAACTGATGATGACTTGGAACAAATGATGATCGGCCTGAAAACAGATGGAGACTTGGAACAATCCATGATCAGTCTGGGAATCGATGGAAACTTGGAACTACCGATGATCGGTCTGGGAACTGATGGTGATTTTGAACGGAACTATCCAGGCAGTTAATGTATTAACAGCAACAGAACCAGGTTTGGTTTTAGAAGGAGACAGCTGAAACCTAGAGGGTCACTTCTCTCTGCTCATCCTTCTGGACCTCTATGCTGCCTTTGACACCGTGTATCATCCTCTCCTCCTCCGCACACTCCAAAACGTTGGCCTCTCTAGCACCGTCCTTGACTGGTTTACCTCTTACCTCACTAACCGCTCCTTCTCTGTGTCTGCCTCCGGAACCACCTCGCGCCCTTCCATCCTTTCTGTTGGTTTCTCACAGAGTTCTGTCCTAGGCCCCCTTCTGTTATCCCTGTACACCTCTTCCCTGGGTGTGCTCATTAACTCCTTTGGCCTTCAGTACCACCTCTATGCTGATGACACACAACTCTACCTCTCCTTTCCTGGTCTGTCCTCTCTCAGGTCTCCAGCTGTCTCTCCGCCATCTCCTCCTGGATGTCTGAGCGCTCTCTGAAGCTTAACATGGACAAAACGGAACTCATTCTCTTTCCCCCAGCCAGAGCAACACCCCCTACAAATATCTCTATCACTGTTGACAACACAATCATCTCCCCCGTTCCTCAACTCCGCTGCCTGGGTGTCACTCTTGACTCCTCCCTCTCCTTTGCACCCTACATCCAAGCTCTGGCGCTATTTTGTCGGTTCCAGCTACGCAACATTGCTCGCATCAGGCCATATCTCTCCCAGAGTGCAACTAAACTTATCATCCACTCACTGGTCATCTCACGACTCGACTACTGCAATGTTCTCCTCACTGGCCTCACTAGCTGCCATCTCACTCCCCTCCAATCTGTACTCCACTCCGCAGTTATGCTCATCTTCCTCTCCAGCCGCTCCACTTCTGCCACTCCCCTTCGACAAAATCTACACTGGCTCCCATTCCCCTACAGAATCCTCTTCAAACTCCTCACCCCACATACAAGGCCATCTCTTAATTCCACTGCTCCCTACATCTCCAACCTCCTGTCCCTTCATACTCCCTCCTGCCCACTACGGTTGGCCGATGACCGTCGCCTCTCCTCTACCTTGGTCACTGCTTCCCATGCACGAGTTCAAGATTTTGCCTGGCATGCACTCCTTCAGTGGAACACGCTCTCCCGCTCCATTAGACTCTCCCCGACCTTGCAAAGCTTCAAACGGGCACTGATAGCCCACCTATTTATCAAAGCATACCCCTCCGATGCATAACCTAGTCCTTAGGCTGCTCCTCCATCCCCCTGCCCCATACCTTGAACATCTCTGCTTTGCTTGCATACTGCCATCAGGCTTCCTTCCACTTGCTTGCAGCTCATGTCATCTGTCGCCCCTCCCCACTAGATTGTTAGCTCTTCAGAGCAGGGCCCTCTTTTCTCTTGTTGTCTAAGCCCTCTTCTCGACACATTTCACTCAGCGACCATATTTACCTGCTTTTTCTCCTACTGGTAAAGGCTCCTCTCTATGTCCACCAGATTCAAGTAGTACAATGATTACTCCCTTGCTACTTACATCTAAGCTGTATTATGGGGGTCATTCCAAGTTGATCGTAGCTGTGCTAAATTTAGCACCGCTACGATCATTCACACTGAATGCGGGGGGACGCCCAGCACAGGGCTAACCCGCCCCGCATGTCAGCCTGGCCCCCCCCTCGCAGAAGTGCAAAGGCATGGCACAGCGGCGATGGCTTTGCACTTCAAAAGTAGCTCCCGGCCAGCGCAGCTTTAGCATGCTGGCCGGGAGCTACTCATCACTCCCTGGCCCGCAGCAACTGCGTGTGACGTCGCGCAGCCGCTGCGGCCCACCCCCCGTTCGGTCCGGCCACACCTGCGTTGGCCGGACCAAACCCACGAAACGGCGGGCAAACGCCTCCGTTCCGCCCCCTCCCGCCCAGCGATCGCCTTTGCCTGTCAATCGGGCAGAGGCGATCGTATCCCTGCTACGGCCTTTGGCCGTCTGGCATGCGCCGGCGGGACCCGTTCGCTCTGCTGCCTTAAAACGCAGCGAGCGAACGGGTCAGAATGACCCCCTATGTTTTGAGAATTGTGGTGGTCTTTGTTACCTGTACTCTATTTTTGTTATTTATTTACTGTAATGCTAAGTGAGAATTGTAATGCAGCACCTGGAGAGAGTCTTTAACTGCAAGTGGTTGTAGAAGCTTAATGTAAGTGAAGCTGTAACCAAACTGGATTGCTGATGCCTCTTCCACGGAAGAGCTAACATAGGGAAGTCTCAGGAGACTGGAGCCAGGAGATGCTATGCACTGGATGCGGCACGTTGTTCAAGGCAATGATACTCAACCAGAACTCTTGCCTATATACCCCCTGGTCAGCAGCCATTGGATGAGTTAGTCATGTGTGCAGACACAGCGCAGGATTGGATGATACTAAATCAGCTGACCACCAGTGTCATGGCGGCACCCATGCAGTGCAGATGGCGGGGTACACGCCATGGGGAATTCAAGGGTGCAGAGTTCTGTGCCCCGCGGACAGGCCGCACACGCATCAGGCTGAAACGTAACCTCCGGAGGCCAGCGCACCAGCGTGCTGGTGAGATACTGCTGAACACTGATTCCTGACACCGAAGGTTGAATATAGTATCAAGGGTACTATAGACGAAACTACTGAGACTGGAGGGAAGTTCAGGGGAAATTTAAGGAAAAATTACTTCACAGTAAGGGTAGTGGACAAGTGGAATAGCCTCCCATAAGAGGTGGTAGAGGCTAAGACAGTAGAACAATTTAAACATGCATGGGATAGATATAAGGATATCCTTACAAAGACCTAAGGCTCAAATGGGGTTTGAGGTGACAATATGGTTAAAAAAGGGGAAGACTAGATCGGCCAAGTGGTTTTTATCTGCCATCAAATTCTATGTTGTTTGGTGGCGGCAGCTGTGGTGGTGGCTGCGGCGACTGCGCTCCTGTTCTCGCACGTGGCAATGGCCGACATATCCAGGTGTCTCCGGATCTGTACGACAGGGTCAGCAGCGGATAGCCTGAGGCGGCACCCGGGAGCCTGAAACGGGTGCTTCCAGGGCGTGACCCGCCTCAGGCCCCTCTCCGCTGCTGTTTCCAACCCAGCATATTGCCGGGTTGGTGACTTCGGCGGGGGCGGCACTTAAAGATCACATTATCTCCAAGCGCCGTCCGTCTACAAAGAGTGAACGGGAAACGGGTCGCTCCTCAGCTCCCATTAGCACAGCAAGCCGGGTTGAACACGTGTTCAATCCTGCTCGCCACCTGAGTTGGAATACCGGGCCCGCTCGACTCGGATTATTCCAACTGGGCCCTGTCAGACCGCACAGCAACACTGGTTATGCGCGCTCATGTGCAATAACCCATTTTAGAAGCTGGCGGTCTGAAAGTGGTATTACTCAACACTACACATAAGTAGCAACACTTTGTAATATACCTCTGAGCTATTACAGAAAAGTGGCAGTATTATTATCATTTTATGCAGCTGGGTACATTGGTTTCCACAGGGAAACATCGGGGGTGTAGAGTGGATCTGGATCCAGAGGCACCAACAGGTAAAGCTTTAGCTGTCCCAGGATGCACAGGGGCCTCCTCTATAACCCCGGCTCCAGTCACTGTGAGCTCAGTTTTTGAGTTGGTGCCTGTAGCAGCAGGTCACTGGCTGAAAGCTTTTCCTATGAAAGAATTTGTCTATGCTAACTGAGCTGGCTGCACTGTAAGTGTGACATTCAGTGCGGCAGCTCCATCACCTCCCAAGCGGCGCCGCACACTCCCATTGGCCTGGTACCTGCAGCGGAGGCGTCCCGGCACGGTTGCATACTGCTCTCCTGGATCACGTGGCTGCTACAGGGAGGAGGTAAGAGGGTCTCTTACGCGGGACCCGCCATTAAACCGAGATCCGTCTGGGTGAGACGGACCGCGGCACTGGTGTGGACAATGTCACTGGGCAGGGACCCCACTAGACCACCAGGGCATACGGAGCGCAGGTCACGTGTATTAACACCAGTTTAATGAGGCTCCATAGTACCTGGGGTGGAAGACCACCATAGGGGAGGCGGCGTTAGACCTGTAGCTTCTCCCCTGGCCCAGGGCGCCATCTCCTGCAGACTTCCCGCACTGGAGCTGCCTCACTCTCCCTCACAGAGACTCTTGGCACCATCATAGCAGTAGCAGGTCTTCGGGATTGCTGGGCAAGGTCTCCCATGTAAAGCCACCTGTGTACAGCGCTGTCTTTACATTCACTTGAGTATCCTACATATCTTAGAGATAGCATTTGTTGAAAAAATGTGCACATTGCAGAGTATATTGAGGGTCATTCCAAGTTGATCGCTAGCTGCCGTTGTTTGCTGCTTAGCGATCAGTGGCCCTCATTCCGAGTTGTTCGCTCGTTAGTTTTTTTCGCAACGGAGCGATTAGTCGCAAACTGCGCATGCGCAATGTTCGCAGTGCGCCTGCGCCAAGTAAATTTGCTAAAAAGTTTGGTATTTCTCTGACGTCCTAGTGGATGCTGGGTACTCCGTAAGGACCATGGGAATAGACGGGCTCCGCAGGAGACTGGGCACTCTAAAGAAAAGATTAGGTACTACATCTGGTGTGCACTGGCTCCTCCCTCTATGCCCCTCCTCCAGACCTCAGTTAGAATCTGTGCCCGGCCAGAGCTGGTTGCACACTAGGGGCTCTCCTGAGCTTCCTAGAAAGAAAAGTATTTGTTAGGTTTTTTATTTTCAGTGAGATCTGCTGGCAACAGACTCACTGCTACGTGGGATTTAGGGGAGAGAAGCAAACCTACCTGCTTGCAGCTAGCTTGTGCTTCTAGGCTACTGGACACCATTAGCTCCAGAGGGATCGAACACAGGGCCCGACCTCGATCGTCCGTTCCCGGAGCCACGCCGCCGTCCCCCTTGCAGAGCCAGAAGACGGAAGAAACCGGAGGAAATCGGCGGCTGAAGACTTCGGTCTTCATTAAGGTAGCGCACAGCACTGCAGCTGTGCGCCATTGCTCCTTATGCACACCACACACTCCGGTCACTGTAGGGTGCAGGGCGCTGGGGGGGGGGGGGGGGGGGGGCGCCCTGGGCAGCAATTAGAGTACCTTACATGGCAAAAAGCACATAATACAGTCTAATAAACTGTATATGTGCATAATCCCCCGCCATAAAAGTATATAAAAAAGCGGGAGAAGTCCGCCGAGAAGGGGGCGGGGCTATCTCCCTCAGCACACCGGCGCCATTTTCTCTTCACAGCTCCGCTGGAAGACAGCTCCCCAGGAAGACAGCTTCCCAGGCTCTCCCCTGCAGTTTCCAGGCTCAAAGGGTAAAAAAGAGGGGGGGGGGGCACTAAATTTAGGCGCAAACTGAGTATATTAAGCAGCTATAGGGAAAAATCACTTTTGTTAGTGTAAATCCCTGTTTATATAGCGCTGTGGTGTGTGCTGGCATACTCTCTCTCTGTCTCCCCAAAGGACTTTGTGGGGTCCTGTCCTCATTTAGAGCATTCCCTGTGTGTGCGCGGTGTGTCGGTACGGCTGTGTCGACATGTTTGATGAGGACGCTTACGTGGAGGCGGAGCAGGTGCCGATAAGTGTGATGTCGCCCCCTGCGGGGCCGACACCTGAGTGGATGGATATGTGGAAGGTACGCCCGCTACCTCAGATGGCTGACACAGATGTCGACACGGAGTCTGACCCCAGTGTCGACGAGGATGAGACAAATATACAATCCACTAGGGCCATCCGATGTATGATTACGGCAATGAAAAATGTGTTGCACATTTCTCTTTCATCCATCTGGGGGACGCTGCGCCATTACTTGTGGGTTAGAGGTGTGTGGTTGTGGAGTTTGGCACAGAACTATTAAAACCTGACTCCTCCCCCCTCTAACCCCTCCCATCTCCTTCCTGCCTAGCCAGTACCTCCGTTTTTGTTTTGTGCCTGTGGAGTACAGACACAGATTTTTTTCTCTGAAGATTTTAGTTAGGTTTTTTTCTTATTTTATGATTTGAGTGCCTAGTCCCTGTATACAGGTGACAGGTACTACTAGAGTGGGGTTAGATAGAAGTCCCACTCTATAATCTGCCGCTGGAGGTCACCATACTTCGGTCACTGGGGCTGGATTCCTATTTCTAAGAAGTCGGCAGTGAGAAGGTACAGGATAGACACAATCTGTCTCTGACAGTATTGGTCTATCCTTCCCTATATCTTTCTATATTGATAAAGCTAAATATTTTTCTTATATAATACCCTTTATGAGGTCTAAGAACACTGTACGCTAACTACGTATGAAGTACCGTAAGGGTACGCACGTTGCGTAACAATCGCTTAGCCGTGGTCGAGACGCTCAAGCGTTACGTTCGCTCACGGCCAAGAGATCACTGGCAGGCACGCTATTGGCTGCCGAATACCGTAATGATTCGCTACAGCGATGCGACCGCTCGAGACCACGAGGAGATCACCAGAGGCGCATACGCTCACAATGTAAAACCTTTATATCTAAACCATAAACAGTGTATTATGCAGTAAACCCTTTGTGTAGTGATATGGTGTAACTGCAACACAGTATAACCTTACTAGCTTAAAAGCAGTTTGAGCGTCACCGACGCTCTGAGAATACTTAACTCTATAAGAAATACACAGATACCTGGGCTTAGGGTCCAACGCCTAATATATATATATTTTCTCTAACGTCCTAGTGGATGCTGGGACTCCGTCAGGACCATGGGGAATAGCGGGCTCCGCAGGAGACAGGGCACATCTAAATAAAGCTTTTAGGATCACATGGTGCGTACTGGCTCCTCCCCCTATGACCCTCCTCCAAGCCTCAGTTAGGTTTTTGTGCCCGTCCGAGAAGGGTGCAATCTAGGTGGCTCTCCTAAAGAGCTGCTTAGACAAAGTTTTTTTAGGTTTAAATCTCAGTGAGTCCTGCTGGCAACAGGCTCACTGCATCGAGCGACTTAGGGGAGAGATTTCCAACTCACCTGCGTGCAGGATGGATTGGAGTCTTAGGCTACTGGACACTTAGCTCCAGAGGGAGTCGGAACACAGGTCATCCTGGGGTTCGTCCCGGAGCCGCGCCGCCGACCCCCCTTACAGATGCTGAAGATCGGAGGTCCGGAAGCAGGCGGCAGAAGACTCCTCAGTCTTCATGAAGGTAGCGCACAGCACTGCAGCTGTGCGCCATTGTTGCTACACTTCTCACTGTTCAGTCACGGAGGGTGCAGGGCGCTGCTGGGGGCGCCCTGGGCAGCAATATTAAATACCTTTAGTGGCGAAAAATACATCACATATAGCCATTAAGGCTATATGTATGTATTTAACCCAGGCCAGTTTTCTTAAAACCCGGGAGAAAAGCCCGCCGAAAAGGGGGCGGAGCTTATTCTCCTCAGCACTCAGCGCCATTTTCCTGCTCAGCTCCGCTGGTGAGGAAGGCTCCCAGGACTCTCCCCTGCACTGCACTACAGAAACAGGGTAACAAAGAGAAGGGGGGCATAAATTGGCGATATTTATATATATTAAAAGCGCTTATAACAAAAACAACACCTTTTAGGGTTGTTTATATACATTTATAGCGCTTTTGGTGTGTGCTGGCAAACTCTCCCTCTGTCTCCCCAAAGGGCTAAGAGGGTCCTGTCTTCGATTAGAGCATTCCCTGTGTGGCTGCTGTGTGTCGGTACGTGTGTGTCGACATGTATGAGGACGATGTTGGTGTGGAGGCAGAGCAATTGCCGGTAATGGTGATGTCACCCCCTAGGGAGTCGACACCGGAATGGATGGCTTTAGTTATGGAATTACGTGATAATGTTAGCACATTACAAAAGCGAAATGAGACGGCCGGAAAACCAGTTAGTACCGGCTCAGGCGTCTCAGACACCGTCAGGGGCTGTAAAACGTCCCTTACCTCAGTCAGTCGACACGGGTACCGACACAGATGAATCTAGTGTCGACGGTGAAGAAACAAACGTATTTTCCAATAGGGCCACACGTTATATGATCACGGCAATGAAGGAGGCTTTGCAGATCTCTGATACTGCTGGTACCTCAAAAAGGGGTATTATGTGGGGGGTGAAAAAACTACCTGTAGCTTTTCCAGAATCAGAGAAATTGAATGACGTGTGTGATGAAGCGTGGGTTAACCCAGATAGAAAACTGCTAATTTCCAAGAAGTTATTGGCATTATACCCTTTCCCACCAGAGGTAAGGGCGCGCTGGGAAACACCCCCTAGGGTGGATAAGGCGCTCACACGTTTATCAAAGCAAGTGGCGTTGCCGTCTCCTGATACGGCCGCCCTCAAGGATCCAGCGGATAGGAGGCTGGAAACTACCCTAAAAAGTATATACACTCATACTGGTGTTATACTGCGACCGGCAATAGCCTCAGCCTGGATGTGCAGTGCTGGGGTAGTGTGGTTGGATTCCCTGACTGAAAATATTGATACCCTGGATAGGGACAGTATTTTATTGACTCTAGAGCAATTAAAGGATGCGTTTCTTTATATGCGAGATGCTCAAAGGGATATTTGTACTCTAGCATCAAGAGTAAGTGCGATGTCCATATCTGCCAGAAGAAGTTTATGGACGCGACAGTGGTCAGGTGATGCGGATTCCAAAAGGCATATGGAAGTATTGCCATATAAAGGAGAGGAATTATTTGGGGTCGGTCTTTCGGACCTGGTGGCCACGGCAACTGCCGGCAAATCCACTTTTTTACCTCAGACCCCCTCCCAACAGAAAAAGACACCGTCTTTTCAGCCGCAGTCCTTTCGCTCCTATAAAAACAAGCGAGCAAAAGGACAGTCTTATCTGCCGCGAGGCAGAGGAAAGGGTAAGAGAGGGCAGCAAGCAGCCCCTGCCCAGGACCAGAAGCCCGCCCCGGGTTCTACAAAGCCATCAGCATGACGCTGGGGCTTTACAAGCGGACTCAGGAGCGGTGGGGGGTCGACTCAAGATTTTCAGCAATCAGTGGGCTCGCTCACAGGTGGACCCGTGGATCCTGCAGATAGTATCTCAGGGTTACATGTTGGAGTTCGAAAGGTCTCCCCCTCGCCGGTTCCTAAAGTCTGCTTTACCAACGTCTCCCTCAGAAAGGACGACGGTATTGGAAGCCATTCACAAGCTGTATTCTCAGCAGGTGATAGTCAAGGTACCCCTCCTACAACAGGGAAAGGGGTATTATTCCACACTATTTGTGGTACCGAAGCCGGACGGTTCGGTAAGACCTATTCTAAACCTGAAATCCTTGAACCTGTACATACAGAAATTCAAGTTCAAGATGGAGTCACTCAGAGCAGTGATAGCGAATCTGGAAGAAGGGGACTTCATGGTGTCCCTGGACATAAAAGATGCTTATCTGCATGTCCCAATTTACCCCTCACACCAAGGGTATCTCAGGTTCGTGATACAAGACTGTCATTATCAGTTTCAAACGCTGCCGTTTGGTTTGTCCACGGCCCCTCGGGTCTTTACCAAGGTAATGACCGAAATGATGGTTCTTCTACGAAGAAAAGGCGTATTAATTATCCCTTACTTGGACGATCTCCTGATAAGGGCAAAGTCCAGAGAACAGCTGGAAGTCGGTGTAGCACTAACCCAGGTAGTGCTTCAGCAACACGGGTGGATTCTGAATCTTCCAAAATCTCAATTGACCCCGACAACACGTCTGCTGTTCCTGGGAATGATTCTGGACACGGTTCAGAAAAAGGTGTTTCTCCCGGAGGAGAAAGCAAGGGAGTTATCCGAACTTGTCAGGAACCTCCTAAAACCAGGAACTGTGTCAGTACATCAATGCACAAGAGTCCTGGGAAAGATGGTGGCTTCTTACGAAGCAATTCCTTTCGGCAGATTCCATGCACGAACATTTCAGTGGGATCTGCTGAACAAATGGTCCGGATCGCATCTGCACATGCATCAGCGGATAACACTGTCACCAAGAACAAGGTTGTCTCTCCTGTGGTGGTTGCAGAGTGCCCATCTGTTAGAGGGCCGCAGATTCGGCATACAGGACTGGGTCCTGGTGACTACGGATGCCAGCCTACGTGGCTGGGGAGCAGTCACACAGGGAAGAAACTTCCAGGGCGTGTGGTCAAACCTGGAGACGTCCCTTCACATAAATATACTGGAGCTAAGAGCGATCTACAATGCTCTAAGCCTGGCAAAACCGCTGCTTCAGGGTCAGCCGGTGTTGATCCAGTCGGACAACATCACGGCAGTCGCCCACGTAAACCGACAAGGCGGCACGAGAAGCAGAAGAGCAATGACAGAGGCTGCAAGGATTCTGCGCTGGGCGGAAAATCATGTCATAGCACTGTCAGCAGTGTTCATCCCGGGAGTGGACAACTGGGAAGCAGACTTCCTCAGCAGACACGACCTTCACCCGGGAGAGTGGGGACTTCATCCAGAAGTTTTCCACATGATTGTGAACCGTTGGGAAAAACCAAAGGTGGACATGATGGCGTCTCGCCTCAACAAAAAATTGGACAGATATTGCGCCAGGTCAAGAGACCCTCAGGCAATAGCTGTGGACGCTCTGGTAACACCGTGGGTGTACCAGTCAGTGTATGTGTTCCCTCCTCTGCCTCTCATACCAAAGGTACTGAGAATTATACGGAAAAGGGGAGTAAGAACAATACTAGTGGCTCCGGACTGGCCAAGAAGAACTTGGTATCCGGAACTTCAAGAGATGCTCACGGAGGATCCGTGGCCTCTACCTCTAAGAAGGGATCTGCTTCAGCAGGTACCTTGTATGTTCCAAGACTTACCGCGTCTGCGTTTGACGGCATGGCGGTTGAACGCCGGATTCTAAAAGAAAAGGGCATTCCAGAGGAAGTTATTCCTACCTTGATTAAGGCTAGAAAGGAAGTGACTGTACAACATTATCACCGCATTTGGCGAAAATATGTTGCGTGGTGTGAGGCCAAGAAGGCCCCAACGGAAGAATTTCAATTGGGTCGATTCTTACATTTCCTACAAGCAGGATTGTCTATGGGCCTAAAATTGGGGTCCATTAAAGTTCAAATTTCGGCCTTATCAATCTTCTTCCAGAAGGAATTGGCGTCAGTGCCTGAAGTACAAACTTTTGTCAAAGGTGTACTACATATACAACCCCCAATTGTGCCTCCAGTGGCACCGTGGGATTTGAACGTAGTTTTGAATTTTCTCAAATCTCATTGGTTTGAGCCTCTAAAATCGGTAGATTTAAAATACCTTACATGGAAGGTAACCATGCTATTGGCCCTGGCTTCAGCCAGGAGAGTTTCAGAGTTGGCGGCTTTATCGTACAAAAGCCCATATCTGATTTTCCATACGGACAGGGCAGAACTGCGGACACGTCCTCATTTTCTCCCTAAGGTGGTTACGGCTTTTCACTTGAACCAGCCTATTGTGGTGCCTGCGGCTACTAGCGACTTGGAGGACTCCAAGTTACTGGACGTTGTCAGAGCATTAAAAATATATATTTCAAGGACAGCTGAAGTCAGAAAATCTGACTCATTGTTTATATTGTATGCACCCAACAAGATGGGTGCTCCTGCGTCTAAACAGACGATTGCACGTTGGATCTGTAGCACAATCCAACTTGCACATTCTGTGGCAGGCCTGCCACAGCCTAAATCTGTAAAGGCCCACTCCACAAGGAAAGTGGGCTCATCTTGGGCGGCTGCCCGAGGGGTCTCGGCATTACAACTCTGCCGAGCAGCTACGTGGTCAGGGGAGAACACGTTTGTAAAATTTTACAAATTTGATACTCTGGCTAAGGAGGACCTGGAGTTCTCTCATTCGGTGCTGCAGAGTCATCCGCACTCTCCCGCCCGTTTGGGAGCTTTGGTATAATCCCCATGGTCCTGACGGAGTCCCAGCATCCACTAGGACGTTAGAGAAAATAAGAATTTACTTACCGATAATTCTATTTCTCATAGTCCGTAGTGGATGCTGGGCGCCCATCCCAAGTGCGGATTGTCTGCAATGTTTGTACATAGTTATTGTTACAAAAATCGGGTTATTACTATTGTTGTGAGCCATCTTTTCAGAGGCTACTTCGTGTTTGTTATCATACTGTTAACTGGGTTCAGATCACAAGTTGTACGGTGTGATTGGTGTGGCTGGTATGAGTCTTACCCGGGATTCAAGATCCTTCCTTATTGTGTACGCTCGTCCGGACACAGTACCTAACTGAGGCTTGGAGGAGGGTCATAGGGGGAGGAGCCAGTACGCACCATGTGATCCTAAAAGCTTTATTTAGATGTGCCCTGTCTCCTGCGGAGCCCGCTATTCCCCATGGTCCTGACGGAGTCCCAGCATCCACTACGGACTATGAGAAATAGAATTATCGGTAAGTAAATTCTTATTTTGAATGATATACTTGCAAAAGAATTAATACAAATACAAATCATACACTACAATATAACATAGACTAACTAACCAGGTAACTACACAGTAAATACAATACAATTAAGTTTAAGAGAAAAATGAGAGAAAGAGAAGAGAGAGAGAGATATGGCCCATAATAACAAGAGAGAAACAGTATGATTACGGAGAAAAACTTACGCACAAAGGAAACGATCGCATGCGCCTCTGGACATCCAGCTCCCGATTTTCAGCAATGATAACCGTTGAAGAGTGAGAGCTGGATGTGATCGGCCTTTCTATTTATGCCCCACACACAATGCAATTCAATGGTCCCTACAATCTCATTGTTCATTGGACACAGGAATTCCTCCTCGCATTATAACAAAAGGTCATAGGTTGATTCATACAGGTGGGCTGTGACTATTTCCAACAGCTCAGGTGGGAGGGAAACTGGGTTTCCCGCCGCATGGGTAATAAAGTGCAAATAAAGTAAATGTTCATAAACTTCTTATGTCCATAACTATTCGCACGAGCGATTGATCTGCTTCAAACCAACACCGGAATATTTCTAATTAAATATTCTTCCGATGGATACTAAACACCACTGTATTACTCCTGTCTGACCCTTCGTATCAAACAAAGAGGGATTTCTCTGTTCATGAACATTCTATATTAACCAAACTTTCAGAATCTATCAAAGGGACCATGATCTAAAAAATACATTATATAGTGAAAATATGTAATGATTGAGTCGCACGCTACGATCACATAAACTCTACCGTAAATACGCATACCGTGCGCCTGCGGGTGCCCGCGACTGTGAGTATGCGCACGTACGGGAGAGCGTACGCATGCGCAGCACGGACCTGTGTGAGGTGCAAATATGGTAGTGTGCATAGAGATATTTTTCTGACTTTGACAGTCCACCCTTTGGCAGTCAACAATAACTGCCACTTCCTGAAAACATTTCAAAAAGAGAAAAATATATGTTAGGGGTTAATACATTTACATGGTTGGGTAAGGGAGGAGAGGAGATGGTAGGAAAAGGGTATGACCTAGTGAGATAGCAGAAGCATGTGTGTATGAATCCGTGCTTGGGGGTCATGTATCATTGTGCCGTACGTGTTTTAAATCAAGCTTCGAGGTATTGCGAAGTATACATTTGAATTCCTTCTTATCCCGTGGTACGGGTCTGTGGATGGGCTGTCAAACTTTACCGAGCTCTTTTCGGCTTTGGTTGTAACAAAATGGGGGAGCACATTTTAGTTGATGATACATGAATGGGGGAGATATGTGATTGCTGATATCTGTGCCTGTATTCCCTATCGACTATGTGTGTCATTACCTGAGGGTTGTAGAAATGAAGAAAAGACATAATTACGGTAAATGCGGTGGTATTCTATGTCAGGTAAATGTACATTCGTCGATTGAGGTCTTGTTTGGTGTCTGTTGAATGCAGTCTTCTTTGTGCTTTTGCTCATAAGGTGCGAGCAAAGCTGTCAATGTCCATAGATTTACAAAAGTGTTGGGCTAGCGTAATTTTAAAATTTCTAGGGAAACTGGGGATCCATGGCATAGTTCATCAAAATCTGTGTTTCAGGTTGTCAAAACTTCTTCTTTAATCCATCTGTTGTCTGTATATCGGCTCATCAAATTCCTCGTCCAAGTGGGTCTTTTTACCTTGGAGGAAACGGAAAAACAGGTGAAAGAAACGGACCGTAGAAATCGCATTTTCATCACATCATTGTTTCTACATTTGGGTCATAAATCAAGTCCATTGGAATTACAGTTTCCTCACTCCTTAAACTCATTACCCTAGTACGATGATTGCACCTCATTAAAGCCTGACCGCATCTAAATATCAAACCAATCGTTATGATAACACCTAAGATACATAGGAGAAACTTCCCAACATCCATTATAACTCCTTGGGCCCATTCTCCTAAACCGGAGAACCAATTTCGCGGGTTCAACCATGACACCCAACCAGTCAGCTCATTACCTACAGCAGCAAGAGTGAGATTGTGTCTCCTGCGAAATTCCCACTTCAATTGGAGAATATCGTCCATCTTTTGGTCTATGACCTCGACCGGGTCCTCGGTGCTATTCGTAATATATGTGCAACATTTCACGCCGTATTGTGTTGCCAGTGTGACACAATATCCGCCTGTTACTGCTGTGAGGTAATTAAGAACCATTCCTATGCTGGACTAGTTCTGTTTTGTAAGCCTGAAGTTCCCTTCCAGTATACCTAAACGTGTCATCATACATTTCAGTGATATTATCTAACAAATTTGCGAGCGCCGATATGTATTTATAATTCAGCACTCCTCTAGCGGTGCGGGTGAAATCTAACGCGATTAAGAATTGAATCCCGGTGGATTCACTTATCAGATCAGAGGCCGGATGCTCTGTCTTCTCTATCAGGTGCCTTTTAACAACGTGCTCGTAATGGGTGTGAGTATAAGGAGCTTGGGCACCACGGTGTATGTCTTTCATTTTGTCATGTGATACAGTCATTACTTCGGGCAGTACTTTTCCAATATAACACAATCCTTCAGAGTTTGGGGCAAGCCACTTGTACGCCTTTCTCCCGCATATGAAATATGCATCATCGGGGAGAACATATGGGACGGAGTAGGACATAACCATATTACACACCTTCCATGTGAAATCTCCTAACCCTAATTCTTCCATCTGCTTAGTACACGTATCAGGTTGTATGATATGTGCACAGTATCCTGGTGATACCTCTCCAACTCTCGTAATCCTATTTCCTAAGGTATACCTATACCGGAAAGTTTTTCCTCTACTGGCTATGTGGCGTACAAGCTCTGTATCTGTAGGCATTCTATCTGCTCTATGCGAAAAGGTCATGGTTTGGTTACTCCATGACACTTCCCAATTTCCCGGCTTTCGGGGATTGGAGATGTTGAAACATAATAGGGACCTATCCACATGGTATTGGTGGAGCTTCAAACTAGGAGGACTGGAGATATTAAACCTCCTGTCCACCGGTCTCCCACCACTTAACTCAAGTACCTCCCCTATCGTTAAAGGAAATGGTACTAGCCCTGATTTGCTATGACCTTGAGGTACTTGAGAGCATACCCAACAATCTGTTTTATTTAACACATTACCCACTAAGGAGTGATAGTCACTCAATGGATGCCGGTCCATATGGATATTAAAACTGGATTGGCATTTCTTTATGCACCCATCCTCAATGACATTGTTACAGAGCCGACAGATACAGTTTTCTTCAGCTAACAATCCTTCACAATTCCTTCTATGGTCAATGCTATCGGATCGTTTTCTGATACTCGCCTTTACTTGTTGGTTAAGTTATTCTTGGAAAACTACGCTTCCATCTTTATCATCAGAACCCATTCCAGAACCTCTCTCGACCTCCATGGTACTCTCGCCGGAACAGACTGCTCTGGTCAACATCATGGTCAACAGGAAAATCCGGATCACAGTCTCTTGGGGCAAGTCCATCTTGTAGGAGGAAACGGAGAAGAATGAGAAAAGGGGAAAAAAAATAATTTGAGGGAGAGGGGATGGGAAGTTGGAGAAAAACAATAAAAGGGAACAGGGGATCGACAACTGCTTTTGGTCTTGTGATTTTCAATGCTCAGGTGCCGCCTCAATCTTCCTGGAACAGACACTCCAGTGATACAACCTCTACCGTCTGTTCCTTATCACGGGACCTCTCTGGATCAGCAACTTTTTTACAGTGGGACGAATGAACCCAAGTCTCTCTCTCAGCAACCTTCAATGCTGTAGTGCTAGTCAATAAGACCTGGTATGGTCCTTCCCATCTGTCAATAAGGCAACCTGAGCGTAGAAAATTCCGTATCATTACATAATCCCCAGGTTCAATGTCATGACAATTACTATCTGGTAAATCAGGAATCACTAACTTCAGATTATCATTTTGATTCCTTAACTGTTTACTCATGTTAATCAAGTATTTTACAGTCACTTCATTGTTACATTTCAAATCATCCTGAGGGTTAATCATGACATGCGGTTGTCGACCAAACAAGATTTCAAAGGGAGACAGATTAAGAGGGGACCTGGGAGTGGTTCTGATGCTGTACAGTACAATGGGTAAAGCTTCTGGCCATGTCAATCCTGTCTCTGCCATCACTTTACTCAGTTTATTTTTAATAGTGCTGTTCACTCTTTCCACTTTCGCACTCGCCTGTGGACGGTATGGAGTGTGCAGCTTGCTATCAATTCCCATCAATTTACACATTCCTTGAAAGACATCACCTGTAAAATGGGTACCCCTATCACTTTCGATAATTCTAGGGATACCATATCTACATACAAATTCCTGCACAATTTTCTTAGCAGTAAACATAGCGGTATTTGTGGCCGCCGGAAATGCTTCGACCCAATTTGAGAAAACATCTATACAAACAAGTACATATTTCAAATTTCGACAAGGGGGTAATTGAATGAAGTCAATCTGTATTACCTGGAAAGGGCCGCCGGCAGGTGGGATATGGGATGGTTCTGTAGGTATTGCCTTTCCAATATTCTTTCTCAAACAGGTAAGGCATGACATGGCTCTTTTACTCGCATGAGAGGAGAATCCTGGGGCGCACCAATATGCTCTTACCAACTTGCACATCCCTTCCTTGCCTAGATGAGTCAGCCCGTGAGCTGCTTCAGCCAAACATGGAAGGTATGCTCTGGGGGCCACCGGTTTACCTTGTCCATCCGTCCAGAGTCCTGAGGACTCCTGGCCATATCCCTTTGCCCTCCAGACTGCCTTTTCCTGTGTGGAACACAAATTTTGCATCTCACACAACTTCTGTGTGTTGATGGTATTAAATACCATCAGTTGTGTGGTGTCTGTCTGTCTGGGGGTAGCAGCTGCTAACTTAGCTGCTTCGTCTGCTCGGCTGTTACCAAGCGATACTGGGTCTTGGCTATATGTATGTGCTTTACATTTGATAACAGCCACTCTGTCGGGTTCCTGTATCGCTGTTAGAAGCCTTTTTATGTGAGCTGCATGCGCTACCGGTGTACCAGCTGCCGTCATGAAATTTCTGAGGCGCCATAGGGCTCCGAAATCATGGACTACCCCGAATGCGTATCTAGAATCGGTGTAGATATTGGCTGATTTGCCCTTAGCCAATTCACATGCTCTGGTTAGAGCGACCAGTTCAGCAACCTGGGCTGAGTGAGGTGGGCCTAGCGGTTCCGCTTCTATGGTGCCTTGGTCATCTACGACTGCGTACCCAGTACACAAGTCTCCCGAGTCTGACTGTCTATGACAACTACCGTCCGTGTAGAACGTAAGTTCTGCATCTTCCAGTGGGTTGTCACTGATGTCAGGCCTTGCGGTAAAATTTTGGGTCAAATATTCCATACAATCATGAGTGTCTTCCTTTGTATTAAATCCTCCTTCCCCACCACTCTCATCTTCCACCCTTTGTGCCTGTCCAGGCACACCTGGGAGATATGTTGCAGGGTTTAATGCACTGCATCTCCTTATGGTGATGTTTACGGGGGCCATTAGTGCCAATTCCCATCTTGTAAACCGCGCTGATGAGACATGTCTGGTTTGGGCAGAATTTAACAAGGCTGACACTGCATGTGGTGTATGAATTGTGAGGTTGTGACCTAGCACGACGTCTTCGCTTTTCGTTACTAGCAATGCTATCGCAGCAACGCTTCGCAAGCATGTGGGGAGGGATCGCGCTACCGTGTCTAGCTGAGCGCTGTAATATGCTACTGGCCTGCTGGCATCACCGTGCTTTTGGGTTAGTACACCTGCCGCGCAACCAGCACTTTCTGTTCCGTATAGTTCAAAGGGTTTCCCATAGTCCGGCATACCTAATGCTGGTGCCTGCGTTAGGCACTGTTTAAGTCTCTCAAATGCTGCCTCAGACTCGTCTGTATGCGAAATCCGATCAGGTTTGTTTGAGGAGACCATCTCCTGCAAAGGTAACGCTAAAATGGAAAACCCTGGGATCCAATTACGGCAATACCCACACATTCCTAAAAATGTTCTGATCTGTTGCTGGGTTTGTGGCAGAGTCATGTCTCTAATTGCTTGAATTCTATCAGCGGTCAGGTGTCTCAGTCCTTGTGTTAAACAGTGTCCCAAATATTTTACCTTAGTTTGGCATAATTGCAACTTGTCTTTGGAAACCTTGTGTCCTGTGTCTGAAAGATGAAACAGGAGCTGTTTCGTATCCTTCAGGGATGCTTCCAATGAATCGGAACACAGTAGTAGATCATCCACGTACTGTATTAATACTGATCCACTCACTGGTTGGAAAGACTGTAAACAATCATGCAAAGCCTGAGAAAATATACTTGGACTATCTATGAATCCTTGTGGTAATCGAGTCCATGTGTATTGGACTCCTCTGTATGTGAATGCAAACAAATATTGACTGTCAGGGTGCAGAGGTACCGAAAAGAAAGCGGAGCAGAGGTCAATAACAGTGAAAAATTTCGCAGTGGGAGGGATTTGCATTAGGATGACAGCTGGATTTGGCACTACGGGGAACTGACTCTCAACTATTTTGTTAATCCCCCTTAGATCCTGCACTAGCCGGTAACCCCTCCCCCCACTCTTTTTAACAGGGAAGATGGGACTATTGGCAGTGCTGGACGTTCTTACCAGAATGCCCTGTTGTAGCAAGCGCTCTATTACGGGATAAACTCCTAACTCCACCTCTGGCTTCAGAGGGTACTGTGGGATTTTTGGAGCTATCCTACCATCTTTTACTTGTACAACTACCGGAGCTACGTTTGCCATTAATCCAGTGTCCTGTCCATCTTTTATCCAAAGTGACTCTGGTATCTGAGATGTCATTTCTTCTACTTGGGAGGGAGTCCTATTTGTCATAGTGGTATGTGACATTAATTTTGACGGGGAGTCTAACATGTCTCGTACTTCCTGAGCGTGATTCTCAGGTATGTCCAAGAATACACCTTCAGGAGTACAATAAATGACGCACCCCATTTTACACAGTAAGTCTCTTCCCAGGAGATTGGTCGGTGCCGATGCAGCCAGCAAAAAGGAATGCTTGGTATGTAACGGCCCTACTGTAATCTCGGCTGGTTTGCTAACAGGGTAGTGCTGGACTACTCCCGTTACCCCTATGGCTGGAATTGTCTTACCAGTGGTTCTCATGCCCACTGTCGAATTTATCACTGATTTGGCCGCCCCTGTGTCTACAAGAAAGTTTAATGATTTACCAGCTACATCGATTGCAATTTCTGGTTCACTTCCAAGGCTTGCAATCAATTTTACTGGCTGCAGATTACAGGTATGGCCACACCCCTATTGGGTATGGTGACCTACCTGAATTCCGCTGGCAGCAACTACCTGTGAAGGGGTTAAATGGGAACTCCCAGAGGCCTGCCAATCTCTGTTTGGGGGGTATCTTTTTGTTTCCCCTGCATGTGGCTCATAACTCCGTTTCTGCGGACCCTGCTCCCAATGTCGTGTGTCGTGTCGTTGTCTAGGGGGTTGATAAGATTTTTGTACATTTCTCGATCTACAGTCTCGTGCAAAGTGTCCCTGTTTGTGACAAAAATAACATGTTACCACATTTGACTTACCCACAGGGTTTGGTGATGTTAACACAGGCTGTTTTGTGGTCAGGGCCTGTATACTTACTGCCATTAACTTATCACTTTGTTGTTCCCTGTGTCTGGTGATGTTCCTATCGTGATCAATAGCAGCCTCTCTCAAAGTAGCCACAGACAGACCTCGCCAACATGGTTGTGTGGTCTGTACCCTAGTCTTTAATGATTCTTTTAAACCATCCATCAGTACCGATACTGCTACTTCTCGATGGTTTATGTTTGTTTTAATGTCCTCTATGCCTGTGTATTTTGCCATTTCTGATAATGCTCTGTGAAAATACTCTGCAGCTGTCTCTGACTCCTTCTGTTTAATGGAGAATATCTTGTTCCATCTGACTACCGCTGGGAAATACTCTTTTAACTGTAAGCTTATTCTTTTTACATTATCTTTGTTGTACACATCTGTAAGAGGTACATCCTGATCTAATCCGCAATCAGCTAAAAATTGAGTTGCGTCAACATTGGAGGGTAAACATGCTCTCAGCAATATCTGCCAGTCTTTATTGTTGGGCTCTACAGTGTTACCTAAGTCTCTGATGTATTTTTGACTGGCAACTAAGTCTTTTCTAGGGTCAGGGAATTCAGACACTATGGTCCTTAATTCCATTCTGGAAAATGGGCTATACATGGCAATGTTCCTCACAGGGGTGACTCCTGATGTGTCAGTTTTCCCATTTGGAACAGCTATTACCCTAACAGGATTAACTCTAACAACATCACTCTGTGTGGGTTCTACAGCCTGTGGTGAAATGGCTTCAGCATAGTGTATGGTGCCGTACTTACCTGTAGATACGACCTCACCTATCCCTCCGCTAGGGGCCCTTGTTACTAATCTCGTGGGTGGAGCTGTGCCTACTGTGGTCTCTGCTATGGTGGCTGCTAGAGAGAGCGCTGAAATTGTTGCCGATTCGTCTTCTTGATCACACTCCTGAGGAAAGTTCAAAACAGGGTACAACTTGCACGGGTTAATACTTGCATTGGTTAATTGGTTAACATTATCTTTAACATTTACACAGTTGCTAAGTGTTTGTGTGTTACACCTTAGTGCGTCATTCTCCGCAACCAATTTCTCTCCCGATATATATGGTGGCGGTGGGGCCGTGGCTATCAGTTTTCTGATTGAGCCAGATCCCGCCGCCTGAGCCAATCCTCTCTGTATGTCACCCTCCTGTTGCCACAACTGCAAATAATCATAATGCTTGATTCGTCTCTTTGCTGATTTAATGAGACATATCCTTCTCCTTAAATTCGTTAACACTTCTGTGCTGAAGCTACCTACTCTTGGGAATTTCTCCCCGTCATGTACTGTCATTCTCTCCCATTCATCACATAAAGCTTCTGTGTGACTTCTGTATTTCTCACACATTACATACCTTGCCGACCCAATTGGTCGGTTCACTGAATCAACCCGAACCGAGGTTGATCGCCCCCTACCTGAACAAGTGGCCCCCATAGTTCGAAAGTGTTGCTTTATCCAGCCAACCCTTACGCAAACCAAATGTCCAAAATAGGCTGACGGTGGCGGTTTACCGAGTACCCCACTCACTCGCCCACGCCGACCAATACGACCTGATCACACCGATATGGTGCTGGCGTACTCGACCTAGGGCCCCTGCGACCTGAACCTCTATTTACTGGAACCTGTGAGGGTGATCCGAAGAACACTTACTCTTTCCAGTAACTATTGGTTGCTGGATAGTTCCTGAGTGAGCAGCGAACTTCCCTTAAAATAAAAAAAATTACACAAATCACGTTAGAATGTACAAATAGCGTTTATGACCTTCGTGCACAAATAGTACCGGTCAGGTTTACTAATGTACACAATTACGTGCGGTACAATCGTTCAGCACATAAGCAACTAATCTTATGTACGGAGCGACCAGTGGAATCGAAAATTGCGGCTGCGAATTCCTTCAGCCAGAGCTTGTATGGCCTATATGGGTGTTGCACCAACCCTTTCTTGGTGTTGTGCCTGTGGACTGTATAGCGGACTTCCTTGTCTGCTGTACCTGAACCTGTTGGTCTGCTATGACCTCCTGGTCTGTTACAGTATGACCTCCTGGTCTGCTACACTCTAATGCTCAAATTGTATGTTTTAACCAGGGATGCCTCCCTAGCCACCATGTACGTCACTTACACGCATGTACCTCACGAGAACTCGACTTTTCTTGTGGTTCAACCTGTAAAATTGTATACACCACACTCACTCACCACATGTACACTTTTGTTTCTATTTCTATTTCTGCGCAGAAATTTCTCTTTAGACCAGATGTGTTACAAATTAGGAGAAGGATCTATTAATTTAAATTTCGAATTTAAAAAAAAAATAGATTTGCGCGATTTATCGCCTGGCGTTATTTACCGCGTGGCGCTACTTATCGCGTTGAGAGGAGAGAGAAAAAAAAACTTATGATTTGAGTTACGTGGGCGTACCCGTACGCTCCGTTGCGTATTATACACTGCGTGCGTCGGCCCTTGGATTGCGTACGCAAGTCTCAGTCTTTTGTTAGAGACACGTGTACGCAAAGCAAAGATCCACCGTAACACAATTTATACGTTTATCAATGTAGATGATCCTTTATCATCTACCACGCACCACACTGACTTCGCCTTGTCTCTCAGGCACAGCTGTGTGTTTGTCTATACTTTAACTATATTACCTTTACTCTTAAACTATGAAATAGTGACAAATCTCTCTAAGCACGTTTATCAACTATAGAACTGGCAAACAGGAGAGTGACATACGAAAATACACCAATGAAAAGGAAATGCAGATATATATGTGTGCGTGCGTGTGTACGCAAGACAGAAAAATAAACAGTTTTAAAAAGACACTATTGTTTTGTTCTTACCTCCGGTTCCCGGATTCCTTCAGCACCCTTTACTAAGAGAAGCAGACGCTTATCCAAACAGCACTACGAGGAATATGATCTCCCGCCCTTTGCTGCTGGATAATGTCTGCTGAAATTACCTAGTGTAGATATGTGAAGGACAGGACGAGCCCGCAATTGATAAAGCTAAATATTTTTCTTATATAATACCCTTTATGAGGTCTAAGAACACTGTACGCTAACTACGTATGAAGTACCGTAAGGGTACGCACGTTGAGTAACAATCGCTTAGCCGTGGTTGAGACGCTCAAGCGTTACGTTCGCTCACGGCCAAGAGATCACTGGCAGGCACGCTATTGGCTGCCGAATACCGTAATGATTCGCTACAGCGATGCGACCGCTCGAGACCACGAGGAGATCACCAGAGGCGCATACGCTCACAATGTAAAACCTTTATATCTAAACCATAAACAGTGTATTATGCAGTAAACCCTTTGTGTAGTGATATGGTGTAACTGCAACACAGTATAACCTTACTAGCTTAAAAGCAGTTTGAGCGTCACCGACGCTCTGAGAATACTTAACTCTATAAGAAATACACAGATACCTGGGCTTAGGGTCCAACGCCTAATATATATATATTTTGAATGATATACTTGCAAAAGAATTAATACAAATACAAATCATACACTACAATATAACATAGACTAACTAACCAGGTAACTACACAGTAAATACAATACAATTAAGTTTAAGAGAAAAATGAGAGAAAGAGAAGAGAGAGAGAGATATGGCCCATAATAACAAGAGAGAAACAGTATGATTACGGAGAAAAACTTACGCACAAAGGAAACGATCGCATGCGCCTCTGGACATCCAGCTCCCGATTTTCAGCAATGATAACCGTTGAAGAGTGAGAGCTGGATGTGATCGGCCTTTCTATTTATGCCCCACACACAATGCAATTCAATGGTCCCTACAATCTCATTGTTCATTGGACACAGGAATTCCTCCTCGCATTATAACAAAAGGTCATAGGTTGATTCATACAGGTGGGCTGTGACTATTTCCAACAGCTCAGGTGGGAGGGAAACTGGGTTTCCCGCCGCATGGGTAATAAAGTGCAAATAAAGTAAATGTTCATAAACTTCTTATGTCCATAACTATTCGCACGAGCGATTGATCTGCTTCAAACCAACACCGGAATATTTCTAATTAAATATTCTTCCGATGGATACTAAACACCACTGTATTACTCCTGTCTGACCCTTCGTATCAAACAAAGAGGGATTTCTCTGTTCATGAACATTCTATATTAACCAAACTTTCAGAATCTATCAAAGGGACCATGATCTAAAAAATACATTATATAGTGAAAATATGTAATGATTGAGTCGCACGCTACGATCACATAAACTCTACCGTAAATACGCATACCGTGCGCC
This sequence comes from Pseudophryne corroboree, assembly GCF_028390025.1. Classification (NCBI taxonomy): domain Eukaryota; kingdom Metazoa; phylum Chordata; class Amphibia; order Anura; family Myobatrachidae; genus Pseudophryne; species Pseudophryne corroboree. Next base: position 59,808,871 of record NC_086447.1, read on the forward strand.
TGCGGGTGCCCGCGACTGTGAGTATGCGCACGTACGGGAGAGCGTACGCATGCGCAGCACGGACCTGTGTGAGGTGCAAATATGGTAGTGTGCATAGAGATATTTTTCTGACTTTGACAATATTTTTCATATAGATATATATATTTGATTTTATTTTTATTACTTGTGTCCCCCCTCCATCCCTCCCCCCCCCCCCCCTCCCCAACCTCCCGCACAAGCATTTATTTATTTCTGCTACAGGGGGGGTCACCTCTGAGTAGCCCGGGAGAGTGGTGAGTCACTCCCTGGGGGTTAACTAGATGCTGCCGAACAGAGCCGCTGTAAGTAGCGGCGCGCGGGAGCCACTACCGATCAAGCCGCTGTACATAGCGGCGTGCGGGAGCCACTGTTAGAACAACAGATGCTGTAGGTAACGGCACCCGGGAGCCGCTTCCCGAAGAGACACGCTGTATGTAGCGGTGCGCGGGAGCCGCTACCCGAACACAGAATCTGCAGACTTCCGGTTATAGCGCGCCTATGCTGAGCTACCCGGCGCTTACTTGCTTCAAAGAAGGGATTCCCGCCCTGCACTACCTCACACACTCTGATCCACGGGCGCCATTTTCTCCAGAGGCAGTACGGGGGACGCGGTGCAGCACACAGCACACAACTTGGAAAATGTTTCAGTACTACTCACCCTGTTTATTCAGGGGGATCACCTAACAGCAAGTATACTTTGGGGGCATTGTGTTATTCTATACAGAGATCTGTGGTATAGAGGGACCTGGGTTCAATCCTAGTGTCACCTAGAGGATTTCTATTAAAGTTAACAGTATTTGTTTCAATATAAATTACACAGTATGCTTCACAATACTGTCCACTACTCTACTGTGTTTATAGTTCTTTGGTAGTGCATTTGTTTAAAAAAAAAAAAAGACAGATCTACAAGGGGGAAGACACCCTCGGGGGTTTAAATTGCCTGCGTACAATGTGAACGGACATGTTCTGGTGCATCTGGGGTGGTCCAACAGGGAAGTTCTGCGGACCTGTCTCTGTGGACTCAAAAAATATGGGCACATGTATTACTAATTTAACTCAATCCCTAAACAAGTTTATAAACTCTGCCGGCAGTTTTTCTGATACAACACGGCCACAACCGTTGCCCGCTATAACTTTATGGGGGAGGAGTTGGAGTCATTTCCATGGGAAAATGGGGACGTAGACCCAGAGTGGGACGAAGTTTCGGTCTGGGAAAGTGATTGGTCTAATAGCTCAGGTGTTAGAGTGCTGATAGACACCATCCGTCAGACTATTACTAACAGGGATATTTTAAAGGAGCCCTAACTTAAGCCAGTTTCTCGTTCCCAAGTCCCTCAGAAGTTAAAATTTCTATATTCTTTTACAGAAAACAGCCCCAAAGGTAGACGCTTCCATTTCCCATTTAGCAGGAGCTACGGCTATTCCTTCGGTACAGTCGGTGACATTGAAAGATCCTACAGATAGGACGATGGCAGCAATGCCTAAATCTATTTTCTTCATCACGATTCTAGCTGGCGCTTGGTTCCTCAGGGCCGCGGATGACTGACTAACACAGGTCATATCTGGAATGCAGTCTGACGATCCATCAGAAGACATTCAATTAGTAGAACAAATTTCGGCTTACTTATGTGGGTGAGACCTTGATTGATTCTACTACGCGGCGCTCCCGTATTTCTGCCTTGACAGTGTCAGCAAGACGGTCTCTTTGGCTTCGGGTTTGGAATGCCGATTGTGACTCCAAACAGACCTTGGCGGCGGTACCCTTTGAAGGTGAGTTCTCTTTGGGTCGGAATCAAAGAAGATTATTTCAGCTACTACAGAAGGGCAGGAGCCCCTTTCTTCTGGCGGTTCCTCCGAAACCGAATACTACAAGGGATCATTCCTTTCATGTACAGGACAGCGGTAGTTCCATTCCTTTCGTGCTGTCTCCACATATCCATGAAAAGAGTTTCAGAGGTGGAAGTAAACCTTCCGACAGACCTACTGCATGACGCCGGAGGGAGCAGTGACGGTTGGGACTCGGTTACTACAGTTCAACGAAGGGTGGCTCCTGTCGAAACCAGATAGGTGGGTGACGAAGGTCATATCCAAAGGATATACGTTAGATCTCGAGGAACCAGTCCCATATCGTGTGTTCTTCTCTTCCAAACGGTCCCTCCAGATGTCGAGCTTTTCATCATGCAACAGCCACTCTTCTACGAAATGAAGTAAAATTTTTCTAGTTCCCACTCCGCAGAGAGGTCGGGTATTGTACTCGTGGACAAACTAGACTGTTAGTTTCAACAAAAGCTCAGAATGGACTCCATCCACTCGATTATCATCGCCATGGAACCAGGGGGATATTTGGCTTCATTAGACATAAGACGCCTATCTGCTTGTTCCTATTGATACTCTTCCCTTTGGCTTATCCACGGCTTCTCCGGTATTCACAAAGATCATGGACCATGCGGTGGCAGTGTCAGGAAGTCAACATTACTCTGTATTTGGATGATCTGTTACTCAGGATACCGTCAGAGTTGATTCTTCAACAGAACTTGCGTTTCACAATAGAGACTCTACAGCCATTCGGTTCAATAATAAATTGTCCAAAAGTCGTCTTGGCTTCCTTCTCAGAAAATAATTTTCTGGGACTCTTATTCGATACCAACAACCAGAAAGTATTTCTTCCTCAGTCAGGACATACAGTCCCGAATTTGAACACTGCGGCATTTACAGGTGGTTTCGGTTCTCCGATACATGCAGGTGTTAGACGAGATGGTGGCAACCTTCGAGGCAGTTCCATATACCAGGTTCATGCTCGACTCCTTCAGGCGCAGATTCTCATCCGTTGGACTCGTACAGGAACTTATCTCCACTTACAGCTGTTCCGCTTGTCGGTACAGACTTGTCAGTTGCTTTGCTGGTGGCTTTACAGCTCCAATTTAACAAAAGTTCAGTTCACATTTTGGCCTTGGGTGATGGTCACTACTGATGTCAACCTCATAGGTTGGAGTACGGCTTTTCAGACTCTTCAATTTCAGGGGTTCTGGGTCAGTCAAAGAGTAGAAGTTGCAGATCAACATCTTGGAGTTGAGGACAATCCGGTAGACACTACTGCAGATTCAAACCAGAGTACAGGGTCATCCAGTGCGGAATCAGTCCGACACCACCACGGCAGTTACTTACATAAACAAGCAAGGAGACACTCGAAGCTGATCTGCCTTGACACGATCAGATTCTCCTATGGTCGGAACATTGGGTTCCGGCCAGACCCGCGATTCACATGCCAGGACTCGAGACCTGAAAAGTGGATTTCTTAAGCCGTCACACGGTGCATCCGGGAGAGTGGGAACTTCACCGGGTGGGGTTTCTGACTCTAGTAGCCCGGTCGGGGATGCCCGATGTAGATCTGATGGCGTCTCGTCTCAACAATAAATTTCATCTCTACGGGTCGTGTACTCAGGACCCTCAAGCAATTTTAATCGGCGCACTGATGGCGCTGTGGCACTTTCAACTGAGATATGTGCCACCACTTCCACTGATCCCAAGTCTGCTTCAACGCATTCAGAGAGACGGTCTTCCAATCATTCGGGTGGCCCCAGATTGGCCAAACTGACAGTGGTACGCTCTTCTGCGCACTGTGGTCATCAGGGAACCATTCCGACTCCCTCTGCATCCACATCTTATGATTCAAGGAACATCTCACCACCCAGGTTGGATCGGCTGGTTTTCTTAAAGTTTTATTCCCGTCCTGTTGTGTAAATTATGATTCATGCCGGTGGCTTCTGGAATTACCACAGACTGTGGCATATTTACATTGCTTGGTGTAAAAAGCGTGGTTTACTACCGGATTTGTTTAGAGTTCCTTGTCTGTTATTCTTCATTTAGGAGGGTCTCAATAAGGGTCTGAGACTTTCTTCACAAATGGGTCAGGCTTCTGCCTTGTCGGTTCTTTTTCAAAAGAGACTGGCTATCATTCCAGACGTTCTCACGTTCCATCAGGGATTTCTGCGGATTTAACCACTTTTTGTTCCTCCGGTTATTCCCTGGGACTTTAACTTAGTCCTTACGGATCTACATTGAGCCTTTGGCGAACGTTCCGCTGTTGTCTTTCTATTAAAAATTGCCTCCGCAAGATGAGTATCTGTATTGGAAGCTATGGTCTTGCAGACCACCCTTGTTGGTTTTTCAGGAAAATCGGGTGGTTCTGCGAAAAACAAAACAAAAAAACCTTCCTTCCGAAGGTTGTGTCAGCGTTTCATCTAATCAGGACAATCGTCCCTTCAGCGTTTACTTCTTCATCGTCCCTCTAGCGTTTACTCCCTTTCCTTCCAGGGAGGATTCCCAGTTGACTTGTAGATGTCCTTAGGGCCTTACGGATTTCTTTATCTCGTGCGGATTCTATCCATCAAACGGATGCTTTGTTGGTTTTTGATTGATGCGTCCAAAACGAGATTGGACAACTTCCAAGTACACTATGGCTCGTTGGGTAACTTCGGTCAGCAAACAGTCTTCTGATGTTTCAATTCCTAAATCGAGCTCCTTCGCCTCGAGCTGTTGGAGTTTTCTTGGGCTGTTCGCGGGGTTACATCTATAGAGCAGCTGTGTCGGGCGGCGACCTGCTCGTCTGTGCATACGTTTAAACAGTTTTACAGTTTTCAGACTTTCGGTTTGTAGACTGCCTTTGTTGGGCGTCACTTTTTGCGGACGGCTATGCCGTCCCCGTCTCCCTCCTCTTATTAGCTTGCTTTGGGAAATCCCACAAGTAATGGCGCAGCGTCCCCCAGATGGATGAAAGAGAAAAGGTGATTTTTGTTACTTACCGTAAAATCTCTTTCTCTGATTCCATCTGGGGGACGCTGCGATCCCTCCCAGATGTTTGTCTGGTTTAACCAGTTAATTTTCTTTGATCTATCTCCTTTGGCTTGGCTAAACGTTAACTGAGGTACTGGCTAGGCAGGAAGGAGATGGGAGGGGTTAGAGGGGGGAGGAGTCAGGTTTTAATAGTTCTGTGCCAAACTCCACAACCACACACCTCTAACCCACAAGTAATGGCGCAGCGTCCCCCAGATGGAATCAGAGAAAGAGATTTTACGGTAAGTAACAAAAATCACCTTTTCTGACATTAACCCGGTTACCACAAAAAAGCAGCCAGTGACTTTTCCCCCATCTGATGAGTTAAACGAATTGTGTGAAGAAGCGTGGGGTTCCCCAGATAAGAAACTAGTAATTTCTAAGCGGTTACTAATGGCGTACCCTTTCCCGCCAACGGATAGGTTACGCTGGGAGACATCCCCTAAGGTGGACAAAGCGCTCACACGCTTATCAAAAAAGGTGGCACTGCCGTCTCAGGATACGGCCGCCTTAAAGGAGCCTGCAGATAGAAAGCAGGAGGCTATCCTGAAGTCTGTGTATACACACTCAGGTACTATACTGAGACCTGCTATTGCTTCAGCATGGATGTGCAGTGCTGCAGCAGCGTGGTCTGATTCCCTGTCTGATAACATTGATTCCCTTGACAGGGACACTATATTGCTAACCATAGAGCATATTAAAGACGTAGTCTTATATATGAGAGATGCACAGAGGGACATTTGCCGGCTGGCATCTAGAATTAATGCGATGTCCATTTCTGCCAGGAGAGTATTATGGACTCGGCAGTGGACGGGTGATGCTGATTCTAAAAGGCACATGGAAATTTTGCCTTATAAGGGTGAGGAATTGTTTGGGGACGGTCTTTCGGACCTCGTATCCACAGCAACAGCTGGGAAGTCGACTTTTTTACCTCAGGTTCCCTCACAGCCTAAGAAAGCACCGTATTATCAAGTACAGTCCTTTCGGCCTCAGGAAGGCAAGCGGGTTAGAGGCGCGTCCTTTCTGCCCAGAGGCAGGGGTAGAGGGAAAAAGCTGCACCATACAGCCAGTTCCCAAGAACAAAAATCCTCCCCTGCTTCCACTAAGTCCACCGCATGACGCTGGGGCTCCACATGTGGAGCCAGGTGCGGTGGGGGCCCATCTCCGGAACTTCAGTGACCAGTGGGTTCGCTCACAGGTGGATCTCTGGGTTCTACAAGTGGTATCTCGGATACAAGCTGGAATTCGAGACGTCTCCCCCTCGCCGTTACCTCAAATCAGCCTTGCCAGCTACTCCCCAGGACAGGGAGGTAGTACTGGCGGCAATTCACAAGCTGTACCTCCAGCAGGTGATAATAAAAGTTCCCCTCCTTCAACAGGGACGGGGTTACTATTCCACAATGTTTGTGGTACCGAAACCAGACGGTTCGGTGAGACCCATTCTAAATTTGAAATCCTTGAACACTTATATAAGGAAGTTCAAGTTCAAAATGGAATCGCTCAGGGCGGTAATTGCACGCCTGGAAGAGGGGGATTACATGGTATCACTGGACACCGTGGGTATTTACCAAAGTAATGGCCGAAATGATGATACTCCTTCGAAAGAAGGGAGTTAGAATTATCCCATACTTGGACGATCTCCTTATAAAGGCGAGGTCCAGGGAGCAGTTGTTGGTCGGAGTAGCACTATCTCAGGAAGTGCTACAACAGCACGGCTGGATTCTGAATATCCCGAAGTCGCAGCTGGTTCCTACGACGCGTCTGCTGTTCCTGGGTATGATTCTGGACACAGAACAGAAGAAGGTGTTTCTCCCGGAGGAGAAGGCCAAGGAGTTGTCATCTCTGGTCAGAGACCTCCTAAAACCAAAACAGGTGTCTGTGCATCACTGCACGCGAGTCCTGGGAAAGATGGTAGCTTCTTACGAGGCAATTCCATTCGGCAGGTTCCATGCACGGATCTTTCAGTGGGATCTGTTAGACAAGTGGTCCAGATCGCATCTTCAGATGCATCGGCTGATCACCCTGTCCCTGAGGGCCAGGGTGTCTCTGCTGTGGTGGCTGCAGAGTGCTCATCTTCTCGAGGGCCGCAGATTCGGCATACAGGACTGGATCCTGGTGACCACGGATGCAAGCCTCCGAGGTTGGGGAGCAGTCACTCAGGGAAGAAACTTCCAAGGACAATGGTCGAGTCAGGAAGCTTCCCTACACATAAATATTCTGGAACTAAGGGCCATTTACAATGCCCTAAGTCAGGCAAGACCCCTGCTTCAAAACCAGCCGGTGCTGATTCAGTCAGACAACATCACGGCGGTCGCCCATGTAAACCGACAGGGCGGCACAAGAAGCAGGATGGCGATGGCAGAAACCACAAGGATTCTCCGATGGGCGGAAAATCACGTGATAGCACTGTCAGCAGTGTTCATTCCGGGAGTGGACAACTGGGAAGCAGACTTCCTCAGCAGGCACGACCTCCACCCGGGAAAGTGGGGACTTCATCCAGAAGTCTTCCAGCTGATCTTAAATCGTTGGGAAAGGCCACAGGTGGACATGATGGCGTCCCGCCTCAACAAAAAACTAAAAAGATATTGCGCCAGGTCAAGGGACCCTCAGGCGATAGCTGTGGACGCTCTAGTGACACCGTGGGTGTACCAGTCGGTTTATGTGTTCCCTCCTCTTCCTCTCATACCAAAGGTACTGAGGATAATAAGAAAGAGAGGAGTAAGAACTATACTCTTCGTTCCGGATTGGCCAAGAAGGACTTGGTACCCGGAACTACAAGAAATGATCTCAGAGGACCCTTGGCCTCTGCCTCTCAGACAGGACCTGCTACAGCAGGGGCCCTGTCTGTTCCAAGACTTACCGCGGCTGCGTTTGACGGCATGGCGGTTGAACGCCGGATCCTGATGGAAAAGGGCATTCCGGTTGAAGTCATTCCTACGCTGATAAAAGCTAGGAAGGATGTGACAGCAAAACATTATCACCGCATATGGCGAAAATATGTTGCTTGGTGTGAGGCTATGAAGGCCCCAACAGAAGAATTTCAGCTGGGTCGATTTCTGCACTTCCTACAGTCAGGAGTGACTATGGGCCTAAAATTGGGATCCATTAAAGTCCAGATTTCGGCCCTGTCTATTTTTTTTAAATTCAATAATTTTTATTGGTTTTTCATTTTGCATTGTAAACAATAAAACAAAAACCACTAAACAAAAAAGGGATGAAAGCAAAAAACTAAATTCCACGCAAGGGAATACGCAGATTCCCAATTCAAAAACAATACAGACAATATAAGTGCGATGTGCAGGCTTATCTCTTTAAACATACATTTGTAGATCAGGACAAAATGACACATATCAAGACAATTATCCAAATATAGTAGTCAAGTACTTCTCAGATATCCAACCAGCTAACTACAAATATACAACCCCTATCTACGAGTGCGGGCAAATGGGGGGCCGGTCGCGGGTCCCAAGGGCAATGTATAAGAGGAGAAATCACTGCTGCTAGTATAAACCCTTCTTACATAACTCTACATGTTCACCACGGAACGTGTCCCATCTCTCCAGCACCCCCCCATATTAGTCACACAATGGTGAGTATCAGTTATTCTGGTTCGTTGAGTCAGGAGAGCTGAACCATCTGCCCCACAAGTCATAGTACTTGTTCCTTGCTTTTCTGGCCATATATACATATTTCTCGTGAGCGGACGTTTCATTAACAAGCGAAACCCAGGACTGTACTGTGGGAGCATCTTTAGCTAGCCATAGTCTAGCGACACACACCTTAGCCAGGGCACACAGATTAATCGGATATCGTTTGCTAGGGGCGTCTAGGGCATCGTCCTCCAAGGCCGACAGCACACACACCGCCGGGGTACACACAACCGATGGAATTCCAGTAGACACTATGATATTAATAATACCAGACCAGAATGTTGCTATCCTAGGGCAAAGCCATATAACGTGCCAGTAATCAGCATCCAAACTGCCACATTTAGGACATCTGGTAGAATGAGTACCGCCTATGCGGGCCAATCTCACCGGTGTCATATACACTCTATGTATAATAAACAATTGGATTTGCTGATATCTAGTGGTGGTGGTAGACAACCGTGGAGAGCATAAAGCTCCCTCCCATATCTCGTCTGAAATTGGTCCCAGGTCGGATTCCCATTTATTTCTAAGAGAGGACAACGGGTCAGAGTAGTGAGATTGAAGCATACTTGTATATATATTGGAAACCAAATGCCCGTCCCCCAGACTCAGCAAGAGTGATTTAATTGGGGAGTCTAGAATCATCGGAGGGGTATTAGAAAACTGTACATGGGCCCTCATTCCGAGTTGTTCGCTCGGTAAAAATCTTCGCATCGCAGCGATTTTCCGCTTAATGCGCATGCGCAATGTCCGCACTGCGACTGCGCCAAGTAAATTTGCTATGCACTTAGTAATTTTACTCACGGCTTTTTCATCGTTCTGGCAAACGTAATGTGATTGACAGGAAATGGGTGTTACTGGGCGGAAACAGGCCGTTTTATGGGCGTGTGGGAAAAAACGCTACCGTTTCCGGAAAAAACGCAGGAGTGGCTGGAGAAACGGAGGAGTGTCTGGGCGAACGCTGGGTGTGTTTGTGACGTCAAACCAGGAACGACAAGCACTGAACTGATCGCAGATGCTGAGTAAGTCTGAAGCTACTCAGAAACTGCTACGAGGTGTGTAATCGCAATATTGCGATTACTTCGTTCGCAATTTTAAGATGCTAAGATTCACTCCCAGTAGGCGGCGGCTTAGCGTGAGCAACTCTGCTAAAATCGCCTTGCGAGCGAACAACTCGGAATGACCTCCATTGATCGCATGTCTCAGTTGTAAATACCGATAGAAGTAAGAAGAGGGTACATTATAGTCCTGTTGGAGCTGTTGAAAGGACTTCAAGATATCACCATTGTACAAGTGCCCCAAGGAAGTTACCCCACACCGCCCTAACGTGGAGCGAGGCTAATTCTGGGAAACCAAGGACATTATCTAATGGAGTGTCTGGGTCTATACCCTGGCCCCTCATGGCAGCATGTACCTGTTTCCATACAAGAGTGGCCTGTCTTATTATAGGGACCTTAGATAGTTTAACATTCCCACAGAGTAGCAACTGTAATGGCGTGCCATCACGATACTCCTGCAGAAACATTTGGGAGTGTACAGTGAGACTACCGGAGTCCGTCACCCATTCCCAAACATGTGCTAACTGTGCTGCGTAATAGTAAAATTTAAAAATAGGGAGGGCTAAGCCCCCTACCGATCTTGGTCTAGACAAGGTATCAAGCTTCAACCGTGCTCTTCTGCTAGCCCAAATCAAGGAAGACAGTAAGCTGTCAATTTGCCTGAATATTTTTAAACCAATATATATAGGTGACTGCTGAAGGACATAGAGGAGCTTAGGTAGATACACCATTTTCACCAAGTTGAACCTACCAGTAGTAGTCAGAGGCAAAGTCCCCCAAACCTTAACTTTCGAACGGAGATAATCAACCAGCGGCATAATGTTAAGAGAGACATAAGTACAAGGGTCGTTCGATACCCATATACCCAGATATTTGAAAGAGTCTACCCACCTAAGCGGAATATGGATCAAAGGGGCTACTGGGATTGGGCCCTTAAGTGGAGTGATAGTGGATTTGTCCCAATTTATTCTGAGCCCGGAGAAGTGTCCATAGGTATTTATCATATCCAGAATTATGGGCATAGAGGAGACATAATCATCAACGAATAGCAAGAGATCGTCAGCATATAATGCTATTCTATCTTCCCTTGCGCCCACCCTAATACCCAGAATATCTCGACTAGCTCTAATCAAACATGCCAATGGTTCAATAGCAACGGCAAACAAGGTGGGGGACAAAGGGCAGCCTTGTATCGTTCCCCTGGACAGGGGGAAGGAACGTGATACATATCCGTTCACTGAGACCCTGGCCATGGGCAGAGAATAAAGCAATTTAACATATTTTATAAAATTGGGACCCATGCCAAATCTACTCATAGTTTCCCATAGTAAGGCCCACTCCACCGAATCAAAGGCCTTTGCGGCATCCAAAGAGGCTACAACAGAAGAACAGGCCTCCCCATGCGAAACCTGAAAATGAGTGAACAAGCGCCTTAAATTAACGGCCGTGGACTTACCAGGCATAAAGCCTGTTTGGTCCGGGTGAATGATTTGGGTTATAACCTGATTGAGTCTGGAATTCAGGACCTTGGCCAGGATTTTAACATCCGTGGGTAATAGAGAGATAGGACGATATGACTCGACTCTCTCAGGGTCCTTATCCGGCTTTGGAATCACTATGATCAATGCCTCCGCCATAGAAGGGGGGAGCATATTTTGCGCAAATATAGTGTTAAATAAATTAAGCAATTGAGGGGCGAAAAATTTAGCGTGTTTCTTATACAACTCCGATGGAATACCATCAAGGCCAGAGGCCTTACCATCCGGAGACGCGGTGATGGCTGCCTCTACCTCCTCCAACGATACAGGAGCATCTAGAAGATCTCTAGCCTCACTAGAAATACAAGGCAACTGGATTCGATCTAAATATTTACACAGTTCTAGTGGGGAACATGTTAGTTTGGAGCTATTTAGCGCCTGATAATATAATACGAATTCCGTGACAATTTGGGCGGTGCGATCCAACACTGTTCTGGCCGAATTCACCACCTTTACCACCGTGTGAGAGGAATGGTCCCCTCTTGCAAGATTAGCCAAATACGAGCCCGGTCTAACCCCTGTAGCGTATTGAACATGGGAGGAGAATAGAAGCCTATGCTGGGTTTTCCCCCATAGATACTCCTGTCATTCTTTCTGAGCATGGAGCCAGTCTGATTTGGAGGTGTCCAAGCCATCCTGTATGTATACCATCTCAGAATCAATAACCCGAGCCTCCAGTTCAGCCTCACGTTTCCTAAAAGAGGATTTAAGACAACCCACTCTCCCGATCAGAGTCCCCCTCAGGAAGGCTTTAAAGGTATCCCACAGTAAGGAGATATCGGTAGTATCTGCATGAGAATCAAAGAATTCTAACCAGCTAGCTTCCAATTCGGATCCCTCACCCATATGCGTGAGCCAGAAAGGGTTAAGTTTCCATACTGCCTGGCCCCTCTGACACCTTAAGTCAATATGTACCGATACAGGGGAGTGATCCGAAATACCCCTAGTCTCATATTTAACACTATGAACCATAGGCAGGAGCTCCCGAGTGAGGAGAGCCAAGTCTATCCTAGAGAAAGAAGAGTGGGAGTGTGAGAAACACGAATACAGCCTCAGATCAGGATATTTCAATCTCCAGGGATCGACCAAGCCCAGCTCAGAGACAGTATCTGCAAATGGAGAACGCCTTGGCTGCGGGTTGGAGGATGCCGTAGACAGCCTATCCAGCTCATGATTCAAAACATTATTAAAGTCACCCATACATATAGCAGCCACCCCCGGGGACGCAGCCAAGAAAGTAGATGCCTTTTTAAGCACGTCAGACGAGTATGGAGGGGGCACATACACAGCTAGCAACAGTAAAGGAACGGAGTTAATTTTACATTTAAGAAACACATACCTCCCCCACTGATCTGTTTGTACACTATCATGCAAGAAGGGAACAGATTTTCTGATCAAGATCAACACTCCCCGGGACGCTGCGGTATGCATGGAATGGAAAGCCCACCCCACCCATGGCTTTTTGAGGGACATAATTCTAGTACCCACCAAGTGGGTCTCCATTAAACAGATTACATCCGAAGCATAGTGTTTGATCTGTCTAAGGACCAGGGAACGCTTGATCTTGTCATTGATCCCCCTCACGTTCCAGGACAGAACCTAACCAAAGCCATAGCAAAGCAGCGTGATAATGAAACCGATGACCCGCGACCAGCCACCCCCAGCACCTATCCAGCAAACTATACCCATGATTAGCTGTAACAGAAGCACATCAGAAACAAACACATTGCACATCAGAAAGTAAAAACAAAACAATAAATTCTTAACAAAACCCCCACCCCCACCCCGTATACCACTAAGAACTTGCAGCATACCTGATTCCCTAACAAACAACGCTCCCAAAGAGCAATCCCTAAAAACGAAGGCAAGAAATACCTTTACACATTCTACAAAGTCAAAAAGAAACAAAAAAGGGGGGCCAAGAATTCAGTGACCTCAAGGCAGGAGAAGCTTCCAGCTAAATTCAAGTTCGCCCCCCCCCCCCAAGGCCGTCAGAACAACCCCATCTAAATAACCATTCGGGACCATACAACGGGACAAACATATCCAGGCGGCCCCGAAGATAACATATAGAACTGAACAAGGATATTAGCCTGAGGCATCAGGAGACAGATATACCAATAGAAGTGAGCACCGTAACATCATATTATAAGCATAACAACAGGCCTTAAGATTTTCCCATCATTCCCCCCCCCCCCCCCCCCCCCCCCCGCCAACAGTGACTGTATATCTCTCCCAAAAAACAGCAGGCAGAAGAGAAACAGTATACTAGCAAATAGAGAAAGCGTGAGTTCAGTCAGCGGCCAGCGCCCGCCGTGCCGGAAAGCGTCTGTCCAGCCACACTGATGCCTCACGGGGAGACGTGAAGAATTTAGTTTCTCCATCAGAAACAACCCGCAGTTTAGACGGAAAAAGCATGGCATAGGGGATGTTCAGTTCACGCAGCCTGCGTTTCACGGGGGCAAACTGAGCTCTATCCTTCTGAACGTCTATAGCAAAATCCGGAAAGACTGAGATCGGAGAACTGTTCCACTTCAGGGGGCCCTTAGTACGGGCCAATTTCAGAATCACATCTCTATCCCGGTAGTGAAGCAGCTTGGCAATGAACGTACGGGGAGGTGCCCCTGGTGGTAATGGACGCATCGGAACCCTGTGAGCGCGCTCCACCGCAAAGTGTGAGGTGAACTCCTCCGCTCCAAACGTATCCAGCAGCCACTTCTCTTGAAATTTTTCGGGGGAGGCACCCTCCTCTTTCTCAGGGAGTCCAACGAAGCGGACATTATTCCGTCTCAATCTTCCCTCCATATCCGTCATCTTTTTTTGTACCTCCGACATCTGTGACTCCAGAGCAGAAGCACGTCACCGAGTGGTGTAACCGCGTCCTCCAGAGTGGATGTGCGTGTCTCAACTTCACCGACTTTCTCTCGCACTCGCTGGAGGTCTTGGTGTATAATAGATAAGTCCGCCTGGACCTGACCGATCCTGCCGGCCAAGCGGGCCTCGCTGGCCGTGACCGCATCCTGCACCCTCTGCAAAGCGGCATCTGTAGCCTCCACAGAGGAGCCAGCTGACGGAGAAGGCGGCAACGAGGTCGACTGTACCTCCCCCCCTTGATGAGACCGTGTCGGTGGGTTTCTGGCAAATTTCTCTAACTTCGCCGCAGCAGATTGTTGTGGTTTGACCATTATGGCCAAGCTGATGGTAGAGAGCAGGGAATTATAGTATATCAAAACTGTCCAGCTGCTACGTGTGAATTATATAGTATATCAAACAGTCCAGCTGCTGCTTCGACAAATAGTATATCAAAACTGTACAGAGGTTGCCGGTAGGGAAGGCAGTATATCAAATCTGTCCAGCTGCAGCCTGTCTAGACTCTGGCCGCAATAACATCTGCAAAGGGCCACCAGGATAAGGTGAAGGTCGACCTGCACTGTGGTACAGTCTATACAATGGCAGGGTAACAGGCCAGCCCCACATAGGAGCTATACGCAGCCTGTATATAATATGTGCATCACCCTTTATGCAGGGAAGCTCCCCCAGGGTGCGCTCTGCCCCCCCTGCAGTATAAATATGTCCCCAAGATGCAGGCAGGGAAGCAGGAGCCGTGGCTTTAGAGCAGGGGAGCGGCGGCGGGACCCGCGGCAGCGCCGCAGCAGGGATTTTCCCGGAGTCAAGCAGGGTCAGGCCGAGCGTACACAGCGTCCCCGGCTCCACGCAGCGGGAGCGTACACAGGTAGTGTGTAGGGCGGCAGCGTGGGGAGAGAGGAGAGCGGCTTCTCACGTGGTGCAGCAGGCCCCGGCGCCCCGCTCACTCAAACAGTCCAGCTGCAGCGGGAGTGTAACACTCGGCTCCCGAACCGACACAGGGGTCCCTCTACAGCTTCACAGAGGTATTGGGGCTATCTTCGGACCCAGGGGGGGACACAGGATGTAATATACGGATATTATTGCCGGAGAGCCACACAACCTGTGTGCTACTCCATGTCCGCCGTAGCCACGCCCCCCGGCCCTGTCTGTTTTCTTTCAAAAAGAACTGGTTTCACTGCCTGAAGTTCAGTCGTTTGTTAAGGGAGTGCTGCATATTCAGCCCCCTTTTGTGCCCCCAGTGGCACCTTGGGATCTCAACGTTGTGTTGGATTTCCTAAAATCACATTGGTTTGAGCCACTTCAGACCGTGGAGTTGAAATATCTCACGTGGAAAGTGGTCATGCTTTTGGCCTTGGCTTCGGCTAGGCGTGTGTCAGAATTGGCGGCTTTGTCATGTAAAAGCCCCTATCTGATCTTCCATATGGACAGGGCACAATTGAGGACTCGTCCCCAATTTCTCCCTAAGGTGGTATCAGCGTTTCATTTGAACCAACCTATTGTGGTGCCTGCGGCTACTCAGGACTTGGAGGCTTCCAAGTTGCTGGACGTAGTTTGGGCCCTGAAAATCTATGTTTCCAGGACGGCTAGAGTCAGAAAAACTGACTCGCTGTTTATCCTGCATGCACCCAACAAGCTGGGTGCTCCTGCTTCTAAGCAGACTATTGCTCGCTGGAACTGTTGCACGATTCAACTTGCACATTCTGCGGCTGGACTGCCGCATCCTAAATCAGTCAAAGCCCATTCCACGAGGAAGGTGGGCTCTTCTTGGGCGGCTGCCCGAGGGGTCTCGGCTTTACAACTTTGCCGAGCTGCTACCTGGTCGGGATCAAACACGTTTGCAAAATTCTACAAGTTTGATACCCTGGCTGAGGAGGACCTTGAGTTTGCTCATTCGGTGCTGCAGAGTCATCCGCACTCTCCCGCCCGTTTGGGAGCTTTGGTATAATCCCCATGGTCCTTACGTAGTACCCAGCATCCACTAGGACGTCAGAGAAAATAAGATTTTACTCACCGGTAAATCTATTTCTCGTAGTCCGTAGTGGATGCTGGGAGCCCGTCCCAAGTGCGGAATTCTGCAATACTTGTATATAGTTATTGCTTAACTATAGGGTTTTTTGTTCTGAGCCATCAGTTTAATGAGGCTCAGTTGTTGTTCATACTGTTAACTGGGTATAATTATCACAAGTTGTACGGTGTGATTGGTGTGGCTGGTATGAGTCTTACCCTGGATTCCAAATCCTTTCCTAGTAATGTCAGCTCTTCCGGGCACAGTTTCCCTAACTGAGGTCTGGAGGAGGGGCATAGAGGGAGGAGCCAGTGCACACCAGATATAGTACCTAATCTTTTCTTTAGAGTGCCCAGTCTCTTGCGGAGCCCGTCTATTCCCATGGTCCTTACGGAGTACCCAGCATCCATTACGGACTACGAGAAATAGATTTACCGGTGAGTAAAATCTTATTTTTACTCACGGCGTAACAAAGAAATTTCATCGTTCTGGTGATCGGAGTGTGATTGACAGGAAGTGGGTGTTTCTGGGCGGAAACTGTCCGTTTTATGGGTGTGTGCGAAAAAACCCTTGCGTTTCTGGGAAAAACGCGGGAGTGTCTGGAGAAACGGGGGAGTGTCTGGGCGAACGCAGGGTGTGTTTGTGACGTCAAACCAGGAACGAAACTGACTGAACTGATCGCTATTTGTAAGTCTAGAGCTACTCAGAAACTGCTAAGAAATTTCTATTTGCAGTTCTGCTAATCTTTCGTTCGCAATTCTGCTATGCTAAGATACACCCCCAGAGGGCGGCGGCTTAGTGTGTGCAATACTGCTAAAAGCAGCTAGCGAGCGAACAACTCGGAATGAGGGCCAGTGTAAAAAAGGCAAACCTGGCATACTCCCTCTGGGTCTCTCTCTCTCTCTGGGCTTCACTGTAGGCTGTCACGAACCGGTTTCTCACCTCTGCGGGTTCTGGGATTCATCCGTTGTCAGTGCGGTTGCTCGCGGTGCTGTGCGCCCGTGTGGGGACGCGGCGTGATCAGTGGCACAGGTAATGCAGAGTCTGGGAACTGGGAGTGCGGGGACCAAATGGCCTAAGGCACTGCGGTGTGTCTGCTGTATAGGAGGTGGCCATGTTGGAGACCAAATAGGTAATACAGAGCACTTGTGAAAACACCTGTGGGCAGGTGTAAGCCAATCCCGTGCTTGTGCTGCCTTTAAGTAGGCTGGGATCATGTTACTCTGGGCCAGTGCTTTGTTGTATCAACGCTGTGCTCTAGCTCTGAGCTCTCTCCGTGCATTCCTGTGTGATTCCCGTGGTCCAGATATCGCCTCCGTTCCCAGAGGTCCGTCTGCAGCCTTCACTGCTGAAAGATCCACCGGCTCTCTGCTGTGCTGTCAGTTAATTGCACACCTACTGGAAACTGTTGAATTCCCAGAGTCTTGTATGAGGTTACCTTGTCTGTCTGCCATACAAAGTTTGGAGGATTCCATTTCCCTCAGCTGTTCGTTTGTTCAACTCTGCATTTAACCCATTCATCACCTTGTGGTCTACTACAGTTTCACAGTGATCTCCAGAACCCGCAAGTAACCCAATTCAGTACTTTATATTTGCTATGTTGTTATAACAAGGATAATTCTTCACAGTCTCTCAGTTAACTCTCAAAACTCCATTGCAAATCCTTACAGTTATTTCTTCATGTCTGCATTATCCAGTTAATCACATTCTGCAGTTCAGCATCAAAGCTTGTTTATATTTGGACAATTCAACATTTATTCATCAGCTTGTTTTTGCATACAGTACCATGAACATTTCTTTTATTTGTCTTTGAGATTTATCCTGCATATTATTTCTGCCATTCCTGCAATACTTCAGTATGATATGATGATTAACAAACTTGTCATTTAACTCTTTACTGGAATTGTTAATTTCAATAAATATATAGAACGGAACTTTCTTCGTCCTCCCTGCTTTCTTCATACCCCAGCACCTACACCTGTGGTTGGTCCCGGGTTAACGGATTCACAAAAACACCCGGACCTGACATAGGCCTGTCCCCTAGCTGAGACGTTCTGAGTGTGAGTCGCTGTGTCGATTGAACGTGTTGACATGTCTGAGGCTGAATGTGATTCACCGGAGGAGGTTGTGGGGGGTGCAGTTGTGGGTCTGGATTTGGGTCTGTCGGCGCAGCCGACACCTGATTTACTCACGTTATTAAGTACAATCCATTCGAATGTAGCTTCTTTATCAAAGAGGTTCGATAAGTCTGAGTCACAGACGCAGGTGTGGAAATAGTCCATAGAGGAGGCTTTGTCTCAGGTACAGACCCCATCGGGCTCGCAAAAGCGGCCGTTTACTCAATTGGTAGATACTGATACCGACACGGACTCTGATTCTGAGGTCGATTTTTCTGAGGCGGCTTTGCATCCGCGTTTAGTGATGAGTATTCAGTACATGATTGTGGTTATAAAGGATATTTTACACATTTCTGATGAACCTGCGGTGCAGGAAACAAGGATTTGTTTGTTCAAAGGGAAAAAACCTGAAGTGAAATTTCCCCCCTCTCATGAAATGAATACTCTTTGTGAAAAGGCTTGGGAGTCGCCGGATAAGAGGTGGCAGATTCCCAAGAGGTTTTACATGGCGTATCCTTTCCCCTCTGATGACAGGGAAATATGGGAGTCGTCTCCGAATGTTGACAAAGCTCTATCTCATTTGTCTAAGAAGGTGGCGCTTCCGTCTCCGGACACGGCAGCTCTCAAGGATCCAGCGGATCGCAAGCTGGAGACGTCACTGAAGTCCATTTTCGCTAATACAGGCACATTGCTCAGACCTGCAGTGGCGTCGGTGTGGGTGAGTAGTGCTATTGCTAAATGGGCCGAGAATTTAGCTGCTGATATGGATACCCTTGATAAAGATAATGTTCTTCTGACTCTTGGTTATATCAAGGACGCTGCAGATTACCTGAAGGATGCGGCGAGGGATGTTTGTCTCTTGGGATCAAGAGCCAATGCCATGTCAATATCGGCAAGGAGGGCGTTGTGGATCCATCAATGGAATGCTGATGCCGACTCCAAGAGAGCTATGGAAGCTTTGCCCTTCAAAGGTAATGTCTTGTTTGGGGACGGCTTGGCGGACCTGGTCTATACCGCGACGGCGGGTAAGTCCTCTTTTCTTCCTTATGTTCCCACACAGCACAAAAAGGCACCACATCAGCAGATGCAGTCCTTTCGTCCTAATAAATACAGGCGTGGAAAGGGTTTGTCCTTCCTCGCTTCAAAGGGTAAAGGAAGGGGTAGGAAGTCGCCTGCCGTGTCGGGCGCCCAGGACCAAAAGTCCTCCCCTGCCTCTACCAAGTCCACCGCATGATGTTGGGGCTTCCCTGGGGGAGTCCGGACCGGTGAGGGGCCGTCTCCGAGTCTTCAGTCAGGTCTGGATTCTTTCAGGCCTCGATCCTTGGGTCCTGTAGATTGTATCTCAGGGATACAAGCTGGAGTTTCGGGAGGTGCCCCCTCACCGGTTTTTCGTTTCGCCCTTACCAGCGTCTCTGCCGGACAGGGAGCTGGTGTTGGCAGCGATACAAAAATTGTGTCAACAGAAGGTCATTGTTCCAGTTCCTCCGTCACAACGGGGGGAGGGGTTCTACTCGAGCCTATATGTGGTGCCG
The DNA here is from genome assembly GCF_028390025.1 of Pseudophryne corroboree. Taxonomy (NCBI): domain Eukaryota; kingdom Metazoa; phylum Chordata; class Amphibia; order Anura; family Myobatrachidae; genus Pseudophryne; species Pseudophryne corroboree. The sequence goes on from NC_086447.1 coordinate 59,828,490, forward strand.
AAACCGGACGGTTCGGTCAGAACGATTCTGAATCTAAAATCCCTCAATCCATACTTGAAAGTTTTCAAGTTCAAGATGAAATCTCTTCGAGCTGTGATTTCCAGCCTAGAAGGGGGGGGATTGTATGGCGTCAGTCGACATAAAGGATGCCTACTTACACGTCCCGATATTTCCTTCGCATCAGGCCTTCCTCAGGTTTGCGATACAGGACTCTCAGTACCAAATTCAGACGTTGCCGTTTGGCCTTTCCATGGCCCCGAGGGTTTTCACCAAGGTCATGGCAGAAATGATGGTTCTCCTTCGCAAGCAGGGGGTTTCAATTATCCCGTACTTGGACGATCTCCTGATAAAGGCGAGGTCCAAGGAAAGGTTGCTAAGGAGTATAGATTTGGTGCTGTCGGTGCTTCGACAGCACGGTTGGGTGCTAAATTTACCAAAATCTCAGTTGATTCCGACCACCCGGCTGTCTTTTCTGGGCATGATTCTGGACACGGAGTTACAGAGAGTTTTTCTTCCACAAGAAAAGGCTCTAGAACTGCAGTTGTTGGTCAGGGAACTTCTGAGGCCGAAGACTGTGTCCATCCATCAATGTACGCGCGTTCTGGGGAAGATGGTGGCGGCGTACGAAGCCATTCCGTTCGGCAGCTTTCATGCCCGGGTGTTTCAGTGGGACTTGCTGAGCAAATGGTCCGGGTCTCACCTGCACATGCACCGGAAGATAAGTCTATCTCCCAGGGCCAGAATATCCCTCCTGTGGTGGCTACAAGGGTCTCACCTCCTAGAGGGACGCCGGTTCGGTATCCTGGATTGGGTACTTCTGACGACAGATGCGAGTCTCCGGGGCTGGGGTGCAGTCACCCAAGGCAGGAACTTCCAGGGGAGATGGTCGTTCCAGGAAGCTGGTCTCCACATAAATGTTCTCGAGTTAAAAGCCATCTACAACGGCCTGCTACAGGCAAGAAGCCTTCTTCAGGGTCGACCTGTCCTCGTACAGTCAGACAACATCACAGCGGTGGCACATATCAACCGTCAAGGCGGCACAAGGAGCAGAGCGGCAATGGCGGAGGCCACAAGAATCCTTCGCTGGGCGGAACAGCACCTGAGCGCCCTGTCAGCAGTCTTCCTTCCGGGAGTAGACAACTGGGAAGCATACTTCCTCAGCAGACACGATCTCCATCCGGGAGAGTGGGCTCTTCATCAAGAAGTGTTTGCAGAAGTGACAAAGCGTTGGGGACTCCCTCTGATAGACATGATGGTGTCTCATCTCAACAAGAAGCTTCCGAGGTATTGTTCCAGGTCAAGGGACCCCCAAGCCAGTGCGGTCGATGCCCTGGTGTCTCCGTGGGTGTTCAAGTCGGTGTATGTGTTCCCTCCACTTCCTCTCATTCCAAAGGTACTGGGGATCATTCGGCGAGCAAAAGTTCAGGCGATTCTCGCAGTTCCAGATTGGCCAAGAAGGGCCTGGTATCCGGATCTTCAGGAATTACTAGTGGAAGATCCTTGGCCGCTTCCTCTAAGAGAGGACCTGTTGTTGCAGGGTCCATGCGTGTTTCCCGACTTACCGCGGCTGCGTTTGACGGCATGGAAGTTGAGCGCCAAATCTTAGCTCGTAAAGGTATTCCAGGAGAGGTCATACCTAGTCTCCTCAAGGCTAGGAAGGAGGTTACGGCGAAGCATTATCACCGTATTTGGAAGAAGTATGTTTCCTGGTGTGAGTTTAAGAGGGCTCCTGCGGAAGAATTTAATTTGGGGCGTTTTCTCCATTTTTTGCAGGCTGGGGTGGATGCAGGCCTGAAGTTGGGCTCCATCAAGGTGCAGATTTCAGCATTATCTATTTTCTTTCAAAGAGAATTGGCTGCCCTCCCAGAGGTTCAGACGTTTGTGAAAGGAGATTTGCATATCAATCCTCCGTTTGTGCCTCCTGTGGCCCCATGGGATCTGGACGTGGTCTTACAGTTTCTCATGTCTTCCTCGTTTGAGCCTTTGCGTAAGGTTGAGTTGAAGTTTCTCACCTGGAAGGTAGTCATGTTGTTGATGCTGGCTTCTGCCAGGCGGGTGTCTGAGTTGGCGGCCTTATCTCATAAAAGCCCGTACTTGGGCCCTCATTCCGAGTTGTTCGCTCGCAAGCTGCTTTTAGCAGCATTGCACACGCTAAGCCGCCGCCTACTGGGAGTGAATCTTAGCTTAGCAAAATTGCGAACGAAAGATTCTGAAAATTGCGAATAGAAATTTCTAAGCAGTTTCTGAGTAGCTCGAGACTTACTCTGCCACTGCGATCAGTTCAGTCAGTTTCGTTCCTGGTTTGACGTCACAAACACACCCAGCGTTCGCCCAGACACTCCTCCGTTTCTCCAGCCACTCCCGCGTTTTTCCCAGAAACGGCAGCGTTTTTTCACGCACTCCCATAAAACGGCCAGTTTCCGCCCAGAAACACCCACTTCCTGTCAATCACACAACGATCACCAGAATGAAGAAAAAACCTCGTACTGCCGTGAGTAAAATACCAAACTTCTTAGCAAATTTACTTGGCGCAGTCGCAGTGCGAACATTGCGCATGCGCAGTTTGCGGAAAATCGCTGCGATGCGAAGAAAATTATCGAGCGAACAACTCGGAATGAGGGCCTTGGTCTTTCATTCGGATAGGGCAGAATTGAGGACTCGTCACAATTTTTACCGAAGGTGGTCTCCTCGTTTCACATTAATCAACATATTGTGGTACCGGTGGCCAGGGATGCTGGGGCAGTTCCAAGGTCTCTGGATGTAGTGAGGGCTTTGAAGATCTACGTCGCCCGTACGGCGGTTGCCAGGAAAACTGAGGCGCTGTTTGTCCTGTACGCTTCCAACAAAATTGGTCATCCTGCTTCAAAACAGACTATTGCACGCTGGATTTGTAGTACGATTCAGCAGGCTCATTCTTCGGCCGGATTACCGGTGCCGAAGTCGGTGAAAGCCCATTCTACCAGGAAGGTGGGCTCGTCTTGGGCGGCTGCCCGGGGCGTCTCGGCTTTACAGCTCTGCCGAGCGGCTACTTGGTCGGGTTCAAACACTTTTGCCAAGTTCTATACGTTTGATACCCTGGCTGATGAGGACCTTGCGTTTGCTCAGTCGGTGCTGCAGAGTTGTCCGCACTCTCCCGCCCGGTCTGGAGCTTTGGTATAAACCCCATGGTCTTTTTGGAATCCCCAGCATCCTCTAGGACGTAAGAGAAAATAGGATTTTGGTACTTACCGGTAAATCCTTTTCTCCTAGTACGTAGAGGATGCTGGGCGCCCGTCCCAGTGCGGACTATTTTCTTGCAGTGTTCTCTTGTGGGTTCGCTTAGTTTATACACGGGTTGTGTATTTCTGTTTTCAGCTTGTTGCTGTAGTTTTTTTCATACTGTTATCTGGTTTCTTGTTACTCCGGTTGTACGGTATGGTTGAGGTGTGGGCCGGTATGTCTGTAGCCCTTAGTTTACACAAAAATCCTTTCCTCGAAATGTCCGTCTCTCCTGGGCACAGTTCCTATAACTGAGGTCTGGAGGAGGGGCATAGAGGGAGGAGCCAGTTCACACCCAGTCTTAAGTCTTTTCAGTGTGCCCAAGCTCCTGCGGATCCCGTCAATACCCCATGGTCCTTTTGGAGTCCCCAGCATCCTCTACGGACTAGGAGAAAAGGATTTACCGGTAAGTACCAAAATCCTATTTTCTCGTATTCCATAGAGGATGCTGGGCGCCCGCCCAGCGCTTTGTTATCCTGCAGTGGTTACTTGATTCAGTACTGCTTTGTTCTTTAAGTACTGTGTTATTACTTGGTTCAGTACTGTTGTTCAGCTGTTGCTGAGTTTCCAGGCTAGTTAGCTTGGTTTGCCTTGTGTGTGAGCTTGTATGAATCTCGCCACTCTGTAATATTCTTCTCTCGAAGTTGTCCGTCTCCTCAGGCACAGTTTCTACACTGAGTCTGATAGGAGGGGCATAGAGGGAGGAGCCAGCCCACACTATTAAACTCTTAAAGTGCCAGTGGCTCCTAGTGGACCCGTCTATACCCCATGGTACTAATGTGGACCCCCAGCATCCTCTACGGACTACGAGAAAAGGATTTACAGGTAGGTAATTAAAATCCTATTTTTTATAGTACTGGATTGTGAATGTCGGAATTTGCATTATTGATGTATTGTGATCTTCCAATAAATACATCTTTTAAAAAAAAACCTGTATTACCTCATTCTGATCATTTAGTGGACATCAGACTGGAACCCTGGTCTAATCCAAGGAAGAAATTCCCTATTCCCAAACGGGCTTTGGCCCGCTGCCCTCTCCCTGCAGAGTTGTGTAACAAATGGGAGACTCCGCCACCAGTAGATTCTCATGTCACCCGCCTCATGGTGTCATCCACTCTGCCTGTCACCACTGTCACCTCAATGAGGGAGCCAACAGATAAGCGTGTTGAGGGATGCCTAAAATCTATTTACTCCCTTACAGGGGCTATTCATAGACCCACTATAGCTGCCTTTTAGGCTGCAAAAGGTATTGAGGCATGGGTTCAGGCGTTAGAGGAAGAGCTGCTCGAGGATATATCTTACAATGCCAGACAATACATGTCTCATATTACCACGACTTATTATTATATTCAAGAAGCGTCCTATGAGGCAGGAGTTTTGTCGGCCAAGGCGTCTGCTACGTCTGTCCTGGCGCGCCGCATACTGTGGTTGAGGTCATGGAAAGTGGACTAGGACTCAATGAAGACTTTGGAAGTCCTTCCTTTTGACTGGAAACATTTTGTTTGGGGAAGACCTACATAAATTTGTGTCTGAACTGGCAGCTGCTAAGACCGCTTTTCTCCCCACTACTAATCCTTCTCAGATGGCAAAAAGTACCATTTCTGCTGTGGGGTACACTGGGCTCCACAGGAAATAACATCGGGGTGTAGAGTAGGATCTTGATCCGAGGCACCAACAGGCTAAAAGATTTGACTGTTCCCAGAATGCATAGCGCCGCCTCTTCGTTTGGGCGCCATTACCTCAAGCTGAGCAGATCCTGGGACTGTTTGGGCAAATCCTCCTCTGTAAAGCCGCCTGCATGTCAGCGCTGTTCATTTTACAGGACACTTAAGTATTCTACATGTCTGCTGACAGTGTTAGTTAAAAAACAGTGCATTTAGTCAGGGTTATTTAGTACAAGTACCCTGTGATATACATCCAGTCTTTACTGTGTATTGTTATATCTATTGATTATATAGCTGTACTTAGTATTACTTTGTACTGCTAGTCTAGTGCAGTTTTATTGCATGTCATAATTTCTGCATTGTACATGTGACTCTGTGTGTGTGCATATAGCTGCTGCGTGACTTCCATTTCGTGAATCTCACTCAGTTTGCTATCCCTATATTCTGTAACCTGAGGGGGCTAAGTGCGTCACGGTTATTGTTTAATATAGGTGTTTCACAGGATATACTTACTGTTTATTTTTCTCAGTGATTTTCAGTCATTAGTGGGTAATTCTGAGTTGATCGCAGCAGGAATTTTGTTAGCAATTGGGCAAAACCATGTGCACTGCAGGGGAGGCAGATATAACATGTGCAGAGAGAGTTAGATTTGGGTTGGGTGTGTTCAATCTGCAATCTATATTGCTGTGTAAAAATAAAGCAGCCAGTATTTACCCTGCACAGAAACAAAATAACCCACCCAAATCTAACTCTCTCTGCACGTGTTATATCTGCCTCCCCTGCAGTGCACATGGTTTTGCCCAATTGCTAACAAAATTCCTGCTGCGATCAACTCAGAATTACCCCCTATATACCTCTTTAATTCTCTGTTTGTGCTCATACACTGCACAGGGGGTTCTTGTTAAGGTATTAGGCTGCTGATATTGTACTGGGTTGCCCGTGAATTGAGCTTTCAAACATTTCAGCTACAAGGGTCGACGGAGCTGGGGCTGATCCCATTGCGTGGTGGTGACGTGCAGACATATTAGAGGGAAACAGCAGCAGAGGGTTCAGGTTCTGGGGGTTCCTTACACCCCCAGTGGAACTGTAGCAACGGGGGTTCATAACGATCCACCTTGGGCTACTTTCTCCACGTTATTAAGTACGCTGGTGACTAGACTTGCGCCCCCTAAGGGACCTCCTGTACCGGTACAACCACTTATTGTCCCTGCGGTTAATCCGCCTTGGGCAGATCATCTGTCCGCTCAGTTACAGCAATTGAACCACTCACTGACTAAACAGACGTCTAACCCTCGCCCGCCTAAGACCAAGGGGTTCTCTAAGCGGGCCATTACTTCCTCACAATCCACCCACGTCCCAGACACCTCGTCTGATGAAGAAGGCGTATATACTGACCCCACAGACACTGATCCAGATAATTCTGATGGGTATTCGGTCTCTCAGGTGGTTGTTCCTGACTTATTGGAGGCTATAAGGCTAATTCTTCAAATTACTGATGACCCAGAGCCTGATGCTACCTCCAAGAAACCGGACAGATTTAAATGTCAGAAGGTTATTAAACAAGTTTTACCTCATTCTGACCATTTAGTTAAAATACGTCAGGAATCCTGGGAAAATCCAGGAAAGAAATTCACGCCTCACAAGAAGATGCTGGCTCGCTATCCTCTCACTGCGGAGCTAAGTAAAAATTGGGAAACACCCCCGCCAGTGGATTCTCAAGTGGCGCGGCTGGTGATGTCCTCGGCTCTGCCTGTAATTACCGTCACTTCTCTGAAAGAACTGACGGATAAGCGTGTGGAGGGTTGCTTAAAAGCGATTTACACCCTAGCAGGTGCGGTGTATCGGCCCACTATTGCAGCAACATGGGCTGCAGAGGCTATTGAATCGTGGGCTCAGGAGGTGGAAGCAGAGCTGCCATCCAACTTTTCTGATAATGCTAGACAATGTCTCTCGTATATTGGTGGTCATTCCGAGTTGATCGCTTGCTGCCGTTGTTCGCTGCGCAGCGATCAGACTAAAATCGGCACTTCTGCGTATGCGTCACATTGCGCACGCGCGACGTACTTTCACAAAAGCCGATGCAGTTTTACACAAGCTCTAGCGATGCTTTTCAGTCGCACTGCTGGCCGCAGAGTGATTGACAGAAAGGGGGTGTTTCTGGGTGGTAACTGACCGTTTTCAGGGAGTGTGTGTAAAAAGCAGGCGTGTCAGATAAAAATGCAGGAGTGGCTGGGGAAACGTAGGCGTGGCTGGGCGAACGCAGGGCGTGTTTGTGACGTCAAAACAGGAACTAAATAGTCTGCAGTGATCGCAAGCTAGGAGTGGGTCTGGAGCTACTCTGAAGCTGCACAAAATTATTTAGTGGCCGCGTTGCGATCCTTTCGTTTGCACTTCTGCTAAGCTAAGATACACTCCCAGAGGGCGGCTGCTTAGCGTTTGCACGGCTGCTAAAAGCAGCTAGCGAGCAAACAACTCAGAATGAGGGCCATTGTCACAGCATCTCATTACATTAAGGAGGCGGCTTCTGATGCCGGTATTCTGGTGGCCAAGGCTTCTACTACGTCCATTTAGGCTCGCCGGATTCTCTGGTTACTGTCCTGGTCTTTGGATCTGGACTCTTAAGAAAACCCTGGAGGTGCTCCCTTTTAAGGGAGACATTCTTCTTGGAGAGGACCTCAACAAGATAGTGGCTGACTTAGCTTCTGCTAAAACAGCGTGTCTACCTAGTACTGCTCCTTCAGTACCGAAGGCTTAGATTTCTTCCTTTCGCTCCTTTCGTCCTTCAGGTAAAGCAAAAGGTCAGGCGTACCCGAAACAGGCTCGCACTTCCAAAACCGCTAAGCCCAAACCTAAACGGGCCTGGGCTGCCTGTCAGCCTGCTTCCAAAACTGACAAGCCTGCTGCATGACGGGGCGGGTCTCCCTCTGGGGGATCCCAGGGTGGGGGGCCGACTTCTAGGATTTACCCAGGGATGGTTGAAGACCACTTCCAATGCCTGGGTATGGGAAGTCGTCACTCGAGGTTACGCCGTATACTTCAAGAATCGTCCCCCTCATCGATTTTGCCTGACAGACGTCCCTTCGGATCAGGTGAAGACAAAAACTCTCATTCGGTGGTACAGTCCCTCCTGGACACAGGAATGGTAGTACAGGTGCCTCTGGCTCAGAGAGGCAAGGGGTACTATTCACCTCTATTCCTAGTCCCAAAACCGAATGGGTCCTCTCGGCCCATTCTCAACCTTAAATCCTTGAACAAATTTGTGAGAGTCTCCAAGTTTTGTATGGAAACCCTTCGCTCTATTGTTCTGGCTTTGGAACCAGGGGATTATATGGTCTCCCTGGACATACAGGATGCTTACCTGCATATTCCTATTGCAATGTCGCATCAGCAATATCTGAGATTCGCTGTTGGCATCCTCCATTACCAATTTCGGGCGTTACCTTTTGGATTGACCACTGCCCGGCGAGTCTTCACCAAGGATATGGCGGGAATGACGGCTCTACTCCGCCGTCAAGGGGTCAGGATCCTCCCGTATCTGGATGACTTGTTGATCCTGGCGAATTCCCCTGAAATTCTCCTACGCCATCTGGATCTGACGCTCCAGTTTCTGCAAGCCCACGGGTGGCTCATCAACTGGAGGAAATCTTCCCTGGTCCCTGCGCAGAGCATGGTGCACCTGGGGGCGTTGTTAGACACTCACAACCAATGGTTGTTCTTGTCTCCTATATCGTCCGCAATTGTCGATACATTCGGCAATGCAAGTGCTAGGTCTCATGGTGTCGGCATTCGACATGGTGGAGTACGCTCAATTGCATTCCCGTCCTCTACAGAAATTGATTCTTTCCAAGTGGGATGGCCTGCCTCACCGGATCAGGTCTCACATGATCTCCTTGTCTCCGGAGGTGCATCTGTCAATGAGCTGGTGGCTGCAGGACCAACGATTGAGCAGGGGTCGTCCCTTCTGGATCTCCAACTGGGCCTGACAACGGATGCCAGTCTGAGAGGTTGGGGCGCGGTGTTGGAGCAACACTCCTTTCAGAGTCGGTGGACCAAGGAGGAGTCTCTCCTCCCGATAAACATTCTGGAACTGCGGGCGGTGTTCAATGCTCTGAACTTGGCCCAGCATTTAATACAGAACAGACCGGCACTCGAAGCCACATGGCAATGAGGGAAGTATCCAGAATTCTTCAGTGGGCAGAACGCCATCTGCCAGCCATATCGGCAGTGTTCATGCCAGGAGTTCTAAACTGGGAAGCGGATTTCCTCAGTCGTCAGGACGTACACGCCGGAGAATGGAGCCTCCATCCAGAAGTATTTCAACTCCTAGTGGACATGTGGGGCCTCTCAGATGTGGACCTGATGGCGTCTCTGACACAATCACAAGGATCCGGTCTTCGGAGCAAGGACAAGGGATCCTGAAGCAGCATTCATGGGCACTCTGGCAGTTCCATGGAACTTTCGGCTGCCGTATGTGTTCCCTCCGGTGTCACTCCTGCCCAGAGTAATAAGGAAGTTCAAGCAAGAAGGAGGAATCCTACTTCTGATCGCTCCAGCGTGGCCCAGACGGCATTGGTTCTCATACCTCCAGGGTCTCTCGTTGGAGCGTCCTCTTCCGCCATCTCTTTTATCGTGACGGATTGCACCTGACTGAGGAGGGAGCAGCGGTGCTGGGGGGAAGGATGGTTAGAAGGTTGGAGGAGATTTTAAACTAGGAGCCTGGGGGGAGGGTTTAGCTAGAAACTACGGGCCATGCAGTGAGAATAGTGGGGATGGCGGTAGTAAACGAAATGGGGGAGAAGTTGGGGGGAGGGTAAGAGCAGGCGGTAAGGTTACTAACATGGGTACTAAAAGGGATTTCTCTATCGTCCTAAGTGGATGCTGGGGTTCCTGAAAGGACCATGGGGGAATAGCGGCTCCGCAGGAGACAGGGCACAAAAGTAAAGCTTTTACAGGTCAGGTGGTGTGTACTGGCTCCTCCCCCTATGACCCTCCTCCAGACTCCAGTTAGATTTTTGTGCCCGGCCGAGAAGGGTGCAATTCTAGGTGGCTCTCATAAAGAGCTGCTTAGAGAGTTTAGCTTAGGTTTTTTATTTTACAGTGATTCCTGCTGGCAACAGGATCACTGCAACGAGGGACAGAGGGGAGAAGAAGTGAACTCACCTGCGTGCAGGATGGATTGGCTTCTTGGCTACTGGACATGAAGCTCCAGAGGGACGATCACAGGTACAGCCTGGATGGTCACCGGAGCCACGCCGCCGGCCCCCTCACAGATGCTGAAGCAAGAAGAGGTCCAGAATCGGCGGCTGAAGACTCCTGCAGTCTTCTTAAGGTAGCGCACAGCACTGCAGCTGTGCGCCATTTTCCTCTCAGCACACTTCACACGGCAGTCACTGAGGGTGCAGGGCGCTGGGAGGGGGGCGCCCTGGGAGGCAAATGAAAACCTTTAAAAAGGCTAAAAATACCTCACATATAGCCCCAGAGGCTATATGGAGATATTTACCCCTGCCTAAATGTACTAAATAGCGGGAGACGAGCCCGCCGGAAAAGGGGCGGGGCCTATCTCCTCAGCACACGGCGCCATTTTCTGTCACAGCTCCGCTGGTCAGGAAGGCTCCCAGGTCTCTCCCCTGCACTGCACTACAGAAACAGGGTATAACAGAGAGGGGGGGCAAAATAAATGGCAATATATCAATATAAAAGCAGCTATAAGGGAGCACTTAATCATAAGGCTATCCCTGTCATATATAGCGTTTTTTGGTGTGTGCTGGCAGACTCTCCCTCTGTCTCCCCAAAGGGCTAGTGGGTCCTGTCTTCGTATAGAGCATTCCCTGTGTGTCTGCTGTGTGTCGGTACGTGTGTGTCGACATGTATGAGGACGTTATTGGTGTGGAGGCGGAGCAATTGCCAAATATGAGGATGTCACCTCCTAGGGGGTCGACACCAGAATGGATGCCTTTATTTGTGGAATTACGGGATAGCGTCAACTCGCTTAAGCAGTCGTTTGCCGACATGAGGCGGCCGGACACTCAATTAGTGCTTGTCCAGGCGCCTCAAACACCGTCAGGGGCTGTAAAACGCCCCTTGCCTCAGTCGGTCGACACAGACACAGGCACTGATTCCGGTGGTGAAGGTGACGAATCAACCGTATTTTCCAGTAGGGCCACACGTTATATGATTTTGGCAATAAAGGAGATGTTACATTTAGCTGATACTACAGGTACCACTAAACAGGGTATTATGTGGGGTGTGAAAAAACTACCAGTAGTTTTTACCGAATCAGAAGAATTAAATGACGTGTGTGATGAAGCGTGGGGTGCCCCGATAAAAAACTGCTAATTTCAAAGAAGTTATTGGCTTTATACCCTTTCCCGCCAGAGGTTAGGGAGCGCTGGGAAACACCTCCTAGGGTGGACAAAGCGCTAACACGCTTATCAAAACAAGTGGCGTTACCCTCTCCTGAGACGGCCGCACTTAAAGATCCATCAGATAGGAGGATGGAAAATATCCAAAAAGGTATATACACACATGCAGGTGTTATACTACGACCAGCTATTGCGACTGCCTGGATGTGCAGTGCTGGGGTAGTTTGGTCAGAGTCCCTGATCGAAAATATTGATACCCTGGACGGGGACAATATTTTACTGTCGTTAGAACAAATAAAGGATGCATTTCTTTATATGCGTGATGCACAGAGAGATATCTGCACACTGGCATCACGGGTAAGTGCTATGTCCATTTCGGCCAGAAGAGCTTTATGGTCACGACAGTGGACAGGCGATGCGTAGAGGAGTTATTTGGGGTCGGTCTATCGGATTTGGTGGCCACGGCTACGGCCGGGAAATCCACCTTTCTACCTCAAGTCACTCCCCAACAGAAAAAGGCACCGATTTTTCAACCGCAGCCTTTTCGTTCCTTTAAAAATAAGAGAGCAAAGGGCTATTCATATCTGCCACGAGGCAGAGGACGAGGGAAGAGACAGCAACAGGCAGCTCCTTCCCAGGAACAGAAGCCCTCCCCGGCTTCTACAAAAGCCTCAGCATGACGCTGGGGCTTCGCAAGCGGACTTGGGGGCGGTAGGCGGTCGTCTCAAAAATTACAGCGCGCAGTGGGCTCACTCGCAGGTAAATCCCTGGATCCTGCAGATAATATCTCAGGGGTACAGGTTGAAATTAGAGACAGAGCCACCTCGCCGTTTCCTGAAGTCGGCTTTACCAACGTCCCCCTCAGAAAGGGAGACGGTTTTGGAAGCCATTCACAAGCTGTATTCTCAGCAGGTGATAGTCAAGGTACCTCTTCTACAACAAGGGAAGGGGTATTATTCCACTCTTTTTGTGGTACCGAAGCCGGATGGCTCGGTAAGGCCTATTCTAAATCTGAAGTCCTTGAACCTGTACATAAAGAAGTTCAAGTTCAAGATGGAGTCACTCAGAGCAGTGATAGCGAACCTGGAAGAAGGGGACTTTATGGTATCCTTGGACATCAAGGATGCGTATCTCCACGTTCCAATTACCCCTCACACCAGGGGTACCTCAGGTTCGTTGTACAAAACTGTCACTATCAGTTTCAGACGCTGCCGTTTGGTTTGTCCACGGCACCTCGGGTCTTTACAAAGGTAATGGCCGAGATAATATTTCTTCTTCGAAGAAAAGGCGTATTAATTATCCCATACTTGGACGATCTCCTAATAAGGACAAGGTCCAGAGAACAGCTAGAGATGGGTTTAGCACTATCTCAAGAGGTGCTAAAGCAGCACGGATGGATTCTGAATATTCCAAAATCCCAATTAATGCCGACAACTCGTCTGCTGTTCCTGGGGATGATTCTGGACACAGTTCAGAAAAAGGTTTTTCTTCCCGAAGAAAAAGCCAAGGAGTTATCTGACCTGGTCAGGAACCTCCTAAAACCAGGAAAGGTGTCTGTACATCAATGCACAAGAGTCCTGGGAAAAAATGGTAGCTTCTTACGAAGCAATCCCTTTCGGCAGATTCCATGCAAAGGGATTTGTTGGACAAATGGTCAGGGTCGCATCTTCAGATGCACCTGCGGATAACCCTGTCGCCGAGGACAAGGGTATCCCTTCTGTGGTGGTTGCAGGAGGCTCATCTATTGGAGGGCCGCAGATTCGGCATGCAGGATTGGATCCTGGTGACCACGGATGCCAGCCTGAGAGGCTGGGGAGCAGTCACACAGGGAAGAAATTTCCAGGGAGTGTGGTCGAGCCTGAAAAAGTCTCTTCACATAAGCATTCTGGAACTAAGAGCAATCTACAATGCTCTAAGCCAGGCGGAACCTCTGCTTCAAGGAAGACCGGTGTTGATCCAGTCGGACAACATCACGGCAGTCGCCCATGTAAACAGACAGGGCGGCACAAGAAACAGAATGGCAGAAGCTGCCAGGATCCTTCGCTGGGCGGAGAATCACGTGATAGCACTGTCAGCAGTATTCATCCCGGGCGTGGACAACTGGGAAGCAGACTTCCTCAGCAGACACGACCTTCACCCGGGAGAGTGGGTACTTCATCCAGAAGTTTTCCACATGCTATTAAACCGTTGGGTAAAACCAATGGTGGACATGATGGCGTCTTGCCTCAACAAGACACTGGACAGTTATTGCGCCAGGTCAAGAGATCCGCAGGCAATAGCTGTGGACGCGTTGGTAACACTTTGGGTGTACCAGTCCGTATATGTGTTTCCTCCTCTGCCTCTCATACCAAAGGTATTGAGGATTATACGGCAAAGAGGAGTAAGACTAGTGGCTCCGGATTGGCCAAGAAGGACTTGGTACCCGGAACTTCAAGAGATGGTCACGGACGATCCGTGGCCTCTACTTCTGAGAAGGGACCTGCTTCAGCAGGGTCCTTGTCTTTTTCAAGACTTACCGCGGCTGCGTTTGACGGCATGGCGTTTGAATGCCAGATCCTAAAAGGAAAAGGCATTCCAGAAGAAGTCATTCCTACCTTGATAAAGGCAAGGAAGGAAGTCACCGCGAAGCATTATCGCCGTATTTGGCGAAAATATGTTGCGTGGTGCGAGCAGCGGAGTGCTCCGATGGAGGAATTTCAACTGGGTCGTTTTCCTACATTTCCTGCAATCAGGATTGTCTATGGGTCTCAAATTGGGATCTATTAAGGTTCAAATTTCGGCCCTATCAATATTCTTCCAAAAAGAATTGGCCTCAGTCCCTGAGGTCCAGATTTTTATCAAAGGAGTACTGCATATACAGCCTCCTGTGGTGCCTAAGGTGGCACCGTGGGATCTAAATGTAGTTTTAGATTTCCTCAAATCCAATTGGTTTGAACCACTAAAGAATGTGGATTTGAAATATCTCACATGGAAAGTGACTATGTTACTGGCCCTGGCTTCGGCCGGGAGAGTATCTGAACTGGCGGCTTTGTTTTATAAAAGCCCTTATTTAATTTTCCATTCGACATAGGGCAGAGCTGCGGACGCGTCCGCATTTTCTCCCTAAGGTGGTATCAGCGTTTCACCTGAACCAGCCTATTGTAGTGCCTGCGGCTACAGACGACTTGAAGGACTCCAAGTTGTTGGACGTTGTCAGAGCCTTAAAAATATACATTTAAAGGACGGCTGGAGTCAGAAAATCTGACTCGCTGTTTATACTGTATGCACCCAACAAGTTGGGTGCACCTGCTTCTAAGCAGTCGATTGCTCGTTGGATTTGTAACAAAATTCAACTTGTACATTCTGTGGCAGGCCTGCCACAGCCTAAATCTGTTAAGGCCCATTCCGCAAGGAAGGTGGGCTCATCTTGGGCGGCTGCCCGAGGGGTCTCGGCATTACAACTCTGCCGAGCAGCTACGTGGTCAGGGGAGAACACGTTTGTAAATTTTTACAAATTTGATACCCTGGCAAAGGAGGACCTGGAGTTCTCTCATTCGGTGCTGCAGAGTCATCCGCACTCTCCCGCCCGTTTGGGAGCTTTGGTATAATCCCCATGGTCCTTTCAGGAACCCCAGCATCCACTTAGGACGATAGAGAAAATAAGAATTTACTTACCGATAATTCTATTTCTCGGAGTCCGTAGTGGATGCTGGGCGCCCATCCCAAGTGCGGATTATCTGCAATACTTGTACATAGTTATTGTTAACTAATTCGGGTTATTGTTTAGGAAGCCATCTTTCAGAGGCTCCTCTGTTATCA
This sequence comes from Pseudophryne corroboree, assembly GCF_028390025.1. Taxonomy (NCBI): domain Eukaryota; kingdom Metazoa; phylum Chordata; class Amphibia; order Anura; family Myobatrachidae; genus Pseudophryne; species Pseudophryne corroboree. The sequence continues at coordinate 59,843,572 of NC_086447.1, forward strand.
TACTGTTAACCTGGTTTAGATCACAAGTTGTACGGTGTGATTGGTGTGGCTGGTATGAGTCTTACCCGGGATTCAAAATCCTCCCTTATTGTGTACGCTCGTCCGGGCACAGTACCTAACTGGAGTCTGGAGGAGGGTCATAGGGGGAGGAGCCAGTACACACCACCTGACCTGTAAAAGCTTTACTTTTGTGCCCTGTCTCCTGCGGAGCCGCTATTCCCCCATGGTCCTTTCAGGAACCCCAGCATCCACTACGGACTCCGAGAAATAGAATTATCGGTAAGTAAATTCTTATTTTTACCAAAGCACTAACCAATGACGATTACAGGTCATCCTTGCTACATAAGGTCAAATATGTCCCTAACGCAAGGGAAAATACTTATCTTAGTTGTTTGTATGTAAACGCCAGAAGCATTACTGGTAAAAAGGGTGAACTAGAAATACTTGCAGCAAGCAAACAGTATGATATTATAGGCATTACTGAAACTTGGTGGGATGAATCTCATGATTGGACAGTCAATCTAGAGGGCTATACACTGTTTAGGAGAGACAGACTAAATAAAAAGGGTGGAGGGGTGTGTCTTTACGTAAAGCCGTTTTTAAAACCTAATATATGGGAAGATATTCAGGAGGGGACTGTAGACACTGTCGAGACATTATGGGTAGAAATTGCATGCGGGGAAAAAGGAATAAAAAAGTTAGTATTGGGTGTATGCTATAGGCCGCCTGGTATCAACGCATCTGATGATGAATTGTTACTAAAGCAAATTGAAAGAGCAGCAGGAGTAGGAGACATAGTAGTGATGGGAGATTTTAACTATCCAGAGATAAACTGGAAAAACGATTCATGTGATACTGCTAGGGGCAATATGTTTTTAAACACACTTAATGATAACTACTTAGTCCAACTAATTGAGGAACCAACTAGGTACAATGCAATCTTAGACCTGGTATTAACAAACAATGGGGATTTGGTATCCGGTATTATAGTAGGGGAACCCATAGGAAACAGCGACCACAATATGGTCAGATTCAATATCAGTTTCTATAAACAGCCCTATACTGGCTCAACTAGGACTTTAAACTTTAGCAAAGCAAATTTTGAAAAGATGAGGGTATTTTTCAGGGATATTGAATGGGAAGGTTTGTTTTTAGGAAAAAATACTACGGAGAAATGGGAGGTACTAAAATTCCTGCTAGCTAAAAATACACTCAAATGTATTCCTATGAGTAGCAAAAAAAGGAATAAAAATCATAAACCGATGTGGCTTAACAAAAAGATTAAGGAACTTATGGGCAAGAAAAGGCGAGCATTTAAAAAATACAAATCTGACGGGGAAGCAGTCATTTCAGCACTATAAGGAATGTAACAAAATTTGCAAAAAGGAAATAAGAGCGGCTAAAGTAGAAACTGAAAAACTAGTAGCAAAGGAAAGCAAAGCGAATCCCAAAAAATTCTTTAAATACATTAATAGCAAGAGATTAAAGAAGGAGAGTATAGGCCCTTTAAAAGACAAGTTGGGAGTCTTAAGCAAAAATTATAATGACATAGCGGACACACTAAATGAGTTTTTTTCAACAGTATTCACTCGTGAGGACCCAATTCAGGGACTAACGCACAATCTCAATAATGAGAATATCACACTGATAGGTACTTATTTAAGCGAGGAAGTAGTCTGTGACCGATTAAAACATTTAAAGATTAATAAATCACCAGGGCCCGATGGTATTCATCCAAGGGTTCTAATGGAGCTTCACTCTGAACTGGCAAAACCGCTATCTTTGATCTTTAAGGATTCAGTTATATCAGGTATGGTTCCCAAAGACTGGCGTATAGCGGAAGTAGTGCCTATATTCAAAAAGGGAAGTAAAGCTGAACCAGGTAATTATAGACCAGTTAGTCTTACATCTATAGTGGGGAAAGTATTTGAAGGTATTCTAAGAGATAGTATTCAGAAGTTCCTTGAAACCAATAAGGTCATTAAAAGGAATCAACATGGGTTTATGATGGACAGATCCTGTCAAACCAACTTACTTGGCTTTTATGAAACAGTAAGCGCAAACCTAGATCAGGGTAAAGACGTGGATGTAATCTTTTTAGACTTTGCCAAAGCGTTCGATACTGTACCACACATGAGACTTATCTACAAGCTACAAGAATCAGTGCTAGGAAGCACGATATGCACTTGGGTCAAAAACTGGTTAGATAATAGGAAGCAGCGCGTTGTGGTTAATGGATCTTTTTCAACTTGGACTGAAGTGCTAAGTGGTGTGCCGCAAGGCTCAGTATTAGGACCGCTATTGTTCAATATTTTCATTAACGACCTAACAGAAGGTCTAGAGAGCATGGTGTCAATTTTTGCAGATGATACCAAATTGTGTAAGTCTATAAATACAGAGGAGGATGCCGAGTCTCTTCAGAACGACTTAGTTAAATTAGAAGCATGGGCAGCCAAATGGAGAATGCGCTTCAACACAGACAAGTGTAAGGTAATGCACTGTGGTAACAAGAACAAAAATTACACCTACCTACTAAATGGGGTAAAATTAGGGGATTCTGTACTGGAAAAGGACTTAGGTGTCCTCATAGATAGCAAGTAGTACCCAAAGTAGGACTGCAGCAAAGAAGGCTAATAAGATATTAGCATGCATAAAACGGAGTATTGATGCTAGGGACGAGAGTATTATACTCCCGTTATATAAATCACTAGTGAGGCTACACCTTGAATACTGTGTACAATTCTGGGCACCGTACTACAAAAAGGATATCCTGGAGCTTGAAAAGGTACAGAGGAGGGCAACCAAACTAATTAAGGGCATGGAGACGATGGAATACAAGGAAAGGCTTGAAAGACTAGGTATGTTTACATTGGAAAAGCAGAGACTAAGAGGGGATATGATCAACATCTACAAATATATAAGGGGACAATGCACAGAGCTTGCGCGGGACCTGTTTTTGGTTAGATCAACACAGAGGACTTGTGGACACTCGCTCAGGTTAGAGGAGAGGAGATTCCGCACAATACGGCGTAAAGGCTTTTTCACGGTAAGGACAATACATGTTTGGAATTCCCTGCCCAAGGGAGTTGTAATGGCGGAATCTGTCAACACCTTTAAGAATGGGTTAGATAAATTCCTAATGGATAAGGAAATCCAGGGGTATGGTGCATAGTCATGCATTATAGTTACTATAAATAGGGATGAAATGTAACGGCTGACAGCAGCATCAGTCAGAAATTTTAGTCAAATCATCATGCATAGGAGACCACAAATAGGTTGAACTCGATGGACAATTGTCTTTTCTCTAACGTCCTAAGTGGATGCTGGGGACTCCGTCAGGACCATGGGGTTTAGCGGCTCCGCAGGAGACAGGGCACAATAATAAAAGCTTTAGGATCAGGTGGTGTGCACTGGCTCCTCCCCCTATGACCCTCCTCCAAGCCTCAGTTAGATTTTTGTGCCCGGCCGAGAAGGGTGCAATCTAGGTGGCTCTCCTGAGCTGCTTAGAATAAAAGTTTAAGTTAGGTTTTTTATTTTCAGTGAGTCCTGCTGGCAACAGGCTCACTGCTACGAGGGACTTAGGGGAGAGAAGTAAACTCACCTGCGTGCAGGATGGATTTGCTTCTTAGGCTACTGGACACCATTAGCTCCAGAGGGAGTCGGAACACAGGTCTCACCCTGGGGTTCGTCCCGGAGCCGTGCCGCCGACCCCCCTTGCAGATGCCGAAGTTGAAGAGGTCCAGAAACAGGCGGCAGAAGACTTTCAGTCTTCATAAGGTAGCGCACAGCACTGCAGCTGTGCGCCATTGTTGTCAGCACACTTCATACCAGCGGTCACTGAGGGTGCAGGGCGCTGGGGGGGACGCCCTGGGCAGCAATGTATTATACCTTTTTTATGGCTAAAATACATCACATATAGCCCTTGAGGCTATATGGATGTATTTAACCCCTGCCAGATCTCACAAACTCCGGGAGAAGAGCCCGCCGTTTTAGGGGGCGGGGCCTATTCTCCTCAGCACACGGCGCCATTTTCCTGCTCAGCTCTGCTGTGAGGAAGGCTCCCAGGCTCTCCCCTGCACTGCACTACAGAAACAGGGATAAAACAGAGAGGGGGGGCACTTATTTGGCGATATGATTACATATGTGAAAATGCTATAAGGGAAAACACTTGTATAAGGGGTTGTCCCTGTATAATTATAGCGTTTTTGGTGTGTGCTGGCAAACTCTCCCTCTGTCTCCCCAAAGGGCTAGTGGGGTCCTGTCCTCTATCAGAGCATTCCCTGTGTGTGTGCTGTGTGTCGGTACGTGTGTGTCGACATGTAGAAGGACGATGTTGGTGAGGAGGCGGAGCAAATTGCCTGTATTGGTGATGTCACTCTCTAGGGAGTCGACACCGGAATGGATGGCTTATTTAGGAATTACGTGATAATGTCAACACGATGCAAGGTCGGTTGACGACATGAGACGGCCGGCAAACAAATTAGTACCTGTCCAGGCGTCTCAGACACCGTCAGGGGCTTGTAAAAACGCCCATTTACCTCAGTTGGTCGACACAGACACGGACACTGACTTCAGTGTCGACGGTGAAGAAACAAACGTATTTTCCTTTAGGGCCACACGTTACATGTTAAGGGCAATGAAGGAGGTGTTACATATTTCTGATACTACAAGTACCACAAATAAGGGTATTATGTAGGGTGGGAATAATCTACTTGTAGTTTTTCCTGAATCAGATAAATTAAAGGGTGTGATGATACGTGGGTTTCCTCCGATAGAAAATTATTGGAGGTATACCCTTTCCCGCCAGAAGTGAGGGCGAGTTGGGAAACACACCTTAGGGTGGATAAGGCGCTCACACGCTTATAAAAACAAGTGGCGTTACCGTCTCCAGATACGGCCGCCCTCAAGGAGCCAGCTGATAGGAAGCTGAAAAATATCCTAAAAAGTATATACACACATACTGGTGTTATACTACGACCAGCAATCGCCTCAGCCTGGATGTGCAGCGCTGGGGGGGCTTGGTCGGATTTCCTGACTGAAAATATTGATACCCTTGACAGGAACAATATTTTATTGACTATAGAGCATTTTAAGGATGCATTTCTATATATGCGAGATGCGCAGAGGGATATTTGCATTCTGACATCAAGAGTAGATGTGATGTCCATATCTGCCAGACGATGTTTATAGACACGACAGTGGTCAGGTGATGCAGATTCCAGACGGCACATGGAAGTATTGCCGTATAAAGGGGCGGTCCATCGGACCTGGTGGCCATGGCAACAGCTGGAAAATCCACTTTTGTTACCCCAAGTCACATCTCAGCAGAAAAGGACACAGTCTTTTCAGTCTCAGTCCTTTCGTACCCATAAAGGCAGGCGGGCAAAAGGCCAGTCATATCTGCCCAGGGTTAGAGGAAAGGGAAGAAGACTGCAGCAGGCAGCCCATTCCCAGGAACAGAAGTCCTCCACAGCTTCTGCCAAGTCCGCAGCATGACGCTGGGGCCATACAAACGGACTCAGGTGCGGTGGGGGGTCATCTCAAGAGTTTCAGCACGCAGTGGGCTCACTCGCAAGTGGACTCCTGGATCCTACACGTAGTATCCCAGGTGTACATTGGAAATTCGAGACGTCTTCCCCTCACAAGTTCCTGAAGTCTGCTTTACCAACGTCTCCCTCCGACAGGGAGGCAGTATTGGGAAAAAATTCACAGGCTGTATTCCCAGCAGGTGATAATCAAAGTACCCCTCCTACAACAAGGGAAGGGGTATTATTCCACACTATATTGTGGTACTGAAGCCAAACGGCTCGGTGAGATCTAAAAGATTTGAACAATTACATACAAGGGTTCAAATCATGATGGAGTCACTCAGAGCAGTGATAGCGAACCAGGACGATATGGTGTCACTGGATATCAGGGACGCTTACCTACATGTCCAATTTTGCCCTTCTCACCAAGGGTATCTCAGGTTCGTGGTACAGAACTGTCACTATCAGTTCAGACGCTGCCGTTTGGATTGTCCACGGCACCCCGGGTCTTTACCATGGTAATGGCCGAAATGATGATTCTTCCTAAAAGAAATATGGACGCTTTCCTGATAAGGGCAAGGTCCAGAGAACAGTTGGCGGTCGGAGTAGCACTATCTCAAGTAGTTCTACGACAGCACGAGTGGATTCTAAATATTCCAAAATCGCAGCTTTTTCCGACGACACGTCTAATGTTCCTAGGAATGATTCTGGACACAGTCCAGAAAAGGATGTTTTCTCCCGGAGAAGAAGGCCAGGGAGTTATCCGAGCTAGTCAGGAACCTCCTAAAACCAGGAAAAGTATCAGTGCATCATTGCACAAGGGTCCTGTGAAAAATGGTGGTTTCTTACAAAGCGATCCCATTCGGTAGATTTCACGCAAGAACCTTTCAGTGGAATCTGCTGGGAAAATGGTCCGGATCGCATCTTCAGATGCATCAGCGGATAACCCTGTCTCCAAGGACAAGGGTGTTTTCTTCTGCGGTGGCTGCAGAGTGCTCATCTATGAAAGGGCCGCAGATTCGACATTCAGGACTGGGTCCTGGTGACCACGGATGCCAGCCTGAGTGGCTGGGGAGCAGTCACACAAGGAAAAAATTTCCAGGGAGTGTGATCAAGTCTGGAGATTTCTCTCCACATAAATATACTGGAGCTAAGGGCAATTTACAAGGCTCTAAGCTTAGCAAGACCTCTGCTTCAAGGTCAGCCGGTATTGATCCAGTGGGACAACATCACGGCAGTCGCCCACGTAAACAGACAGGGCGGCACATGAAGCAGGAGGGAAATGGCAGAAACTGCAAGGATTCTTCGCTGGGCGAAAAATCATGTGATAACACTCTCAGCAGTGTTAATTCCGGGAGTGGAAAACTGGGAAGCAGACTTCCTCAGCAGGCATAACCTCCACCCGGGAGAGTGGGGACTTCAGCGGGAAGTCTTCCACATGATTGTAAACCGTTGGGAAAAACCAAAGGTGGACATGATGGCGTCCCGCCTGAACAAAAAACTAGACAGATATTGCGCCAGGTCAAGGGACCCTCAGGCAATAGCGGTGGACGCTCTGGTAACACTGTGGGTGTACCAGTCAGGGTATGTGTTCCCTCCTATGCATCTCATACCAAAAGTACTGAGAATCATAAGAAGGAGATGAGTAAGAACGATACTCGTGGTTCCGGATGGGTCAAGAAGGACTTGGTACCCGGAACTTCAAGAGATGCTCACGGAAGAACCGTGGCCTCTACCTTTAAGAGAGGACCTGCTCCAGCAGGGGCCTTGTCTGTTCCAAGACTTACCGCGGCTGCGTTTGACGGCATGGCAGTTGAACGCCGGATCCTGAAAGGGCATTCCAGATGAAGTCATCCCTACCCTGGTCGAAGCCAGGAAGGATGTAACCGCAAAACATTTTCACCGCATTTGGCGAAAATATGTTGCGTGGTGAGGCCAAGAAGGTCCCTACAGAGGAATTCCAACTGGGTCGTTTCCTACATTTCCTGAAAACAGGACTGTCTATGGGCCTAAAATTAGGGTCCATTAAGGTTCAAATTTCGACCCTGTCGAATTTCTTCCAGAAAGAACTGGCTTCAGTGCCTGAAGTTCAGACGTTTGTAAAAGGGGTACTGCATATACAGCCTCCTTTTGTGCCCCCAGTGGCACCTTGGGATCTCAATGTTGTTTTGAGTTTCCTAAAGTCACATTGGTTTGATCCACTCACCACTGTGGAATTAAAATATTTCTGTCACGATCCGGGTATCTGGACGCCATTACTTACCCTTCAGATGCCTCCTAAGGCGGGCTCAGCGTTCCAGGACCGGATTCCGCTGTTCCTGAGTTTCCACATACAGAGTGGTCTTTTCATCAGCCGCGGCCTCCGCTGTGCCCGCGTGGTTAAATGTGCATCTATCAGCCTGGCGTCTCCTGTCTCCGGTGGCCGGCGCCGCCATTACTGTTTCCCAGACCACATGGATTACAAACCAAACTTCCCTCCAAGTGTCTGCATGGGCGCAGCCATCTTGGATTCTGTCATCTGATCATTTCCACCAATCTGCTGTCTGTGTTGTTGATTTGCATAATTGCCTAGCCAACCCCTTCCTTGCTGCAGGTATAAGTAAGCTGTACCTGAGCAAGGAAGACGTCAGTGCTTTGGTTGTCAAACCTAGTTCCTGTTTGTCTCTCTTCTATGATTGTCTTCCAGGTTCCAGCTCCTGTCTCAAGACTTCCACCATAGAGACCCGCACCAGCATTCCACCTGCGGTGTAGCCTGACTCTCCAATCCATTGTGGATTCATCTGTTTCCAGCTACAACACTACCTGCTTCCAGCCTCAGCTTCCAGCAGAGTACAGCTTCCTTAAAGGGCCGGTGTCCTTTCTACACTTTACCACTCTCCACCGGAATTATTATTTCTCCGCTCTCAAGTTCTACATTTCAGTTCACATTTCATCGCTCCCAAAGTTCATTTATTATTTAACTGGTTCCAGCCAGTATCCACTCCGTGCTAACAACAGTCTGGTTCCAGCCAGTATCCACAGCAGCTGTTTTACCTTCAGCAACCCAGCTCTTCCTGGAACACCAGCTGGTATAATCCTGGGTTATCTCCATTGCTACAGCCGGGCCTGGTAAGGACTTTCCATCTAGAAGATCATAAGAACTATCTCACACTACCAGTGCCCTGTGGCTCCTGCCATGCTGTAGTACTCAGGAACTGTATTTATTCTTTGCTGATTTTTACGTTTTCTTTTATTGCTGCTGTGATGCGGAGTTGTCATAATAAACATCATTGACTTTTATCTAAGTTGTCGTGGTCACGCCTTCGGGCAGTTATTATTCATGTTACTTACATGTCCAGGGGTCTGATACAACCTCCCAGGTTCCGGTACATCTCAGCCCCTACAACTGAGGCTGCCTCCCGTCAGCTCAGGCCCTCAGTTGTGACAATTTCACATGGAAGGTGAAGATTCTATTAGCCCTGGCTTCAGCCAGGCGTGTGTCAGAATGGGCGGCTTTATCATATAAAAGCCCTTACTTAATTTTTCATTCTGACAGGGCAGAATTGAGGACTCGTCCTCAATTTCTCCTTAAGGTGTTTTCTGTTTTTCACATGAACCAACCTATTGTGGTACCTGCGGCTACTAGGGACTTGGAGGACTCCAAGTTACTTGACGTTGTCAGGGCCCTGAAAATATATGTTTCCAGGACGACTGGAGTCAGAAAATCTGACTCGCTGTTTAGCCTGTATGCACCCAACAAGATGGGTGTTCCTGCTTCTAAGCAGACGATTGCTCGCTGGATTTGTAGTACAATTCAGCTTGCACATTCTGTGGCAGGCTTGCCACAGCCAAAATCAGTAAAAGCCCATTCCACAAGGAAGTGGGCTCATCTTGGGCGGCTGCCCGAGGGGTCTCGGCTTTACAACTTTGCCGAGCTGCTACTTGGTCAGGGGCACACCCTGACTGAGGAGGACCTGGAGTTCTCTCATTCGGTGCTGCAGAGTCATCCGCACTCTCCCGCCCGTTTGGGAGCTTTGGTATAATCCCCATGGTCCTGACGGAGTCCCCAGCATCCACTTAGGACGTTAGAGAAAATAAGAATTTACTTACCGATAATTCTATTTCTCGTAGTCCGTAGTGGATGCTGGGCGCCCATCCCAAGTGCGGATTGTCTGCAATACTTGTACATAGTTATTGTTACAAAAATCGGGTTATTCTAGTTGTGAGCCATCTTTTCAGAGGCTCCTTCGTTGTTATCATACTGTTAACTGGGTTCAGATCACAGGTTGTACGGTGTGATTGGTGTGGCTGGTATGAGTCTTACCCGGGATTCAATATCCTTCCTTATTATGCACGCTCGTCCGGGCACAGTATCCTAACTGAGGCTTGGAGGAGGGTCATAGGGGGAGGAGCCAGTGCACACCACCTGATCCTAAAGCTTTTATTATTGTGCCCTGTCTCCTGCGGAGCCGCTAAACCCCATGGTCCTGACGGAGTCCCCAGCATCCACTACGGACTACGAGAAATAGAATTATCGGTAAGTAAATTCTTATTTTTTCAACCTCAGATACTATGTTACTATGCTTCCACAACGACCAGATCTCCTCATTCAGGGAACTTGTGTTTACCAGGATTTGGCCCGTCTGGCTTTGACGGCGTGGCTCTTGAAGCTTCCATACTAAGGGCCAAGGGTTTTTATGAGGCGGTCATTCAGACTATGTTGAAGGCCCGTAAACCGGCTTCTGCTCGGATTTACCATAGAGTCTGAAATGCTTACTTTGCTTGGTGCGCATCTAATAATCATACAAACGCCAAAGTTTTGACCTATCTGTAACAGGGCATGGACTTAGGCCTTCGTCTGGCCTCCATCAAGGTTCATATTTCTGCCTTGTCGGTTTGGTTTCAGAGAAAATTGCCACTCTCCCTGATGTTCATACGTTCACCCAGAGTGTGTTACGGATTCAACCTCCTTACGTCCCGCCTGTGGCTCCTTGGGATTTGTCGGTGGTTCTAGAGGCTTTACAAGAGCCTACGTTTGAGCCTCTTGAATCTTCAGACCTTAAGTGGCTTTCCCTTAAGGTATTGTTTCTGCCAGCTATTGCCTCTGCTAGACGGGTGTCGGATTTGGGTGCCTTGTCGTGTAGGTTGCCTATCTGATTTTTCACCGTGACCGGGCGGTTCTTAGAATACGTCCCGGATACCTACCTAAGGTGGTGTCTTCTTTCCACCTTAATCAGGAGATTGTGGTTCCTGCCTTTGTCTCTCCTGAATTGTCTTCCAAAGAGCGGTCTTTGGATGTGGTACGGGCTCTCTGTATCTATGTGAAGAGGACAGCTCCTATCAGGAAGTCTGATTTTCTCTTTGTACTGTTTGGTTTTCACAAACGTGGCTGGCCTGCTCACAAGCAGACCCTGGCCAAATGGATTAGAATGGTGATTACACATGCTTATGTACAGGCTGGCCTTCCAGCTCCTGCTACCATCAAGGCCCATTCTAATCGTTCGGTTGGACCTTCTTGGGCAGCCCGCCGTGGTGTGACCCTTGAACAATTGTGCAAGGCGGCTACGTGGTCCTCAGTGAACACGTTCATAAGGTTCTAAGCCTTTAAAACTTCCGCCTCCCAGGATGCTTCCTTTGGACGCCGGGTTCTTGTGCCCGCTACAGTGAATCCCCTCCCATGAAGAACTGCTTTAGGACATCCCCGATGTTATTTTCTGTGGAGCCCAGTGTACCCCTCAGCAGAAAACAAGATTTATGGTAAGAACTTACCGTTGTTAAATCTCTTTCTGCGAGGTACACTGGGCTCCACAGGGCGCCCATCCTGACACACTTAACTTCTTTGGGTATGTATGGCATTAGCCGCTGATACCTTCTCCTGTCGTGAGAATGTGGTGTATGTGGCTACTAATGGTTGTCGTCTCTTTTTGCCTGCTACTGCATTGGGCTGGTTAACAAAACTGAGCTCCTGTGCACGGAGGCGGGGTTATAGAGGAGGCGACGCTATGCATTCTGGGAACAGTCAAAGCTTTTAGCCTATAAAAAATGTGTATACCTGCGCTGGTTAACAAATTAATACAAATATGGTTTGCTTCGTGTATAAAATTATGAACAATTTATTATCATATCATATATAAAAAACAATTAAAAAAAGGAAAATATCCCTAATACCACTAGTTGGTAATAAAAATTCATTTGTCTTATCTGGATAGACTGATTGTGCAATTTAACACTTTCCTGTGTGACCAAAGTCATATCCTTAGGGCTAGGACAGTCTCCCAAGATACATGCACTGTATTTTGTAAATAGTTACCGGATCCACAAAATGATGGGCATCAGCATTAGGACAAGTCCATTTAAAGCTGCAGGTGTGGGCCAAACCGGTTGAATATGATTTATCCAGTGATGGGAGAAAAAGTCAGGAGCATCCTGAGGAAGCTGGATTGTATTTGTGCCAGTGAAACGCGTTGAGCTCTTCCTACATTTATCTGGACCCCACTTTCCAAACAGACCTACAGGACTTCTGTCATCCCCTGGCAAAAATTGGACTTTTTCTCCCATCACTGGATAAATCATATTCAACCGGTTTGGCCCACACCTGCAGCTTTAAATGGACTTGTCCTAATGCTGATGCCCATCATTTTGTGGATCCGGTAACTATTTACAAAATACAGTGCATGTATCTTGGGAGACTGTCCTAGCCCTAAGGATTTGACTTTGGTCACACAGGAAAGTGTTAAATTGCACAATCAGTCTATCCAGATAAGTCGAATGAATTTTTATTACCAACTAGTGGTATTAGGGATATTTTCCTTTTTTTTATTGTTTTTTATATATGATATAATAAATTGTTCATAATTTTATACACGAAGCAAACCATCTTTTGTATTAATTTGTTAGCCAGCGCAGGTATACACAATTTTTATACTCTAGTTTACATTTGAGGACCTGACCTTCCTCATACCTGCTGCTGTTGGTTGCGCATTTACATATTTCTTTATCTTTGGTAAAGCTTTTAGCCTGTTGGTGCCTCGGCTCAAGATCCTACTCTACACCCCAATGTTATTCCCTGTGGAATACCAGTGTACCTCGCAGAAAGATATTTAACAATGGTAAGTTCTTACCATAAATCTCGTCTTTTCGCTCCTTTCAACGTCAAGAGAAAGCGAAAGGTCAGACATACCCTAGACAATCTCGCGTTTCAAAAACCTCCAAGCCCAAGGCGAAGCAGTCTTGGGCAGCCCGTCAGCCTGCTGCAAAACGACAAGCCTGCTGCATGACGGGGCGGGCCTCCCTCTGGGGGACCCCAGGGTGGGAGTCTGACTTCTACAGTTCACCCAGGTCTGGCTCACGACCACTTCAGACGCTTGAGTGCTGGAAGTTGTCTCTCACGGATACGCTGTCTCGTTCAAGAGACATCCACCTCACCAGTTCTGCAGAACGGCTCTCCTGTCGGATCCGTTGAAAGCGCAGGCACTACAAATGGTTGTAAGTTCCCTCCTGATTACTGGTGTGGTTGTGCCTGTTCCTCAGTTTCAGAGGGGCAGAGGTTATTACTCGATCCCTGTTTCTGTTCCCGAAACCCAATGGGTCCTACCGGCCTATACTCAACTTCCAAATCTTTGAACAAGTTTGTGAGAGTGTCCAAGTTTCATATGGAAATTCTGCACTCAGTAGTGCTGGCTATAGAACCCGGAGACTATATGGTATCCCTGGATATACAGGATGCATATCTGTATATTCCTATTGCCATATCGCATCAGCAGTTCCTGCAGTTTGCTATTGGCAACCTTCATTACCAATTCCAGGCTCTGCCTTTTGGACTGGCTACGGTTCCTCGGATCTTCACCAAGGTCATAGCCGTTTTGACGGCCCACCTCCATCGCCAGCGAATCAGAATCCTCCTGTACTTGGACAACCTACTTATTCTGGAAAGTTCACATGAAATTCTCCTTAGTCATCTACAACTGACGGTGACTTTCCTTTAAGCCCACGGGTGACTAATAAATTGGAAGAAGTCCTCGCTGGTCCCAGCTCAGAGCATGGTGCACCTGGGAGCACTATTGGATACACACAGTCAGAGACTGTTCCTGTCTCCCGACAAAGTCCTGAAACTTCAGGACAAGATAAGGCGCTTACTTCATCGCCCTAAAGTGTCTATACACTCGGCGATGCAAGTACGTGGCCTGATGATGTTGTCCTTCAACATGGTAGAGTACGCTCAATTTCACTCTCGCCCTCTGCAACGGTTGATCCTTTCCAAGTGGGACAGCCTACCTCATTGGATCAGATCTCAGATGATCTCTCTGAGGTTCATCTATCGCTGTCTCGGTGGCTCCAGGACCAGCAATTGAGCAGGGGCCGTCCCTTCCGGATCCTCTACTGACAACGGACGCCAGTCTGAGGGGATGAGGAGCGGTGTTGGAGCAACACTCGTTTCAGGGTTGTTGGACCAAGGAAGAATCACTCCTTCCGATCAACATTCTGGAGCTGAGGGCAGTGTCAGTGCACTGTCTCTCGCCCTGCCTTTGGTACAGAACAGGCCTGTTCAGGTACAATCAGACAACGCCACCACAGTGGCATACATAAACCATCAAGGCGGCACTCGAAGCCGCATGGCAATGTTGGAAGTGTCAAAAATCCTCTATTGGGCGGAACGCCATCTGCCAGCCATATCGGCAGTGTTCATTCCTTGTGTACTGAACTGGGAAGCAGACTTCCTCAATCGCCAGGACGTTCACTCCGAAGAGTGGAGCCTTCATCCAGAAGTCTTCCAAATCCTGGTGGACAGATGGGGCCTACTAAAAGTAGACCTCATGGCATCTCAGCACAATCACAAGGTTCCGATCTTTGGATCAAGAACCAGGAATCCTCAGGCAGCGTTCATGGACGCACGGGTGGTTCCGTGGACCTTTCATCTGCCTTACACATTCCCTCCGGTGTCACTCCTGCCCAGGGTACAGCGGAAGTTCAAGCAAAAAGGAGGAATGCTAATTCTAGTCGCTTCTGCGTGGCCCAGACGGCATTGGTTCTCAGACCTGCAGGGTCTATTGACAGAGCGTCTCCCTCTACGTCCTCAGCGTCAAGACCTCCTCGTACAGGGCCGCTGTCTCTACCCGGACCTGGCCAGACTGGCTTTGACGGCGTGGCTCTTGAAGCATCACTCCTGAGGGCCAAAGGAATTACTGAGGCGGTTGTTCAGACTATGCTGAAGGCCCGCAAAGCGGCCCCTTGCCAGGATTTATTACCAGGTTTGGCATTCGTTCTTCACCTGGAGTGCTGCTAGGAATTATGATGCTTATAGATTCAGAACTTCCGGGATTCTGGCTGTTCTACAAAGAGGCTTAGACTTGTCATCTGGCCTCCCTAAAAGGTTCACATTTCTGCCTTGTCGCTATGGTTTCAGCGCCTCTATACCTGATGTTCATACATTCACTCAGGGTCTTTTAGGTATTCAGCCTCCCTATGTCCCTCCTGTCTATTGTATTGAAAGCCGTTCAAGAGTCTCCCTTCGAACCTCTTGAATCAGACCTCAAATAGCTCACGGCCAAGGTCCTGTTCTTGCTAGCTAAGGCAATAGCAAGAAGGGTCTTGGACTTAAGCGCTTTGTTGTGTCGTCCACCCTTTCTGATTTTCCACCGTGACATGGCAGTTCTCCGATCCAGTTCCGGTTACTTGCCTAAGGTGGTGTCATCTTTTCCCCTGTACCAAGAGATTGTGGCCTTTATCTGTTCAGACTTGTCTGCTAAAGAACGGTCTTTAGATGTGGTTAGGGCTCTTTGTGTCTATATGGACAGGACTGCCTCTATTAGATGGTCTGATACCCTATTTGTCTTGTTTAGATTTCACAAACGTGGCTGGCCTGCGAATAAGCAAACCTTGGCCAGATGGATTAGACTGGTTATTTCACATGCTTATGCTCAGGCTGGACTTCCAGCTCCGGCTGTGATTAAGGCCCATTCATCCCGGTCTGTTGGTATTTCTTGGGCGGCCCGCCGTGGCGCGTCAGCAGAACAATTGTGCAAGGCAGCTACGTGGTTCTCAATGAACACGTTTCTTAGGTTCTATTCCTTTGATACCTTCGCCTCCCAGGATGCTTCCTTTGGACGCCGGATTCTCTCATTCGCTAAGGCTAAGGCGCGTCCCCTCCCTTGAGGAACTGCTTTAGGACATCCCCGATGTTTCCCTGTGGAAACCAATGTACCCTGCAGTAGAAAAGGAGAGTTATGGTAGACTTACCATTGTTAACTCTCTGCAAAGTACATTGGGTTCCACAGGGCGCCCACCCTGACGCACCTCAGTTCTTTGGGTTTGTGTGGCATTAGCCACTGGTACCTTCTCCTGTCTTGAGATTGTGTTCTTATGTGACTAACATCATCCTTCTCTCTTGCCTGCACCTGCATTGGACTGGTTACCAAAACTGAGCTCACAGTCCATGGAAGCGGGGTTATAGAAGAGGCCCCTATGCATCCTGGGACAGCTAAAGCTTTACCTGTTGGTGCCTCTGGATCAAGATCCACTCTTCACCCCCAATGTTTCCCTGTGGAACCCAATGTACTTTGCAGAAAGAGAGTTAACAATGGTAAGTCTACCATAACTATCTTTATCATTATTATTATTATTATATAGTTAGCTAGTCGGAAATTTTTTTTGTAGTTCCCAGCATGATCATCTGGCTGTCTTTTTAGCTGGTGTTCATGTAGCTCTCATGGTACTTTGGGCTTCTTTGACGTGATTGTTTTACAAAGCTCAAACGAACAGCGAATATGACTTATTGGGGATAATTCCAAGTTGATCGCAGCAGGATTTTTGTTAGCAGTTGGGCAAAACCATGTGCACTGCAGGGGAGGCAGATTTAACATGTGCAGAGAGTTAGATTTGGGTGGGGTGTGTTCAATCTGCAATCTAATTTGCAGTGTAAAAATAAAGCAGCCAGTATTTACCCTGCACAGAAACACAATAACCCACCCAAATCTAACTCTTTCTGCACATGTTATATCTGCCTCCCATGCAGTGCACGTGGTTTTGCCCAACTGCTAACAAAATTCCTGCTGCGATCAACTTGGAATTACCCCCATTGTCCTTTAAACAAATAATATGTAGTGTCTACTGCAAGAAAATGCTTAAAGACATACAGTACATATAAGACCTGATGCAAAAGTGGCCGCATTTCCACTCTGAAAAGAGAATTTGTGTTAACTAAAATACCTGCAATTGCAACCGTAGTTAAAGCAGCAACTACCTTTAGATGTGTGCTGGTCCGTTACAGTAGCAGTGTTTTACATGTGTGGTTTTATAACGAAGTAAGAAAAAATCAGCCTGTACACTAAGGACATTGTTTACAAAGAAGGATGAGTGCATGACGTAATCATGCAACTTTATGATTTAAAACCTGACACACCCTAAGTGGTGTGAACCTACGTTTCTTTAATACATAAGCCAGGAGGTATTAGCTGTAATTTGTTATCTGGCAACCTAAGAAGAATGTTACCATAGTGCTCCAGGGCAGGGCAGGAAGCATTTTTAAATCATTAATATAACTTACAAATAAAATACAGTGAAAAATCTTATTTTGTCATAATTTACTAAATTAAACTGCATTTGTCCTCACCTGTTAATACTTAATGTATCGCCTGTGAGTAACAGATAGCTCTCTTATGGGGGAAAAAGTGCCTGTCCATGGGGGGGTACCATTGCTAAGCTGGCTTTCTGCTCAGCTTGGATTTTACGTCCTTCCTCTGACGAGAGGAGGAATCATATATCCAAGTTGAAACCGAGCTGTAAGCCAGTTTAATATGAGCAGCCTTGTGCTGTGAGACAGCCGCCTACAGCTATAAGCAGGCACTGCCTTTTCACTGGATCACAGGGCGGCAGGGCAGTGACTAATACTGCTGTCCACAGGCAGTGCATAGTTATTTTTAGGTGGAGAATGCTTTTAATGTGAGTCTGATGGGAATTAAAAGGGTAACTGATGAATTAATAAATACATCACAATATCCTACGGGCAGACTTTCGTAACAGCTGCATAACCATTCTGCACAATGTGTTTCAGCAGCCAGCATGAAACCGACAGTCACATGACAACGAAAGTACATTCTCTTTCCAATATGTGTTTTTACAGATAAGGACATATATAAATGGCAATCATCTAGTCATAAAATGTGCTTAACCTAACCTCATGTAACAGATAACACACTATGTAGAACAATATAAGACAACATGTAGAAGTCGTGGTCAGAAGTATCATCCCATCTCCTATATAATAGCCCTGTGACTCTGTGCCTGGGTTTCTAACGCTGGGCGTGGCTAGGAGCTCTCATTGGGTTAGTGGCAGGTCTATCACACCCAACCCACAGCTGATTGGGCGAGAAACGCCCTCCCACACAGGTTACATCCAATGGGAGGCTCTGCCCTTTGCCTGCTGTGTTTAGGATTAGCAATGGGACTGATGGAGCTGCAGCTCCAGCCCCACACCCCAAAATAGTCCCACTGCATCTGCAGCAACACACCCTCCAGCACTTTACACATAAACATTGATGCAAATTCGAAAAGGGGGTGTGGCCACGAGTACAGCGGTGTGGCCACGCCCCTTTTCCTATACTTTCAATGGAAGCTTGGAGAGTCAAAAGTCAGTACAGACCATAAAAAAAAGGTACTGTACCTGCCAAAAAGGTGCAGCTGGAGGGTATGCCACTGCATCTGCAGCAAGTCTCTGCGCTGTAGATAGGGGGAAAAACAATCCTTTTACTGCAGCGTCCTATGGGGGTCATTCCAAGTTGATCGCTAACTGCATTTGTTCGCTGTGCAGCGATCAGACAAAAACTCGCCACTTCTGCGCATGCATATGCAGCGCAATGCGCACGTGGGGCTTACTATTACAACGAACGATGTAGTTTTACACAGGGTCTAGCGATGCTTTTCAGTCGCATAGGCAGCCGCAGAGTGATTGAAAGGAAGAGGGCGTTTCTGGGTGTCAACTGACCGTTTTCAGGGAGTGTTCGTAAAAACGCAGGCGTGGCTGGCCGAACGCAGGGCGTGTTCATGACGTCAAATCAGGAACTGAATGGTCTGAAGTGATCGCAAGCGCCGAGTAGGCCTGAAGCTGCTCTGAAACTGCACCAAAAATTTTTGTACCCGCTCTCCGATCCCTCTGTTCGCACTTCTGCTAAGCTAAAATACACTCCCACTGGGCGGCAGCATAGCGTTTGCACGGCTGCTAAAAACTGCTAGCGAGCAATCAACTCGGAATGACCACCAATGTCTTGCTGCCAGTCCACCTGCCCCTCCGGCATCAACAATCCCCACTCCCTAGCCGCGCCGAAGGTGGAACAAAAGCTGCTGCGGCCACTGGCATAGATGTGTATGAAAGCGGCGCAACGGAAGACTTTCATAGCCCTCCCTGCGACGCATACTCTCTGAGCCCCGGAGCCTGCTCTGGGTGTGATGTCACAGAAGTGCCTCCCCACCACAGCCGCGCCCAGATCCCCAGAGGCCCTGACTCCGCAACACAGCACCTGGCCTGCCGGCCTGGAAGCCCAGAGATGGCTAATGTAACGGATAGAGTGGGTGATATCGCGGAGGATAATGTCTGGACGCTGAATCAATGTAAAAGGTGACAGTGCAGTGCAGTGGGTGTGCAGTCTGGGCCGGTGCTAGAGTGTTCGGCGCCCCCCTGCAAACTATAAATTTGCACCCTTGCATACTTTACAAACGCACAGCGCACATAATGAACCCTGTAGTAGAGACACTTACACATGTAATGCCCCCTGTACCAGAGACGCTTACACATGTAATGCCCCCTGTACCAGTGACGCTTACACACGTAACGCCCCCTGTACCAGTGACGCTTATACACGTAACGCCCCCTGTACCAGTGACGCTTATAAACGTAACGCCCCCTGTACCAGTGATGCTTACACACGTAACACCCCCTATACCAGTGACGCTTACACACGTAATGCCCCCTCTCCCAGTACCGTTTACACACATACATTACACACATACACAGTCACACATATATACAGTATACACAGACACTGTATATATACACACACACTCACTCTCTTTCCAGACACTTATCTAATGAAGTCTGGCTGGCCGAACTGTAGCAGATCATCCTCCTGCTGCAGCATGGTCCCGTGTAGCTCTGCCCCTTACTCCCATCTAGCTCCGCCCACTTTGGCTCCCTCCCGGCTACTGAATGTCACGGAGGGGAGGGGGGAGAGGAGGTTTTGTGCTGCCGGCGCCGAGGGGGAGAGGAGGCTTTGTGCATGTCGGCGCCGAGGGGGAGAAAAGGTTTTGTGCTTCCGGCGCCGCTGCATGTGTGTAGTGTCACTGACACTGCACAGCACTCTCACCTTTTACATTGATTCAGCCAGTCACACAGTTCTGCCAGCCAGTCACTATTGTGATAAAGCTAAATATTTATCTTATTTAAAACCCTTTAAGAGGTCTAAGAACACTGTACGCTATTGACTGCTGACTAACGTAATGGTTCGCTATAGCGTAGCGGACGCTCGGGAGCACGAGGAGATCACCAGTGGCGCAGACGCTCACAATGTTAAACCTTTATATCTAAACCATAAACAATGTAATATGCAATAAAACCTTAGTGTAGAGATAGGGTGTAGATGCAACACAATGTAACCTTATTAACTTAAAAGCTGTTCGAGTGTCACCGACGCTTTGAGAATACTTAACACTATAAGAAATACACAACTACCGGGCTTAGGGTCTAACGCCTTATATGAATGTTATACTTGCAAAAAGAATAATACAGTACAAGTCATACACTACAATATAACATAGACTAACTAACCAGATAACTACACAGGAAATACAATACAATACTATTACGTTTAAGGGAATACGAGAGAGAAAGAGGAGAAGAGAGAGAGAGATATGGAGAGATATGGCTCACAATAACAATAAAGACAATATGATTGCGGAGAAAACTTACGCACAAGGGGAACGATCGCATGCGCCTCGATATCCAGCTCCCGATTATCAGCAATGAGAACCGTTGAAGAGAGTGAGCTGGATATGGTCGGCTTGTCTATTTATGCCCCACACACAATACAATTCAATGGTCCCTACAATCTCATTGTTCATTGGACACAGGAATTCGTCTTCGTATTATAACAAAAGGTCATAGGTTGATTCATACAGGTGGGCTGAGACCATTTCCAACTGCTCAGGTGGGTGGGAAACTAGGTTTCCCGCCGCATGGATAAGTAAGTGCAAATAATAGTAAATGGACATAAACTTCTTATGTCCATAACTATTCGCACGAGCGATCAATCAGCTTCAAACCAACACCGGAATATTGCTAATTAAATACTCTTCCGATGGATACTAAACACCACTATATGACCCCTGTCTGACCCTTCGTATCAAACAAAGAGGGATCTCTCTGTCCATGAACATGCTATATTAACTAAACTTTCAGAATCTATCAAGGGGACCATGATCTATAAAATACATTATATGGTGAAAATATATAACAATTGAGTCGCACGCTGGGCGCACAGAAACTCTACCGTAAATGCGCATACCGTGCGCCTGCGGGTGCCCGCAACAGCGAGTATGCGCACTCACGGGAGAGCGCACGCATGCGCAGCGCGGACCTGTATGAGGTGCAAATATGTCAGTGTGCATCGTGATATTTTTCTGACTTTGACAATTGTTAGCACCAGTGTCCCAACGCGCCGCATTACAGGGAAGTAATGGCACTACATAAACTACAGCTCCCAGCAGCTCTTAGCGCCGAAGCATTCCGCCCCTTAGGGCTGCTGGGAGCTGTAGTTTATTGCGTACATCTTCTTCCCTGTAATGCGGCACATTGGGACACCGGCACAAACAATAGTGACTGGCTGCTGTGCGAGTCTTTGGGAGAGCCGCTGCCAAAAGGAGGACAACAGCTTAGATGCTGACAGGAGGAGAAGCATTACCCGCCTCTCCCCCACTCGCAGTACCTCCGGGTCCCATCCGCGGCACCCCCACACACCCCCTCCAGCGCCCGCGATAGCTCTGGCCCCCCACCCTCAGCGACCCCGCACCTCCCACCACATCCACCCCTCTCCCACCCGGGGCAACACCGCAACTGCTCCACCCCCACCAGCAGCACCTCCGGACCACCACCCGCGGCACCCATGCACCCTCCCCCACCTGCGGCACCACCGCAACCGCCCCTCCCGTGGCACCCCAGGATCCCATCCGCCTCTTCCCCGCACCCCCTACTCCCCCAACCAAAGTACCTACTAGGTGATTCTTCAGGCCCTGCGTGCGCTGTTCATGCCTTTGCAAGGGGCTTCCACCCCTTAACCATTGCACGCCCTTTGTCCGTGCAATATTTAACCACTCACACAATTATGATTGGAGGTAATACTCCACGTAATAAAAATATTGCACGCCACAAGGGTGTGCAAGGGTTAACGGGGCGTAGCCCCTTAGAACGGTGTGAAGAGCGCCCGTAGGGCGCGATGAATCACCTAGTGTTTTAATAACTAGTAGACCACCTTAATCAGCAATAAATTGAAGTCTGTGTTTTCTAATATGCGTACATTCCATGACGATTGGTACAGTGCAAGTTAAGCTACTATTCTATTTTATTCACACATTTAGTACTGTAGGGCCCTGTCTTAAAAAAACTCCATTTGGTGGTACATTCCCTCCTGAACACAGGAGTGGTAATGTTGGTGCCTCTGGCTCAGAGAGGCAGGGGGTACTATTCAACACTGTTCCTAATTCCGAAACCGAATGGAACCTCACGGCCCATTCTCAACCTCAAGTCTTTGAACAAATTTGTGAAGGTTTCCAAATTCTGTATGGAAACTCTTCGCTCTATTGTTCTGGCCTTGGAGCCCAATGACTATATGGTATCCCTGGACATTCAGGATGCCTACCTACATATACCTATTGCCATGTCGCATCAGCAGTACCTGCGATTTGCTATTGACAATCTACATTATCAATTCCAGGCCTTACTTTTTGGACTGGCCACTGCTCCGAGAATCTTCACCAAGGTCATGGCGGTTATGACTGCTCTGCTTCACCGTCAGGGTATCAGGATCCTGCCGCATCTTGACGACTTGTTAATCCTGGCGAATTCCCCAGAGGTTCTCCTTCGTCATCTGGAACTGACTATCAATTCCTGCAAGCCCACGGGTGGCTCATCAACTGGAAGAAATCCTCCCTGGTCCCTTCTCAGAGCATGGTGCACCTGGGGGCATTGTTGGACACACACAACCAACGGTTCTTGTCTCCGGAGATGGTCCTGAAGCTTCAGGACAGGATAAGATACTTCCTTTCTCGCCCAAGAGTGTCGATAGACTCGGCAATGCAAGTACTAGGCTTCATGGTGTCGGCTTTCGACATGGTAGAGTACGCTCAATTTCATTCCCGCCCTCTCCAAGTGGGACAGCCTGCCTCACCATATCAGATCTCACATGATCTCCTTGACTCCGGAAGTTCGTCTGTCACTGAACTGGTGGCTACAGGACCAACAATTGAGCAGGGGTCGTCCCTTCTGGATCTCCAACTGGGTCCTTCTAATTATGGATGCCAGTCTGCGGGGTTGGGGCGTGGTGTTGGAGCAACACTCTCTTCAGGATCGGTGGACCAGGGAGAAATCTCTCCTCCCCATAAATATTCTGGAGTTGCGGGCAGTGTTCAATGGTTTGGAACTGGCCCTGCCTCTGGTACAGAACAGGCCTGTTCAAGTACAGTCGGACAACGCCACCACAGTGGCATACATAAATCATGAAGGCGGCACTCGAAGTCGCATGGCGATGTTGGAAGTGTCAAAGATCCTTGGATGGGTGGAATGCCATCTGCCAGCCATATCAGCAGTGTTCATTCCGGGTGTCCTCAACTGGGAAGCGGACTTCCTCAGTCGTCAGGACGTACACGCCGGAGAGTGGAGGCTTCATCCAGAAGTATTTCAACTCCTAGTTGACAAGTAGGGCCTACCAGATGTAGACCTGATGGCGTCTCGACACAATCACAAGGTTCCAGTCTTCGGAGCAAGGACAAGGGATCCTCGAGCATCGTTCGTGGACGCTCTGGCAATTCCATGAAACTTTCGGCTGCCGTACATGTTCCCTCCGGTGTCACTCCTGGCCAGGGTAATTTGGAAGTTCAAGCAAGGAGGAATGCTGATTCTACTCGCTCCAGTGTGGCCCATATGGCATTGGTTCTCAGACCTGCAGGGTCTATCGATAGAGCATCCTCTTCTACTTCCTCAACGCTCAGACCTCCGCGTTCAGGGCCCCTGTGTATACCAGGATTTGGCCCGACTGGCTTTGACGGCGTGGCTCTTGAAGCTTCAGTCCTGAGGGCCAAAGGTTTTTCTAAGGTGGTCATTTAGACGATGTTGAAAGCCCGCAAACCGGCTTCTGCTCGGATTTATTATAGAGTCTGGAATTCTTACTTCACCTGGTGTGCGGCTAAGAATTTTGATGCATACAAGTTCAGTACTGACAAACTTTTGGCTTTTCTGCAACAGGGCCTGGAATCAGGCCTTCGTCAGGCCTCCCTCAAGGTTCGGTGTGGTTTCAGAGAAAAATTGCGACTCTGCCTGACGTTCATACCTTCACTGAGGGTATTTTACGGATTCAACCTCCCTATGTCCCTCCTGTGGCTCCTTGGAATTTGTCGGTCTTTCTGGATGCAGTGCAAGGGTCTCCGTTTGAACTTCTTGAGTCTGTGGACCTTAAGTGGCTTATGCTTAAGGCCTTGTTTTTAAATTGCGTATTTTTTATTGAAAGTTTTAAATGAACATCCCAAAAAGAATAATATGAAAAAAAGAAAAGAAAAAAAAAAAGTATACATATAAAACAAACAATACCGGCAGGTATAGTAAAGTATGCAGGATGCAATCAGAAGTACGGTCAGACAGGAGACACAGAATACAATTGCAGTACATGTCTAATAGTACAGGATATACAATACGCCCCACATTATAGCAATAAGCAGTAAGAGTAAGAGCCCACAGGCGCCATGTGAGCTCACACATTGAGGATAAAATGATAAAATAAAATAAAAAAAAAAGATTGACCCATGAGGCGTAGAAAAATACAAAAGTATTGGCACTGCAAACTATAGATAAAACACCTGCCTGAGTATACAGGGAAAAAAAAAGATAAATAATTAAAATCCTAAGACCTCTGCTGCTCCTAGAGATAAAACAAAAATCCCTACAATACAGAACAAAAAACAAAACCCCCCAAAACAAACCACCTCAAAACCCCCCACCCTGTATAGCCTATCCCCAACCTAGGTATACCTGGATCCCCAACCCCCCCGCCCCCCATTGAACTACGTGACCTAACTGTCTAACACCCCCCTCCCTCCCTACCCTAATACCAGGATAAATAAAAAAATAAGTGACTGGGGCAAATAAAAAAAAAAGAAGAAATATGGCCGAACAGTAAATAGAGTAGATCTCCCTCATATGAGAATAAAAAATAAAATATGAAAATGCAAATATGGAGATATGATAACCGACCCGGAAATATAAGGAATAATGCTGGTAGCACCCTACAGGAACAACAGTATATAGAGATATGTAACCCTTAAATAAGCGATGGTCAAATAAAACGTATCTTAGAACCATCAAATAACAAAATTATATCAATGGTAAGACATACAAAAAACAATAGAACATAGTATTTAAGAAAGTATCAACAATAAAATAGAACACAGCCAAGGACCCGGTTACCAGTGAGATATTATACAGACTTGGAAAGAAAGAAAATCAGTCCGGAGGATAAGCCCACTCTGGAATCAAGTCATTTAGCGGTACACGAACAGTAGTCAGGAAGGTAGTGGAGCCAGCAACCATCCCGCACAGCATTAGCCAGATAGATAAGAGGATAGGCCACAGTTCCACAGTAAATGTAGAATGGAGAACCATCCCTCTCCCAAACATCACAATTAACTGCGAAATGATACAATACCGTTCTCCCCCCTTATCAAGGAGGTCACACTGTGGACCCTCAAAGAAAATTGCAATGGAGGTCCATACGGTCACCAACGATGAGACGGAGGCAGTCACCGACATCCCACGCGCCATCACCCACTGCAAATAACGGTGAATATGCGCAGGAAGAATCCGCAACTCCCCCATTTTGTTCACAATGCGTTCGTCGGAGGAACCTCCAGCATTAAGCATCGACTGTAGCGGAGCGGCAGGCACCACAGATACAAGCTCCCCCAAAGGTTCCGAGGGTAGCAGCACCGGCGGGCAGGTGGACCCCACAGGAGAACCAGTTACTGCAACAGTCTCTACTCTAAACATATTAAGAACCCTTTGCTCGGATTCCGCGATAGCCTTCAGGATGATTGAGACTGAATGTCCAGAAGTATGAACAGGATTAAACATGGCTGCAGGGGGAAGAAGCAATATACTGTAGGAGCAAGAGGAAGATCCACTGGTAGAAAGGGAGCAGAGTTATACACACAGGAGCTCGGCTCATCCAAAGAACATAGGCGTGTGAGTCCAGCAAATGTGTTCTAGAGGTGAGAGGGAGCCAGGCATACAGTGCTCTTCCCTGCACTACGGTTATAGTTAAAGCTCTGTCCCAAATTCACAGGGAGTGTTGTCTCTGTAATACTATGTGCTCAGTAATATCCGCACCAGGGGAGAAGGGGACAGGAGGTGGAATGTGTGCTGTGTATAATACAAGCTCACCAGCACTGAGCACACTGGCACCAGCAGCTGATTGAGGGCAGAGCTGCAGCAGGAGCAACAGCCACACTGAGAGCAGAGTCTGCCTCAGGATCCAGTCACAGACTTCACCAGCCAGTAAGTTAGGACTATTGGCACAGAGGATCCCCAAATTCACACTGCAGGAGCAGAGGGGGGTACTGCACTCTTGCAGAAATTTTCAGCCACAGAACACAAGGGAAACAGGAGATAGATCAGGATATTAGCAGGAGCTCTGGCAGGAAGCTGCCTACACCATGCTGTGTCAAGCCACGCCCCCTTAAGGCCTTGTTTTTGCTGGCTATTGCCTCTGCTAGAAGGGTTTCAGACTTGGGTGCCTTATCCTGTAGGTCTCCCTTTCTGATTTTTCTTACGTCCTAGAGGATGCTGGGGTTCCATTTAGTACCATGGGGTATAGACAGGTCCACTAGGAGCCATGGGCACTTTAAGAGTTTAATAGTGTGGGCTGGCTCCTCCCTCTATGCCCCTCCTACCAGACTCAGTTTAGAAAATGTGCCCGGATGAGCCAGTTACAGCTAGGGGAGCTCCTAGGAGTTTTGTTAGTTCTATTATTTTCTAGAATTTGTTATTTTACAGGGAGGCTGCTGACAACAGTCTCCCTGCTTCATGGGACTTAGTGGGGAGTAGGAACCAACTTAATAGAGAGTTAATGGTTCTCTACTCCGCTGACAGGACACAGAGCTCCTGAGGGTACTGATCGCAAGCCCACGAGGCGGCCGCTCACTCCCACAGCGCGGCCGCCACCCCCTAACAGAGCCAGAAGATAGAAGAGTGGTGAGTACAGCACCGGCGTCCCGGTTAGTGGGTCGCCGACGGGTATGGCGGCACAAGGATTGGAGCGCAGCACTGACAGGCTGCACTCCTGGAAGGCTCAGCAACATGCACATGTAGACGCTTGAGGGGCATCCTGAGCCAGCGCAGTAATCCTACACTGGTCACATAGCTAATCCCGCTGTTAACACACAAAATCCTCAGGCCAGTATAAAGAATAAGAGCAGGAAGCCGCACACCATTACAGTGGACGGAGCTTCCTCTCAGAGCTGATCCAGCACTCACCAGCGCCATTTTCTCCCTGCCGATTATAGAACAAGGACGCTGACAGGGAACGCTGCCTTCTACTTAACTCCAACGCTACCTCTGTGGTACCAGGGTGTTATAGACAGGGGGGGGAGTGTGTTAAATGTACTAGCTACCCTATTAAGGTTACCTAGTTAGCGCCGGGCTTTTATCATAATAACAGCCTACAGAGGCGCAGTGTGGCTAGCTCCTTATACTCTGTGACTCTGAAGGTACTCTGGGGGAAACTGTCTGACATTTTCCTGTATGTGTGTGTAAGTGTATGTATCCACATTACCATGTCTAAGGGTTCTGTGTCATGTGCTGCAGAGTGTGTATCCTCCTGAAGAGTCTATTCCATGTACTCAGGACTGCAATGTGCTTCCCCAACTTTCTGAATCTGAACCCCCATGGGTGGATTCTTTAAGGGGAATGATATCCCAGTTTTCATCAAGGGTGTCACATAATGAGAAAGAGAATAATGAGAAAATCTGTAGAGGGTTTGAAGTATTCAGCTCCCACTACTTCGTCTAAAAACACACCTACAGTACATACCCACAAACACGTACACTTGCCCAGATAATGCAAGCTGACACTGATACCGACTCTGATACAGGGAACTGTGATGGGGATATGCAGGGGGGGGGGGGGGTGCATCCCTTGCTAAAGGGGTGCAACTACTGATCGAAGCCATTAGGGATGTTTTGCATATTTCAGAGAAGGTACCTGAGGAGGAAGAGGAAGCTTGTTTTACCGTAAATAAGAAATCCTTGCTTGCCTTCCCTGCTTCTAAGTAGTTAAACTCCTTGTTTGAAAAATCCTGGGAAAACCCAGAGAAAAAATTCCAGATCCCTAAAAGAATTCTCATTGCTTTCCCTTTCCCTGAAGAGGACAAAAAGAAGTGGGAAAACCCACCTATAGTAGACGCTTCTGTATCTAGGTTGTCAAAAAAGGTGGTTTTACCTGTTCCTGGTTCAACCGCCTTAAAGGAGTCGGCTGACCGCAAGATTGAGACTACGCTCAAATCACTATACACTGCCACAGGCGTGGCTTTAAGGCCCACTATTGCTTGTGTGTGGATTTCTAAAGCCATAGTAAAGTGGTCAGGCACATTACTGGAGGAATTAGATACTATGGAGAGAAGTGACATTGACTTATTTTTACGTCACACACAGGAGTCTGCAGGTTTCATGGTGGAGGCCAAGAAGGACATTGGCCTGCTTAATGCAAGGGCTACTTCCATGGCAGTCTCAGCACGCAGAGGACTCTGGCTACGCCAATGGACTGCGGATGCAGAATCCAAGAAAGGTGTGGAGAACCTACCCTTCACAGGTCTGGCCCTGTTTGGGGACGCATTGGATGTGTGGATTTCCACGGCGACTGCGGGTAAGTCGACCTTTCTTCCCTCCGCAGCACCACCGGCTAGGAAATCTTATCCTACGCCTACACTGCAGTCCTTTGGGACCGCAAAATTGAAAAAAAATTCAAACCCTCTCCCACCTTCTTTAGAGGAGGTCGGGGAAAGTCCAGAAAACCTGCACCAACAGGTTCCCAGGAACAGAAACAAGGTTCTGCTACCTCAAAATCTTCAGCATGGACCTCCCAGCCTGGAAATCGAACAGGTGGGGGCAGGACTGAAAAATTTCAGTCACGTCTGGGCATCTTCATGCCTAGACCCCTGGGTAAAAGATATTGTCCAGGGCTACAGACTGGTATGTCAAGCACTCCCACCTCACAGATTCTTGAAATCTGGCTTTCCAGCTTCGCTGACAGAAAGTGCTATCCTACAGGAAGCCATTCAAAAATTGGTGCAAACAAATGTCATTGTTCCAGTTCCACCTTACCTAAAACACAAGGGTTATTACTCAAACTAAACGGTTCGGTAAGACCAATATTAAACCTAAAGTCGTTGAACCCCTACTTGAGGGTATTAAAATTCAAGATGGAGTCTCTGAGAGCAGTGATCTCAGGGCTGGAGGAGGGGGAATTCCTAGTATCCCTGGATATCAAGGATGCATACCTTCACATTCCGATCTGGCTGCCTCACCAGGCTTATCTAAGATTTGTGCTGCAGGACTGTCACTATCAGTTCCAGACAATGCCAGTTGGCCTCTCCACAGCACCGAGGGTGTTCACCAAGGTCATGGCAAAAATGATGCTCCTCCTCCGCATGCAGGGAGTGAACATAATTCCATATCTGGACGATCTCCTGATACAAGCATCTTCCAGGGAGAGGCCGTTGCAGAGTATTGCTCTCTCAACTCAACTACTCCAGGATCATGGGTAGATCCTGAACTTTCCAAAGTCACATTTGGAGCCGACAAGGAGACTTCCCTTCCTGGGGATGATACTCGACACGGAAGTGCAGAGGGTGTTTCTACCGGTGGAGAAAGCATTGGTGATCCAATCAATGGTCCGGGATGTCTTGAAGCCAGCCCGGGTATCGGTTCATCAGTGCATTCGCCTTCTGGGAAAGATGGTAGCCTCCTACGAGGCTCTGTAGTACGGAAGATTCCATGCAAAGTTCTTCCAGCTGGATCTCCTGGACAAGTGGTCCAGATCACATCTTCACATGCACCAGCGGATACTCCTCTCACCGAAAGCCAGAATTTCACTCCTTTGGTGGCTGCAGACTTCTCACCTGCTCGAGGGCCGCAGGTTCGGGATTCAGAATTGGATCCTTCTAACCACGGATGCAAGTCTCAGAGGTTGGAGAGCAGTCACCCAAGGGGAAAACATCCAAGGAAAGTGGTCAAGTCTGGAATCTATCCTTCCAATAAACGTTCTGGAACTAAGGGCCATATACAACGCCCTTCTACAAGCGGCACATCTTCTGCGAGATTAAGCCATTCAGGTTCAGTCAGACAATGTCACGGCAGTGTCCTAGATAAACAGGCAGGGTGGAACGAAGAGCAGAGCTGCAATGTCAGAGGTAACAAGAATCCTCCTCTGTGCAGAGAGACATGCGCTGGCGCTGTCGGCGATCTTCATTCCGGTAGTAGACAACTGGTAAGAGGACTTCCTCAGCAGACACGATCTCCATCCAGGAGAATGGGGCCTCCACCCGGAGGTATTCGCAGAGGTAACAAGCCGATGGGGTGTACGTCAAATAGACATGATGGCCTCTCGCCTCAACAAGAAGCTTCAGAGCTACTGTTTCAGGTCAAAGGATCCACAAGCAGTGGCGGTGGACGCCATGGTAACTCCGTGGGTTTTCCAGTCAGTGTATGTGTTCCCTCCACTTCCACTCATCCCAAGGATTCTCAAACTAATAAAAAGAACAAGAGTTCAGGCGATCCTCATTGCTCTGGACTGGCCAAGATGGGCTTGGTACGCGGATCTTCTGGAAATACTGCTGGAGGATCCGAGGCCTCTTCCTCTTCGCGATGACCTTCTACAACAGGGGCCGTTCGCCTATCAAGACTTACCATAGCTACGTTTGATGGCATGGAGGTTGAACGCTAGATCTTAGCTCGGAAAGGCATTCCGAACAAAGTCATTCCTACTCTGAGTCAAGCTTTGAAGGGTGTAACATCTAAGCATTACCATCGAATATGGAAAAAGTATGTGTCTTGGTGTGAATCCAAGAAGTTTCCTACGGTGAAGTTTCAACTAGGACGGTTTCTCCTCTTTCTGCAAGCAGGTGTGGATGTAGACCTACGCTTGGGCTCCATAAAAGTCCAGATTTTGGCCTTGTCCATTTTCTTCCAGAAACAATTGGCTGCCCACCCTGAGGTTCAGACATTCTTGAAAGGAGTTCTGAACATCCAACCACCCTTTGTGCCTCCTACGGCACCTTGGGATCTTAATGTGGTGCTGCAGTTCCTGCAATCGGATTGGTTCGAACCTTTACAGGAGGTAGACGTAAAGTTTCTTACAGGAGGTAGACGTAAAGTTTCTTACTTGGAAGGCGGTCACATTGTTGGCATTGGCATCTGCAAGACGTGTGTCAGAATTGGGGACATTGTCGCACAAGAACCCATACATGATTTTCCATGAGGATAGAGCTGAGCTCAGAACGCGTCAGCACTTTCTTCCAAAGGTTGTGTCGGCTTTTCATATCAACCAACCTATTGTGCCAGTGGCTACTGACACCTCAATTACCTCAAAGTCCTTGGATGTTGTGAGGGCTTTAAAGATATATGTGAAGAGAACTTCTCGTCACAGGAAGTCGGACGCACTATTTGTCCTTTATGTTCCCAATAAGATTGGGTGCCCTGCTTCTAAGCAGACGATTTCTTGCTGGATCAGGCTTACTATCCAGTATGCTTATTCTACGGCAGGATTGCCGATTCCAAGATCTGTTCAGGCCCACTCTACTCGTAAGGTGGGTTCTTCCTGGACGGCTGCCCGGGGTGTCTCGGCTTTACAGCTTTGACGAGCAGCTGCTTGGTCAGGGTCGAACACGTTTGCTAAGTTCTACAAGTTCGACACTTTGGCTGCTGAGGACCTTAAGTTTGGTCAGTCTGTTCTGCAGGAACCTCAGCACTCTCCCTCCCGTACTGGGAGCTTTGGTACATCCCCATGGTACTAAATGGAACCCCAGCATCCTCTAGGACGTAAGAGAAAATAGGATTTTCATTACCTACCGGTAAATCCTTTTCTCGTAGTCCGTAGAGGATGCTGGGCGCCCGCCCAGTGCTTCGTATTCCTGCATTGTTACTTGGTTAAGTGTTTTTGGTTCAGTCGTTGCTGAATCGTTTCAAGTTGGTTTGCTTGGCTTTCCTTTTGTTGTGTGTGAGCTGGTGTGAATCTCGCCATTATCTGTGTATTTCCTTCTCTCGAAGTATGTGCGTCTCCTCGGGCACAATTTCTAGACTGAGTCTGGTAGGAGGGGCATAGAGGGAGGAGCCAGCCCACACTATTAAACTCTTAAAGTGCCCATGGCTCCTAGTGGACCAGTCTATATCCCATGGTACTAAATGGAACCCCAGCATCCTCTACGGACTACGAGGAAAGAATTTACGGGTAGGTGTATAAAATCCTATTTTTTCACCGTGATCGTGCGGTTCTTAGAACTCGCCCTGGTTGTCTACCTAAGGTGGTATCATCTTTCCACCTTAACCAAGAGATTGTGGATCCGGCCTTTATCTCTCCTGATTTGTTCTCCAACGAGGGGTCTTTGGATGTAGTATGGGCTCTCCGTATCTATGTGAAGAGAACCGCCTCCCTTAGGAGATCTGATTCTCTCTTTGTCCTTTTTGGTTTTCACAAACATGGCTGGCCTGCGAATAAGCAAACCTTGGCCAGATGGATTGGAATGGTGATTGCACAAGCTTATGTACAGACTGGACTTCCAGCTCCTGCTACAATCGAGGCCCATTCTACTCAGTCTGTTGGACCTTCTTGGGCGGCCCGCTGTGGCGCGTCCCTAGAACAATTGTGCAAGGTGGCTATGTGGTCCTCAGTGAACACGTTCATCAGGTTCTATGCCTGATACTTCTGCCTCCCAGGATGCTTCCTTTGGACGCCGGGTTCTTGTGCCCGCTACAGTGCGTCCCTTCCCATGAGGAACTGCTTTAGGACATCCCCAATGTTATTCTCTGTGGAACACAGTGTACCCCGCTGCAGAAATGGAGATTTATGGTAAGAACTTACTGTTGTTAAATCTCTTTCTGCAAGGTACACTGGATTCCACCGGGCGCCCACCCTGACGCACTTAGCTTCTTTGGGGTTGTATGGCATTAGCCGCTGATACCCTCTCCTGTGGTGAGAATGTGGTTCGCTGTGGCTACTAACTGTTATCATCTCTTTTACCTGCTACTGCATTGGGCTGGTTAACAAAACTGAGCTCCAGTGCCTGGAGGCAGGGATATAGAGGAGGCGGTACAAGGCATCCTGGGAACAGTCAAAGCTTTAGCCTGTTGGTGCCTCGGATCAAGATCCAACTCTACACCTATGTTATTCCCTGTGGTATCCAGTGTACCTCGTAGAAATAGATTTAACAAAGGTAAGTTCTTACCATAAATCTCCTTTTTTAATTCATGCAGTTTTTAATTTATAAGGGCATAAACATATATTAAAACAATAAAAAAGGCCCTTACAATTTGGGCATTTGTGAGCATACGAAAAATAATTTTCATAACAGACTTTTGGCCCGATTCGCATGCTGGGGGCCGCCCAACACAGGGCAAGGCCGCCCAGCATGCTGACCGCCGCTCCCCCCCCCCCCCTTCCTGCCTCTTGCAGGAGGCTTGCCATCTTTCTGATCGCGGCAGCTGCCTTGACATCACACAGCCACCGCAATCACATCCACGACATGTCTCCTGTGATAAAGCCTAATATTTATCTTACTTAAAACCCTCTAAAAGGTGAAAGAACACAGTACGCTATTGGCGTATGGTATACCGTAAGGGTACGCACGTTGCGTAACAATCGCTTAGCCGTAGTCGAGACGCTCGAGCGTCACGTTCGCTCACGGCCAAGAGATCACAGGCAGGCACGCTATAGGCTGCCGACTAACGTAATGATATGCTACTAGCGTAGCGGACGCTTGGGACCACGAGGAGATCACAAGCGGCGCTGATGCTCACAATGTTAAACCTTTATAACTATACCATAAACAATGTATTTATGCAATAAACCTTGGTGCAGTGATAGGGTGTAAATGCAACACAGTGTAACATTATTAACTTGAAAGCTGTACGAGCGTCTCCGACGCTCTGAGAATACTTAGAAATATAATAAATACACAGATACCGGTATTAGGTTCTAACACCTTATATGAACGTTCTATTTGCAAAAGAATAATACAATACAAGTCATACACTACCAAAATAACATTGACTACCTAACCAGATAACTACACATGAAATACAATAGCAGTACAATAACACCTAAGAGAAAGAGAGAGAAAGAGGAGAAGAGAGAGAGAGATATGGCTCACAATAACAATAAAGGCAATATGGTTGCGGAGAAACTTACGCTCAAGGGAAACAATCGCATGCGCCTCTGGATATCCAGCTCCCGATTATCAGTGGTGAGAACCGTTGAAGAGAATAGAGAGCTGGCCCAGATCGGCTTGTCCTTTTATACCCTACACATAATACAGTACAATGGTCCCTATATTCTTATTGTTCATTGGACACAGGAATTCGTCTTCGCATTATAACAAAAGGTCATAGGTTGATTCATACAGGTGGGCTGTGACTATTTACAACTGCTCAGGTGGGTGGGAAACTAGGTTTCCCGCCGCATGGATAATAAAGTGCAAATAATAGCAAATGTCCATAAACTTCTTATGTCCATAACTATTCGCACGAGCGATTAATCTGCTTCAAACCAACACCGGAATATTGCTAATTAAATACTCTTCCGATGGATACTAAACACCACTGTATAACCTCTGTCTGACCCTTCGTATCAAACAAAGAGGGATCTCTTTGTCTATGAACATGCTACATTAACTAAACTTTCAGATTCTATCAAAGAGACCATAATCTACAAAATACATTATATAGTTAAAATATGTTACGAACGAGTCGCCCGCTAGACGCACATAAACTTTACCGTAAATGCGCACACCGTGCGCCTGCGGGTGCCCGCAGTGGCGAGTATGCGCACGCACGGCAGGGCTCATGAACGTGCAACAGGCACTCGCATGAGGTGCAAATATGGCAGTGTGTAGCGTGATATTTTTCTGACTTTGACAGTCCACCATTTGGCAGTCACCAATAACTGCCACTTTCTAAAACATTTCAAAAAGAGAAAAATATATGTCATGTGTAAATATTTCTATGGTTGGGTAGGGGAGGAGAGGAGAAGGTGAGAAAAGGGTATGACCTAGTGAGATAGCAGAAGCATGTGTGTATGAATCCATGTTTGGGGGGTCATGTATAATCGTGCCGTACGTGTCTTAAATCAAGCTTCGAGGTATTGCGAAGTATACATTTGAATTCCTTCTTATCCCGTGGTACGGGTCTGTGGATGGGCTGTCAAACTTTACCGAGCTCTTTTCGGCTTTTGGTTGCAACAAAATGGGGGAGCACATTTTTTAGTTGATGATACATGAATGGGGGAATATGTGAGTGCTGATATCTGTGCCTGTATTCCCTATCGACTATGTGTGTCATTACCTGAAGGTTGTAGAGATGAAGATAAGGAACACTTATGGTAAATGCATTGATAAACTATGTGAGTTTAATATACATTTGCCGATTGAGGTCTTGTCTTGTCTTGATGTACATGTTGACTGTAGTCTCTTTGTGCTTTTGCTAATAAACGTAAGCAAAGCTTTATCAATGTCCATAGACTTACAAAAAGTGTTGGGCTAGCGTAAAATTAAAAGTACTAGGGACATGGGGGGTCTATGGCATAGTCCATCAGTTGCCTGTGTAAAAGGTTGTCAAACTTCTTCTTTAGTCCATCTGTTGTCTGCATACAAGGTCGTCAAATTCCTCTTCCAAGCGGGTCTTTTTACCTTGGAGAAAAACGAGAAACAGGTGAAAGAAACGGACCGTGGAATCGCATTTTCATCACAACATTGTCTCTATCGTTGGGTCATAAATCACATCAGTCGTTGTTATTACAGTATCTTCACTCCTTAAACTCATCACTCGGGCGCTACTTTTACACTTTGTTAAAATCCGAACGCATCTAAATATCAGACCGACCAATATGATGACACCCAGAACACACAAAAGGAATTTCCCTACATCCATGATAATACCTTGGGTCCATTCTCCTAAACCAGAGAACCAATTTCGCGGGTTCAACCATGACACCCAACTGGTCAGCTCATTACCCACAGCGGCAAGGGTGAGATTGTGTTTCC
Organism: Pseudophryne corroboree; assembly: GCF_028390025.1. Lineage (NCBI taxonomy): Eukaryota > Metazoa > Chordata > Amphibia > Anura > Myobatrachidae > Pseudophryne > Pseudophryne corroboree. Next base: position 59,879,633 of record NC_086447.1, read on the forward strand.
TTCGGAACTCCCATTTTAATTGGAGAATGTCGTCCATCTTTTTTGTCTATGACCTCGACCGGGTCCTCGGTGCTGTTTGTGATATACGTGCAGCACTTTATTCCATACTGAGTTGCTAGGGTGACACAATACCCACCCGTCACAGCTGTGAGATAATTGAGAATCATCCTATGCTGAACCAGTTCTGTTTTGTAAGCTTGGAGCTCCCTTCCAGTATACCTGAATGTGTCATCATACATTTCAGTGATATTGTCTAATAAATTTGCAAGCGCAGATATATATTTATAATTTATCACTCCTCTGGCGGTGCGAGTGATATCTAACGCGATTAGGAATTGAATCCCGGTGGATTCACTGATCAGGTCAGAGGCCGGATGCTCTGTTCTCTCTATCAGGTGCCGTTTAACGATGTGCTCGTAATGAGTGTGAGTATAAGGAGCTTGGGCACTGCGGTGAATATCTCATTTTAGTGTGGGATACGGTCATTACCTCAGGCAGTACTTTTCCAATATAACACAATCCTTCAGAGTTTGGGGCAAGCCACTTATACGCCTTTCTCCCGCATATGAAATATGCATCATCGGGGAGAACATATGGGACGGAGTAGGACATAACCATATTACACATTTTCCATATGAAATTTCCTAACCCTAATTCTCCCATCTGTTTACTACACGTATCAGTTTGTATGATATGTGCACAGTATCCTGGTGATACCTCTCCAACTCTCATGGTCCTACTTCCTAGGGTATACCTATATCGGAAATATTTTCCACTACCAGCTATGTGGCGTATAAGTTCTGTATCTGTTGGCATTCTATCGGCTCTGTATGAAAAGGTCATGGTTTGATTATTCCATGACACTTCCCAATTTCCCGGCTTTCGGGGATTGGAAATGTTAAAACATACTAGGGATCTGTCCACATGATATTGGTGGAGCTTCAAACTAGGAGGACTGGAGATATTAAACCTCCTGTCCACCGGCCTCCCACCACTTAGCTCAAGTACCTCCCCTATAGTTAACGGGAAGGGCACTAATCCTGATTTGCTATGGCCTTGAGGTACTTGAGAGCATACCCAACAATCTGTCTGATTTAACACTTTACCCACTAAGGTGTGATAGTCACTCAATGGATGCCGGTCCATGTGGATATTAAAACTGGATTGGCATTTCTTGATACACCCATCCTCAACTACACTGTCACAGAGTCTACAGATACAGTTCTCTTCAGCTAACAATCCTTCACAATTTCTTCTATTGTCAATGCTACCAGATCGTTTTCTGATACTCGCCTTTACTCGGTGATTATGTTGTTCTTGGAAATCTACGCCTCCATCTCTGTCATCAGAACCCATTCCAGAACCTCTCTCGACCTCCATGGTACTCTCGCCGGAACAGACTGCTCTGGTCAACATCATGGTCAACAGGAAAATCCGGATCACAGTCTCTTGGGGCAAGTCCATTTTATAGGAGGAAATGGAGAAGAATGAGAAGGGGGAAAGAAATAATTGAGGGAGATGGGATGGGAAGTGGAGAAAAACAATAAAAGGGAACAGGGGATCGACAACTGCCTCTGATCTTATTATTTTCAATGCTCAGGTGCCGTCTCAGTCCTCCTGAAACAGACACTCCAGTGATACAACTTCCTCTACCGTCTGTTCTTTATCACGGGACCTCTCTGGATCAGCAACCTTCTTACAATGGGACGAATGAACCCAAGTCTCTCTCTCGGCAACCTTCAATGCTGTCGTGCTAATCAATAAGACTTGGTACGGTCCTTCCCATCGGTCAATAAGGCAACCTGAGCGTAGAAAATTCCGTATCATTACATAATCCCCAGGTTCAATGTCATGACAATTACTATCTGGCAAATCAGGAATCACTAACTTCAGATTGTCATTTTGATTCTTTAGCTGTTTACTCATGTTAACCAGGTATTTTACAGTCACTTCATTGTTACACTTCAAATCATCCTGAGGGTTAATCATAACATGCGGTTGTCGACCAAACAGAATTTCAAAGGGGGACAGATTAAGAGGGGACCTGGGAGTGGTTATGATGCTGTACAGTACAATGGGTAAAGCTTCTGGCCATGTTAATCCTGTTTCTGCCATAACTTTTCTCAATTTATTTTTAATAGTGCTGTTCACTCTTTCCACCTTCGCACTCGCCTGGGGGCGATATGGAGTGTGCAGCTTACTATCAATTCCCATCAACTTACACATTCCTTGAAAGACATCACCTGTAAAATGGGTACCCCTATCACTTTCAATTATTCTAGGGATACCATATCTACACACAAATTCCTGCACAATTTTCTTAGCAGTAAACATAGCGGTATTTGTGGCCGCCGGAAATGCTTCGACCCAATTTGAAAACACATCTATACAAACAAGTACATATTTCAAATTTCGACAAGGGGGTAATTGTATAAAATCAATCTGTATTACCTGAAAAGGGCCGCCTGTAGGTGGGATATGAGATGGTTCTGTTGGTATTGCCTTTCCGATATTCTTCCTCAAGCAGGTAAGGCATGACATTGCTCTCTTACCTGCATGGGATGAGAATCCTGGGGCGCACCAATATGCTCTTACCAACTTGCACATTCCCTCCTTGCCCAGATGAGTCAGCCCATGTGCTGCTTCAGCTAAACATGGAAGGTATGCTCTGGGTGCCACTGGTTTAATCTGTCCAGAGTCCTGAGGACTCCTGGCCATATCCTTTTGACCTCCAAACTGCCTTTTCCTGTGTGGAACACAAATTTTGCATTTCACACAACTTCTGTGTGTTGATGGTATTGAATACCATCAATTGTGTGGTGTCTGTCTGTCTGGGGGTACCAGCTGCTAACTTAGCAGCTTCGTCTGCTCGGCTGTTACCAAGTGATACTGGGTCTTGGCTATATGTATGTGCTTTACACTTGATAACAGCCACTCTGTCGGGTTCCTGTATCGCTGTTAGAAGTCTTTTGATGTGGGCTGCATGCGCTACCGGTGTACCAGCTGCCGTCATGAAATTTCTGAGGCGCCATAGGGCTCCAAAATCATGGACTACCCCGAAGGCGTATCTAGAATCGGTGTAGATATTGGCTGATTTTCCCTTAGCCAATTCACATGCTCTGGTTAGGGCAACCAGTTCAGCAACCTGGGCTGAGTGAGGTGGGCCTAGCGGTTCTGCTTCTATGGTGCCTTGGTCATCTACGACTGCGTATCCAGTACACAAGTCTCCCGAGTCCATCTGTCTGTGACAACTACCGTCAGTGTAGAAAGTGAAATCTACATCTTCCAGTGGGTTGTCACTGATGTCAGGCCTTGCTGTGAAATTTTGGGTCAAATATTCCATACAATCATGTGTGTCATCCCTTGTATTAAATCCTCCTTCCCCATCACTCTCATCCTCCACCCTTTGTGCCTGTCCAGGCACACCTGGGAGATATGTTGCAGGATTTAATGCACTGCATCTCCTTATGGTGATGTTTACGGGGGCCATTAATGCCAGTTCCCATCTTGTAAACCGCACTGATGAGACGTGCCTGGTTTGGGCAGAATTCAGCAAGGCTGACACTGCATGTGGTGTATGAATTGTGAGGTTGTGTCCTAGCACTACATCTTCGCTTTTTGTGACTAGCAATGCTATCGCAGCGACACTTCGCAAGCATGTAGGGAGGGATCGCGCTACCGTATCTAGCTGAGCGCTGTAGTATGCTACCGGCCTGCTGGTATCACCGTGCTTTTGGGTTAGGACGCCTGCCGCGCAACCAGCACTTTCTGTTCCGTACAGCTCAAAGGGTTTCCCATAGTCTGGCATACCTAATGCTGGTGCCTGCGTTAGGCACTGTTTGAGTCTCTCAAATGCCATCTCGGATTCGTCTGTATGCGAAATCCGATCAGGTTTGTTTGATGAAACCATCTCCTGCAAAGGTAATGCTAGAATGGAAAACCCTGGGATCCAGTTACGGCAATACCCACACATTCCTAAAAACGTTCTGATTTGTTGCTGGGTTTGTGGCAGAGTCATGTCTCTAATTGCTTGAATTCTATCAGCGGTCAGGTGTCTCAGTCCTTGTGTTAGACAGTGTCCCAGATATTTTACTTTAGGCTGGCATAATTGTAGTTTGTCTTTGGAAACCTTGTGTCCTGTGTCTGAAAGATGAAACAGGAGCTGTTTCGTATCCTTCAGGGACGCTTCCAGTGAATCTGAACACAGTAGTAAATCATCCACATACTGTATCAATATTGATCCACTCTCTGGTTGGAAAGACTGTAAACAATCATGCAAAGCCTGTGAAAATATACTTGGACTGTCTATGAAACCTTGCGGTAATCGAGTCCATGTGTATTGGACTCCTCTGTATGTAAATGCAAACAAATATTGGCTGTCAGGATGCAGGGGTACCGAAAAGAAGGCGGAGCAGAGGTCAATAACAGTGAAAAATTTCGCGGTGGGAGGGATCTGCATAAGGATGACAGCTGGATTTGGCACTACAGGGAACTGACTCTCAACTATTTTGTTAATCCCCCTTAGATCCTGCACTAGCCTGTAACCCCTCCCCCCACTCTTTTTCACAGGGAAGATGGGACTATTGGCAGTGCTGGATGTTCTTACCAGAATGCCCTGTTGTAGCAAGCGCTCTATTTCGGGGTATACTCCTAATTCCACCTCTGGCTTCAGAGGGTATTGCGGGATTTTTGGAGCTATCCTACCATCTTTTACTTGCACAACTACTGGAGCTACGTTTGCCATTAATCCAGTGTCTTGTCCATCTTTAGTCCACAGTGACTCTGGTATTTGGGATGTCATTTCTTCTACCTGGGATGGATTCCTATTTATCATAACAGTATGTGACATTAATTTTGATGGGGAGTCTAACATGTCTCGCACTTCCTGAGCGTGATTCTCAGGTATGTCTAAGAATACACCTTCAGGAGTGCAATAAATGACGCACCCCATTTTACACAATAAATCTCTTCCCAGGAGATTAGTCGGTGCCGATGCTGCCAGCAAGAAGGAATGCTTGGTATGCAAAGGCCCTATTGTAATCTCTGCTGGTTTGCTAACAGGGTAGTGCTGGACTACTCCCGTTACTCCCATGGCTGGAATTGTCTTACCAGTGGTTCTCATGCCCACTGTCGAATTTATCACTGATTTGGCCGCCCCAGTATCTACAAGGAAGTTTAATGATTTACCAGCTACATCGATTGTGACCTCGGGTTCACTTCCAAGGCTTGCAATCAATTTCACTGGCTGCAGATTACAGGTATGGCCACACCCCTATTGGGTATGGTGACCTCCCTGAATCGCGCTGGCAGCAACTACTTGAGAAGGGGGTAAATGGGAACTACCAGAGACTTGCCAGTCTCGTTTTGGGGGATACCTTTTTGTTTCCCCTGCATGTGGCTCATGACTCCGTCTCTGCGGTCCCTGATCCCAATTTCGTGTGTCATATCATTGTCTAGGGGGTTGATATGATTTTTGTATGTTTTTCACTTTACAGTCTCGTGCAAAATGTCCCTCTCTATGACAGGAATAACAAGTTACCACATTTGACTTACCCACAGGGTTTGGAGATTTATACAAAGGTTGCCTTGTGGTCAGGGCCTGTATACTTACTGCCATTAACTTATCACTTTGTGACTCTCTGTGTCTGGTGATATTGCGATCATGATCAACAGCGGCCTCTCTCAAAGTAGCCACCGACAGACCTCGCCAACATGGTTGCGTGGTCTGTACTCTTGTCTTTAATGCTTCTTTTAAACCATCCATTAGCACAGATACTGCTACTTCTCTATGATTTACATTTGTCTTAATGTCTTCAATGCCTGTGTATTTAGCCATTTCTAGTAGTACCCTATGAAAATACTCAGCAGCTGTTTCTGACTCTTTTTGTTTAATGGAGAAAATTTTGTTCCATTTAACTACAGCTGGAAAATACTCTTTTAACTGTAAATTTATCCTCTTTACATTGTCTTGGTTGTACACATCCGTAAGGGGTACATCCTCATCTAATTTACAGTCAGCTAGAAATTGTGCTGAGTCGACATTGGAGGGTAAACATGCCCTCAGCAATATCTGCCAGTCTTTGTTATTGGGCTCTACCGTATTCCCTAGGTTTCTAATGTATTTCTGGCTAGCAACTAGATCTTTTCTAGGGTCAGGGAATTCAGACACTATTGCTCTTAATTCCATTCGGGAAAATGGGCAGTGCATGGCAATGTTTCTGACAGGAGTGACTCCTGAAGTGTCCGTTTTCCCATTTGGCACTGCTATTACCCTAACGGGATTAAGTTTAATAACATCATTCTGAGTAGATTCTACAGCCTGTGGTGATATGGTTTCAGCATAGTGTATGGTGCCGTACTTACCCGTTGATACGACCTCACCTGTCCCTCCGCTAGGGGCTTTTGATACTAATCTCGGGGGTTGGGACGTGCCTACTGCTGTTTCTGATATGGTGGCTGCTAGAGAGAGCGCCGATATTGTTGCCGATTCGTCCTCTTGATCACACTCCTGGGGAAAGTTTAAAACAGGGTACAACTTGCACGGGTTAATACTTGCATTACTCATCTTATTCATATTATCCTTAACATTTATACAGTTACTAAGTGCCTGTTTATTACACATTAGTGCGTCATTCTCCGCAACCAACTTCTCTCCCGTTATGTAAGGTGGCGGTGGTGCCGTAGCTATCAGTTTCCTGATAGGGTTAGATCCCGCCGCCTGAGCCAATCCTCTCTGAATTTCACCCTCCTGTTGCCATAACTGTAAATAATCAGAATGTTTGATCCGTCTCTTTGCTGATTTAATGAGACATATCCTTCTCCTTAGATTTAGTAACACATCTGGGCTAAAGCTGCCTACTCTTGGGAACTTCTCCCCGTCATGTACAGTCATTCTTTCCCATTCATCACATAAAACCTCTGTGTGTGAACCGTATTTTTCACACATTACATACCTTGCCGACCAGATTGGTCGGTTTACTGAATCAACCCAAACCGAGGTTGATCGCCCCCTACCTGAACAACTGGCCCCCATAACTTGCAGGTGTTGCTTTCACTACCTCTGACCTTCAATCAGGGTCTTCAGCGAACCCTTACAAAAACCAAGATGTCCGGGGCAGGCCGACGGTGGCGGTTTACCGAGTACCCCACTCACTCCTCGCCCACGTTGGCCAGTACTGCAATCACTGTATCCAGAGCTGTTGTACCCAACCTAGGGCCCCTATCAGCCTTTATTTACTGGGGCGTGTTGGACCTACCAGTCCCCAGCAAGTATCGGTTGTTGGATAGTCCCTGAGTGACCAGCGAACCTCCCTTAAAATAAAAAAAATTTCACAAATCACGTTAAAATGTACAAATAGCGTTTATGACCCCTCTAGCGTTCGCAAATGGTACTGGGTCAAATTACTAACTAATGCACACAATTACGTGCGGTACAATCGTTCGGCACATAAGCAACTAATCTTATGTGCGGAGCGATCAGTGGAATCGAAAATTGCGGCTGCGAATTCCTTCAGCCAGAGCTTTAATGGCCTATATGGGTTCTGCACCAACCCCCTGGGTTGTGCTCTTTTCTCTATAGCGGACTTCTTAGTCTGCTGTACCTGGACCTCCTGGTCTGTTCCGGACCTCCTGGTCTGTGCTACAGTAGACCTCCTGGTCTGCTATACTCTAATGCTCAAATTTATGTTTAACAAGGGATGCCTCCCCAGCCACCATGCACGTCACTTACATGTATGTACCTCACGAGAACTCGACTTCTTGTGGTTCAACCCAAAAATTGTAAAAACATATATGCAAACACTCACTCACCACATGTACACTTTACTTTTGTTTCTATTTCTGCGCAGAAATTTCTTTCCTTTAGACCAGATGAGTCGTAAATTTAGAGAAGGATCTATTAGTTTAAATTTCGGACACTAAAATTGACTTGCGCTATTTATCGCGTTGCCACCTTTTCGCCTGTTAAAATAATACTATAGTGTGATTTGAATTATGTGGGCGTACCCGGACGCTCCGTTGCGTAATATACACTGCGTGCGTCGGCCTTTACGTTGCGTACACTAGTCTAACCCTTTTGTTAGAAACACGTGTATGCCAGCCAGATATGTCCACAGAAATACAATTAACACGTTTATCAATGTAGATGATCCTCAATCATCTATCGAGCACCACCCAGATCTCTCCTTGTATCTTAGGCAAAGCTGTGTGCGTGCTTTACAAATTACCCCTTAAATGTATTACTTTTACTCTTTAACTACTAATAGCAACAAATCTTTCTTAGCACGTTATTAATTGTGAAATGGCAAACAGGAGAGTGGTATGTGAAAATACACAAATGAAAAGAACTGCAGATATGTGCGTGCGTACGCAAGACAGAAATAAACAGTTTTAAAAGACACTAGCGTATTGTTCTTACCTCCGGTTTCCGGATTCCTTCAGCACCCTTTACTAAGCGAAGCAGACGCTTATCCAGTCAGCACTACGAGGAATATGACCTCCCGCCCTTTGCTGATGGATAATGTCTGCTGAAATTACCTAGTGCAGATATGTGAAGGACGGACGAGCCGCCAATTGATAAAGCCTAATATTTATCTTACTTAAAACCCTCTAAAAGGTGAAAGAACACAGTACGCTATTGGCGTATGGTATACCGTAAGGGTACGCACATTGCGTAACAATCGCTTAGCCGTAGTCGAGACGCTCGAGCGTTCCGTTCGCTCACGGCCAAGAGATCACAGGCAGGCACGCTATAGGCTGCCGACTAACGTAATGATATGCTACTAGCGTAGCGGACGCTTGGGACCACGAGGAGATCACAAGCGGCGCTGATGCTCACAATGTTAAACCTTTATAACTATACCATAAACAATGTATTTATGCAATAAACCTTGGTGCAGTGATAGGGTGTAAATGTAACACAGTGTAACCTTATTAACTTGAAAGCTGTACGAGCGTCTCCGACGCTCTGAGAATACTTAGAAATATAATAAATACACAGATACCGGTATTAGGTTCTAACACCTTATATGAACGTTCTATTTGCAAAAGAATAATACAATACAAGTCATACACTACCAAAATAACATTGACTACCTAACCAGATAACTACACATGAAATACAATAGCAGTACAATAACACCTAAGAGAAAGAGAGAGAAAGAGGAGAAGAGAGAGAGAGATATGGCTCACAATAACAATAAAGGCAATATGGTTGCAGAGAAACTTACGCTCAAGGGAAACAATCGCATGCGCCTCTGGATATCCAGCTCCCGATTATCAGTGGTGAGAACCGTTGAAGAGAATAGAGAGCTGGCCCAGATCGGCTTGTCCTTTTATACCCTACACATAATACAGTACAATGGTCCCTATATTCTTATTGTTCATTGGACACAGGAATTCGTCTTCGCATTATAACAAAAGGTCATAGGTTGATTCATACAGGTGGGCTGTGACTATTTCCAACTGCTCAGGTGGGTGGGAAACTAGGTTTCCCGCCGCATGGATAATAAAGTGCAAATAATAGCAAATGTCCATAAACTTCTTATGTCCATAACTATTCGCACGAGCGATTAATCTGCTTCAAACCAACACCGGAATATTGCTAATTAAATACTCTTCCGATGGATACTAAACACCACTGTATAACCTCTGTCTGACCCTTCGTATCAAACAAAGAGGGATCTCTTTGTCTATGAACATGCTACATTAACTAAACTTTCAGATTCTATCAAAGGGACCATAATCTACAAAATACATTATATAGTTAAAATATGTTACGAACGAGTCGCCCGCTAGACGCACATAAACTTTACCGTAAATGCGCACACCGTGCGCCTGCGGGTGCCCGCAGCGGCGAGTATGCGCACGCACGGCAGGGCTCATGAACGTGCAACAGGCACTCGCATGAGGTGCAAATATGGCAGTGTGTAGCGTGATATTTTTCTGACTTTGACACCTGTTTTGCTGACACCGCCCCTGCAATTCTTCGTCTTCACCTAGGAAATGGAGCGTTGTGCCCCTTCACCCATCCCACAAACGCCTCTGCTTGATTGACAGGCAGAGGCGTTCGAAGTTTCTGCGGTCACCTGCCTGGGCGGCTGCCCGGGGTGTATCGGCCCTATAATTGTGCCGAGCCGCAACTTGGCCTGTTTTCAACACGTTTGTTACATTCTATAGGTTCGATACTTTGGCCAGGAATGACCTTCAGTTTTGGTCAGGCGGTTTTACAGGGGTCTCAGCACTCTCCCACCTGTTTTGGGAGCTTTGGGACTTCCCCGTGGTACTAAAGTACAAGACCCCAGTATCCACTAGGACGTAAGAGAAAATAGGAATTTAATACCTACCGGTAATTCCTTTTCTCCTAGTCCATTTTGGATACTGGCCGCCCGTCTCGGTGCTTCAATCCTGCTTACCTGTGTAAATATTTTTTGGGTCCGACGTTGCGGTCCCTTATGTTGGGATGGCTGTGCTATCCTGGTTAGGTTGGTGTTACTAATCTCTGTTTTGGTTAGCGCCCCCTGTCGTTTATGGTTGTGTGTTGGCTTGTTGCCTCACCGCTGTTGTATTCTCTCATATTGGGGTTCATTCTGACCTGATCACTCGCTAGCTATTTTTTGCAGCGCTGCATTCAGGTCAAAACTCATTAAAACTGCGCATGCGTAAGCACCGCAGTGCGCAGGCGCGTCGTACAGGTACAAAGATGATTGTTGCTGGGCGATGGATTTAACGAAGAATCCATTCGCACAGCCGATCGCAAGGAGATTGACAGGAAGAAGGCGTTTTCAGGGAGTGGTTGTAAAAACGCAGGCGTGTCCAAGTGTTTGCAGGGCGGGTGTCTGACGTCAATTCCAGGACCGGACAGGCTGAAGTGATCGCAGTGGCTGAGTGAGTTCAGACCTACTCAGAGACTGTACAGAACTTTTTTGTACCGCTCAGCTGCACATGCGATCGCACACTTGCAAAGCGAAAATACACTCCCCCATAGGCGGCGACTATCTGATCGCAGCGCTGCAAAAAATAGCTAGAGAGTGATCATCTCGGAATGACCCCCATTATGTCCATCTCCTCGGGCACAGTTTTCCTAGACTTAGTCTGGTAGGAGGGGCGTAGAGGGGAGGAGCTAGCACACACATACACACACTAAAAGTTTTAAACTGCCAGGCTCCAGTGGGCCCGATCTATTCCCCATGGTACTAAAGTACAAGACCCCAGTATCCACTACGGACTAGGAGAAAAGGAATTGCCAGTAGGTATTAAATTCCTATTTTTTCGGCATGGGAAAAAGGCTATTTTATTGAATAGCCTTTCCCTTCGCCACAGGGATTATTGCTGGCGATTAGTCACGTGATAAACCATGCGGCTAATTGAATACCCCCCTGTATTTCTATAGACTAGGGTAGAACCATTTTTTTTCTGTCTTTGCATTGGTTTTTTTTCTCTGCTTCTTGATATCATAATATCATATATTATATAAATGGTGTCATCTTTGGGATAAAATTTTGGAGAAGAGAAGATTTTTTCTTCTCCATAAATAGCATAACTGATCACTCCCAGTTAAGAACTTTAGTGACTACATCACTCAAAGAAGAGATAAGAAAACTCGGTGATATTGACAATTTCACTGCAGTTATATTTTCTATAAATAGGGAGATGAGAAGAAATGCCCTTTCTCCAGTTAAAATCCTTGTGAAAAGATGTTTTTATGTTTACTAAATAGAGCCCTTAGGTCGGGCACACTAAAACGGTGTGTACCCGGACGATATGCCAGCTGATGGGCCTACATATCATATACGAGGTACACATCAGCACAATGTAATGAAGGATGGAACGATCCTCTGTTCAGTCCTTCATTACGCTGCATGCAATATTGTCCGGTTGGCCGTGCAGCATGGCTGACCAATAAACATACCACATGGTCATACAAACTGAACGATCCGGTCGATTTATCAGTCTGATTTGGTCGGAAATTACATATCGGCCCGAGATCGCTCTAGTGAGTACCTGGCTGAAGTTTCTTTCCCTTCCTAACACAGGCTTCAAGGTCATTACAGCCACAGGTGGTGACCATGAACCCAGGAAAAGTATTACCATTGGGGGTCATTCCGAGTTGTTCGCTCGTTATTTTTTTCTCGCAACGGAGCGATTAGTCGCTAATGCGCATGCGCAATGTCCGCAGTGCGACTGCGCCAAGTAAATTTGCTATGCAGTACTCACGGCATTACAAGGTTTTTTCTTCGTTCTGGTGATCCTAATGTGATTGACAGGAAGTGGGTGTTTATGGGCGGAAACTGGCCGTTTTAATGGGTGTGTGCGAAAAAACGCTACCGTTTCTGGGAAAAACGCGGGAGTGGCTGGAGAAACGGAGGAGTGTCTGGGCGAACGCTGGGTGTGTTTGTGACGTCAAACCAGGAACGAAACTGACTGAACTGATCGCAGATGCCGAGTAAGTCTGGAGCTACTCAGAAACTGCTAAGAAGTGTCTATTCGCAATTCTGCTAATCTTTCGTTCGCAATTTTGCTAAGCTAAGATTCACTCCCAGTAGGCGGCAGCTTAGCGTGTGCAAAGCTGCTAAAAGCAGCTTGCGAGCGAACAACTCGGAATGACTCCCATTATCTGTTACTGTTTTCTCAGACTGCACTCCGGAGCGACAGCAGCCATTAGTGAAAACCTCATTCTACTCTCTCCCTGCTCATAAGAGTTACTTCTCAGTGACCAGACTGTCCCACCCGCAGGACACAGCGGCCCATGAGTGGGGACAGCACAGAGCAGGCTAGTTTAGTGAGGTGCCGTGATAAGGGGATCCATTTAATTTGCCGGCTGTCGGAATCTCGGCGGTCAGGATACTGAAGCTTGAATCCCGCCACCCGGCAATGCCACTAGCTGGAATACCCTCACTACAGGTCTATTCCCACTCATGGGTGTCCACGACACACATTGAGGGAATAGATCCTGTGGCGTGCCACTGAGCTGGCAAGGGAACTCTTTGCGCTCGCCCCGCTGCCGGCATACTGGCGACTGGGATGCCGCTGTTGGTATATTGACAGCCAGCATCCTGGCCACCAGTGAATCATACTGAATCTGTGATAAGGACAGTGTGCATTTTGTCATTTCAAAATTAGGCAGAGCCCGGCGCAACGCTAAAACAGCCTAGCGGAAACATTAGACTGCCCTATTAGATGTTTTTTTTTCATTGGTGAATACTGGCAGTAAAGCTTCATTTCTCTTACGTCCTAGAGGATGCTGGGGTCCATATTAGTACCATGGGGTATAGACGGGTCCACCAGAGCCATTGGCAGTTTAATAGTGTGGGCTGGCTCCTCCCTCTATGCCCCTCCTACCAGACTCAGTTTAGAAAATGTGCCCGGAGGAGCCGGTCACAGCTAGGGGAGCTCTACTGAGTTCAGGACCTCCCTGCAGCGTGGGACTGGGGGAAGGGGAGCAGTGTCCGCCCCGCGGGGTCCTGAGCCACTGCTCCCGCTGACTGGACGTTAACTCCAAGGGTTCCGATCGCGCCCCCTGCCACAGGGGAACGCTCACCCCAGCAGCCCGGCCGCCACCCCCCCAGATGCTGAACATGGCGAGTTAGTCACTATCCCCCCTTGCAAGTGGGGGTACAGTGTGAAGAGGGCGGCTATTAGGGCGGGAGCGCGGCCTTGACCGCACTCCTGGGCGGCACAGTGTACCTTGGTGCGGCGCTGGGGGAAAGTCCTAGGCCTGCTCCAGACCCCACACTGGTCATCTCCTGACGGGGTCTGTGGATCCGGGTCAGCCACTGTTCCTCCAGGCCAGTATAATCTCTTTACAGAGCGGGAAGCCGGCGCCATTGAAGGGAGCGGAGCTTCTCCTCAGAGCGGACCCAGCAGCGTTCAGCGCCATTTTTCCTGCCTGCTCTCACTGCCAAGTGGATCCAGGTCCCTCCAGAGCAATCTCCAGCTATCTGTACGGTACCAAGGGGGTTGTAGAAGGGGGGGAAAGCTGTATACAGGCGGTGTCACCTATTAAGGGACACAGTCAGCGCTGGTTATGGGCTCCATATACCTTTAATAGCGCTGTGTGTGGGTTGGCTCCAATCTCTGTGTCTCTCTGCCATTTTTGGGGGGGAAACTCTGCCTTCATAATACCCTGTGTGATTGTGGGGTGTTGTGTGTGTGGTAACATGTCTAGGGACAATGTATCATATGCTGCAGAGGATTTATCCTCACAAGAGGACTCCATTCCATGTAATCAGGATTGCATTGTTTTAGCGCAGATCCCAGCTAGAGAGCCAGCATGGTTAGTCTCTCTGAGGGGGACTAGTTCCCAGATTTCTGATAGAATTGCTAGGACTGAGCACGCCACTCAAGTCCTCGAGTCATCTATGGTTGTTTGGTCTGATACTGCCTCCTCGGGGTCCCCTGCGATTCATTCTCAGAAACATGCACTTGCAATGTTGCAGGATGACACGGACACCGATTCTGACACTGCAGACGGTGACGGGGATGTGTCGAGGGGAACGGCATCACTTGCCAAGGGGGTACAGTTGATGATTGCAGCTGTTAGAGATGTTTTGCACAATTCGGACAGAGCTCCGGAACAGGTGGAGGAGGCCTTCTTTACAGAAAACAGGAAGCTCCCCCCCCCCTCGCCTTCCCAGCATCCAAAGAATTAAACGCTATCTTTGAAAAGGCCTGGGAAACTCCGTAAAATAAATTTCAGATCCCTAGATCCCTAAGAGGGTTTTGGTTGCTTTTCCCTTCCCAGAGGAAGATAGGAAAAAATGGGAGTCCCCGCCGTTGGTCGATGCCTCTGTATCTAGGCTGTCCAAACAGGTGGTGCTGCCGGTACCAGGATCTACCGTGTTGAAAGACCCGGTGGATCGCAAGGTGGATGCTACGTTAAAATCCATGTACACGGCTTCTGGGGCTATATTAAGGCCTACTGTAGCCTGTGCTTGGATTGCAAAAGCTATTGCCAGGTGGTCTATCACTATGCAGGAAGAATCGGCTACGCTGGATAAAGATGACGTTGATATGTTTTTACGCCATATTCAGGATTCTGCAGGGTTCCTAGTGGATTTCATGACTGACCTGGGTTCCATGGCTGCGGGGATCTCCTCCATGTCCGTCTCGGCTCGCAGGAGTCTCTGGCTGCGCCAATGGTCTGCGGATGCGGATTCCAGGAAGAGCGTGGAGGGCCTATCCTACATGGGTCATGCTCTCTTTGGGGAGGTGCTGGATGCGTGAATTGCCACGGCTACCGCGGGTAAGTCTACTTTTCTCCCCTCAGCTGCATCGGCAACGAAGAAGCCTTTTACACCAGCCGCGTCACAGTCCTTTCGGCCCGCGAGGCAAAGAAAAAACAAGCCTTCGAACACCTTCTTCAGAGGTGGTCGTGCTAAAGGAAAGAAACCTGCTCCCGCAGGTTCCCAGACCCAGAAGCCCGCTTCTGATGCCACTAAGCCCTCCGCATGACGGTGGACGGTCAGGTGGGGGCGAGACTCCGACAGTTCAGCTACGTCTGGGTGTCGTCAGGTCTGGACCCCTGGGTCCTGGATATAGTGTCCAGGGGCTACAGACTGGAGTTTCAAGATCCCCCGCCTCACCATTTCTTCAAGTCAGGCTTACCAGCTCTGCTGGCGGACAAAGCGATTCTTCTGGAGGCCATCAGAAAATTGATGGTGTCGGAAATCGTCGTTCTGGTTCTGCCTCAGCAGTGGAACAAGGGTTATTATTCAAACCTTTTCGTGGTACCGAAACCGGATGGTTCGGTACAGCCTATTCTGAACTTAAAGTCTTTGAACCCTTATCTCAGGGAGTTCAAATTCAAGATGGAATCTCTGAGAGCTGTCATCTCAGGGCTAATGGAGGGGGAGTTCCTGGTGTCTCTGGACATCAAGGATGCTTACCTCCATATCCCCATTTGGTCACCGCATCAGGCATACCTCAGGTTTGCGCAGTTGGGCGACCACTATCAGTTCCAGGCGCTGCCGTTTGGCCTCTCCACGGCACCAAGGATTTTCACCAAGGTGATGGCAGAGATGATGGTTCTTCTCCGCAAGCAGGGGGTGAAAATAATTCCTTATCTGTATGATCTCCTGATCAAGGCATCATCCAGAGAGAGGTTATTGTGATCCATCGCGCTCACGACACAGCTGCTCAGGTAGCACGGTTGGATCCTGAACCTTCCAAAGTCTCATCTGGAGCCGACGTGGAAGCTGTCTTTCCTGGGAATGATTCTCAACACGGAGGTGCAGAGGGTGTTTCTCCCGGTGGAGAAGGCATTGGTGATTCAAACAATGGTCCGGGAGGTCTTAAGGCCTACCCGGGTGTTGGTTCATCAATGCATCCGCCTTCTGGGGAAGATGGTTGCCGCCTACGAGGCTCTGCAGTACGGCAGGTTTCACGCTCGTCCATTTCAACTGGACCTCTTGTACTAGTGGTCGGGCTCTCAACTACACATGCACAAAAGAATACGCCTGTCTCCGAAAGCCAGGATTTCACTCCTCTTTTGGCTACAACTTCCACACCTTCTGGAAGGCCGAAGGTTCGGAATTCAGAACTGGATCCTCTTAACCACAGATGCGAGTCTAAGAAGTTGGGGAGCAGTCGCACTGGGGGAAATCTTTCAAGGAAAGTGGTCGTTTCAAGGATCCCTTCTCCCGATAAACATCCTGGAGCTAAGGGCCGTGTACAACGCCCTCCTGCAAGCAACACATTTGCTACAAGATCGGGCTGTTCAGGTACAGTCGGACAACGTGACCACTGTGGCCTACATAAACCGACAAGGCGGAACGAAGAGCAGGGCTGTAATGTCAGAGGTGTCAAAAATCCTTCTGTGGGCAGAAAGGCACACTGTAGCGATGTCAGCAATCTTCATTCCGGGAGTAGACAACTGGGAAGCAGACTTCCTCAGCAGACACGATCTCCATCCAGGGGAGTGGGGCCTCCATCCGGAGGTGATCGAGGAAGTAACCGCTTGGTGGGGGTTTCCTCACATAGACATGATGGCCTCCCGCCTCAACAAGAAGCTGGGGAGGTACTGTTCCAGGTCGAGAGACCCTCAGGCAGTGGCGGTGGATGCACTAGTAGCACCGTGGGTGTTCCCGTCAGTGTATGTGTTCCCTCCACTTCCTCTGATCCCAAGGGTTCTTTAGCTGGTAAGAAGAACAAGGGTTCGGGCAATCCTCATTGCTCCGGACTGGCTGTGAAGGGCTTGGTATGCGGATCTGCTGGATCTTCTTCTGGAAGATCCAAGGCCCTTACCTCTTTGGGAGGATCTACTGCTGCAGGGGCCGTTCGCCTATCAAGACTTACCACGGCTATGTTTGACAGCTTGGTGGTTGAACGCCAGATCTTAGCTTGGAAAGGTATCCCGAGCGAGGTTATTCCTACCCTGAGTCAGGCTAGGAAGGGGGTAACATCTAAACATTACCACCATATTTGGAAAAAATGTTTCCTGGTGTGAATCCAGAACATTTCCTGCGGTGGATTTTCAACTCCGACGTTTTCTCCTTTTCCTGCAAGCAGGAGTGGATATGGGCCTGAGATTGGGCTCCATTAAGATCCAAATCTCTGCCTTGTCCATCTTCTTTCAAAAGCAATTGGCTGTCCTTCCTGAGGTACAGACCTTTTTGAAAGGGGTTCTGCACATCCAACCTCCTTTTGTGGCGCCAACGGCACCCTGGGATCTTGATGCTGTGTTGCAGTTCCTACAATCAGCTTGGTTTGAGCCTCTACTGGAGGCCGACATCAAGTTTCTCACGTGGAAGGTGGTCACTTTGTTGGCCTTGGCATCTGCTCGACAATTGCTTCAAAGGCCTTGGATGTTGTGAGGGCTTTGAAGATCTATGTGCAGAGGACAGCTCGTCATAGGAATACTGACTCTCTGTCCTCTATGCTCCCAAGAAAATTGGGTGTCCTGCTTCGAAGCAGTCGATTTCACGCTGGATCAGGTTCACTATCCAGCATGCCTATTCAAAATCGGTTAAGGCCCACTCTACTCGTAAAGTGGGTTCTTCCTGGGCAGCTGCCCGGGGTGTCTCGGCACTACAGCTTTGCCGAGCTGCTACTTGGTCTGGTTCGGACACGTTTGCCAGGTTTTACAAGTTCGACACTTTGGCCTCGATTAACTCAAGTTTGGTCAAGCGGTCTTGCAGGAGCCTCCGCGCTCTCCCTCCCGTTCTGGGAGCTTTGGTACATCCCCATGGTACTAATATGGACCCCAGCATCCTCTAGGACGTAAGAGAAAATAGGATTTTAATGACATGAAACGGTAAATCCTTTTCTTGTAGTCCGTAGAGGATGCTGGGCGCCAGCCCAGCGCTTCGTTTTCCTGCTTTAACTTTATAGTTCAGTACTACCTGGTTCCTAGGTAAGTTCTGCATTGTTTACTGTTTCAGTACTGTTTCAGCTGTTACTGAGTTTTTCCGGCTTGTTAGCCGGGTTTGACTGTTGTGTGAGCTGGTATGAATCTCGCCACTATCTGTGTATTTCATTCTCTCGAAGTATGTTGTCTCCTCGAGCACAGTATCTAGACTGAGTCTGGTAGGAGGGGCATAGAGGGAGGAGCCAGCCCACACTATTAAACTCTTAAAGTGCCAATGGCTCCTGGTGGACCCGTCTATACCCCATGGTACTAATATGGACCCCAGCATCCTCTACGGACTACGAGAAAAGGATTTACCGTTTCAGGTAATTTAAAATCCTATCTTCATACAGTAAAACTTGAAAAAGCTGCATATTGACTCTGATTTGAGCACATAATCACTGCACCACTAAATGCTCTACTGAGCTAAATACCCCAGATTGCTTCAAATTACACAAATCAGCTATAAATGACATTAAAACCACTGACAGGTAAAATTAATAACATTGATCCTGATGGTAAGTACAGGGGAGTTTGGGATAGGGTTAAAATACTTACTGGGATCCATTGTGATTTTGACTGATGGGATGCAGCGGTAGGCATCCTGACTGTCGGGATAGTGACTGATGGGATTTCATACCCAACCCCTATGAAGGAGTGGGAAATATTAAGCAGTAAGTGAACACTTGGCTCTTGAAGTTGATGCGCAGGCATGTGATGGCTAGCCAACTGGGTCAGAGCATCTCCAAGCTAGAAGGTCTTATTGGGTGATCCCAGGGGATGCAATCAATTTGCCGGTTGTCGGGATCTCGGTGGTCAGGATACCGACACCGGAATCCTGACAGCTGACAATGCCGACAGCTGGAATCCCGGCGCACTGGGTCTTTTCCCACTCGTGGGTGTCCACGACATCCATACAGTGAATGTCCAGACACCCATAGAGTGAGAATAGAACCTGTGGCGAGCCACCGAGCCCGCAGCGCAGCGAGCCTGCAAGGGGACACTTAGTGCTTGCCACACTGCCGCATTCTGCCGAAGGGGTCTCGCTGTGGGGATCTTGACAGCCGGTAAATAGTATGTATTCCGTTCCCAGTGTGCAGTGGTCAGTAGCTACCAAAAGTAGTCCAGGGGAGGACAACTGGTGAACCTTGAGAGGGTCATGGGCACCCAAGGCTCATTGATCCACATTGGAAGTGAAGGCTAGCCTGCCTGATCCTATCCCATAGAAGAGCTACTGTAGCACAAGTTGCTGATAAATGTAATGCTGGCTATATTGGGACCTACACAATATTAGGGAGGTGGATTTAATGTTATGGCTGACACATAACTATTCCCCACCAGGGCCAAAATTTACTAATATTCGTGTTTAGCCGTTTTTAAGGGTGTTTGAACTCGAATGGTATCGGGTGTATTTTACCTCAACTTTTTGAATCCTGATACGGTCAGTTACTTAGCTGCCGAGTTTTCCACATTCGTTTTTTCCGATGTCGATGTGATTCGTAATGTCAGGCAGTGTTTTACGGGAGTGATGAGTAAAACACTGCCTGACAAAACACAAGGAATCCCGGCTGGATCTGTGAGATCCGTGCAGGGCTTCATTGTGCACCTTTTAAAAAAAAATTAAAGTGTTAAAAATCAAGAAAAAAATTGCGTGGGGTCCCCCCTCCTAAGCACAACCAGCCTCGGGCTCTTTGAGCCGGTCCTGGTTGCAAAAATATGGGGGAAAAATGGACAGGGGTTCCCCCATATTTGAACAACCAGCACCGGGCTCTGCGCCTGGTCCTGGTGCCAAAAATACGGGGGACAAAAAGCGTAGGGGTCCCCCGTATTTTTGGAACCAGCACCGGGCTCTACTAGTCAGAGAGATAATGCCACAGCCGGGGGACACTTTTATATAGGTCCCTGCGGCCCTGGCATTAAATCACTAACTAGTCACCCCTGGCCGGGGTACCCTGGAGGAGTGGGAACCCCTTAAATCAAGGGGTCCCCCCCTCCAGCCACCCAAGGGCCAGGGGTGAAGCCCGAGGCTGTCCCCCCCCCCCCCCATCCAAGGGCTGCGGATGGGGGGCTGATAGCCTTGTGGAAAAAATAGAATATTGTTTTTTGTAGCAGTACTACAAGTCCCAGCAAGTCTCCCCCGCAAGCTGGTACTTGGAGAACCACAAGTACCAGCATGCGGTGGAAAAACGGGCCCGCTGGTACCTGTAGTACTACAACAACAAAAATACCCAAATAAAAACAGAACTCACACACCTTGAAAGTACAACTTTATTACATACATGCACACCTACATTCACATGAGGGTCGGTCCACTTCTCCAAGTAGAATCCATGGTTACCTGAAAAATAGAATATTGTTTTTTGTAGCAGTACTACAAGTCCCAGCAAGCCTCCCCCGCAAGCTGGTACTTGGAGAACCACAAGTACCAGCATGCGGTGGAAAAACGGGCCCGCTGGTACCTGTAGTACTACTACAAAAAAAATACCCAAATAAAAACAGAACTCACACACCTTGAAAGTACAACTTTATTACATACATGCACACCTATGTTCACATGAGGGTCGGTCCACTTCTCCAAGTAGAATCCATGGTTACCTGAAATTAAAATTATACTCACAAAAATCCAGTGTAGATCTGTCCTCTTCTGAGCTTGTAATCCACGTACTTGGCAAAACAAACAAACCGAAAGTAACCTCACCGCTGACCGCAAAGTTCCCACCATTGGATACAATGGAGCGCATAGGTGCAACATTGTATCTCTGCCGTGTGCAGCCTCACTGACACTACAGGAGCACACAGCCAATCAGGAGAGTGCCACGACGTGGCGCTCACTGATTGGCTGAAGGGACCCTCTTTAACAGGAGTCAGGGGGGGTCCTGGCAGTCGGGGAAAGGGGTCCCATGTGTAAACATGGGACCCCTTTCAGTGCGTGGTCGGGTTTCCGGTTTGTTTTTTTGCCAAGTACGTGGATTACAAACTCAGAAGAGGACAGATCTACACTGGATTTTTGTGAGTATAATTTTAATTTCAGGTAAGCCATGGATTCTACTTGGAGACGTGGACCGACCCTCGTGTGAACATAGGTAAGTATGTGTGAATGTAGGTGTGCATGTATGTAATAAAGTTGTACTTTCAAGGTGTGTGAGCTGTTTTTACATGGGTATTTTTTTGTAGTAGTACTACAGGTACCAGCGGGCCCGTTTTTCCACCGCATGCTGGTACTTGTGGTTCTCCAAGTACCAGCTTGCAGGGGAGGCTTGCTGGGACTTGTAGTACTGTCAATTTTTCCCATAGATAACCATGCACAGATCTCACTGATCCGTGCATGGTTATCCAAACTCGACTGGAAAAAGCAGGTCTATTTTTTTTGCTGCTTTTTTTAACGATTCGCAAAAAAATACACCCGCACTTGAGCACTCAGAGACTAACACCCAAATACGAATGAATAGTGAATACCCGTGTTGTAGGAAATAACAGCCGCGTTTGACCGATGGTCTATTCATTCGTATTTCTGAACTTTGTCATTCAAACCATTATGAATAGTCCAAACACTGCCGAGATTTGTGCTTAGTGAATTCCTGTGTTGGGACTTAGAAAAAAAAAACACAAATCGGACAAACTCGATTTTTTAGTAAATTTTGGCCCAGGTCTGTTACATGCTGCACCAACTTTATAAAGAAGAATAGACATGTTTATTGAAACATCAAAAACATTTTACAGCATATGTTGCACAACCGCATTTTAGGCATTTCAGCCAGGGGTGAAATATACACAATTGTCCGTAACTGCGGTCACTAACATGATGCTTAATTATGTGCTGTGTAGAATTAAAAAACTTCTGTAGTCAAGGTAACCTGATAACACCCTGAGCGTGGAAGCAATACTGCAGGCTGTGTAGCCAGCCAGTACATATATTGCTATCAACTTCAATGTAATAGAAAAGAAAATGAATAAAGGAAAAGTACACTATGAGAAAATGGCAAAGAAAAATGAAAGCACTACTAATGCCAGTATAACTACAAATGGCATTACAAACATGAGTAATAACACCGTAAAGCTGAGAAATAATGCAACACCAGCAATACAGTAAGTGTGTGGGCAGGAAAATAAACTAAAATGATGCACATTCACTACTCATTACCATTTTATTAATACCATTTCTCTAACGTCCTAAGTGGATGCTGGGGACTCCGTAAGGACCATGGGGAATAGCGGCTCCGCAGGAGACTGGGCACATCTAAAGAAAGCTTTAGTACTATCTGGTGTGCACTGGCTCCTCCCCCTATGACCCTCCTCCAAGCCTCAGTTAGATCTTTTTGCCCGAACGAGAAGGGTGCACACTAGGGGCTCTCCTGAGCTTCTTAGTGAAAGTTTTAGTTTAGGTTTTTTATTTTCAGTGAGTCCTGCTGGCAACAGGCTCACTGCATCGAGGGACTAAGGGGAGAAGAAGCGAACTCACCTGCATGCAGAGTGGATTGGGCTTCTTAGGCTACTGGACATTAGCTCCAGAGGGACGATCACAGGCCCAGCCTGGATGGGTCCCAGAGCCGCGCCGCCGGCCCCCTTACAGAGCCAGAAGGCAGAAGAGGTCCGGAAAATCGGCGGCAGAAGACGTCCTGTCTTCAACAAGGTAGCGCACAGCACTGCAGCTGTGCGCCATTGCTCTCAGCACACTTCACACTCCGGTCACTGAGGGTGCAGGGCGCTGGGGGGGGGCGCCCTGAGACGCAATAAAAAACACCTTGGATGGCAAAAAATGCATCACATATAGCTCCTGGGCTATATGGATGCATTTAACCCCTGCCAGAATACATAGAAAAACGGGAGATAAGGCCGCCGATAAGGGGGCGGAGCCTATCTCCTCAGCACACTGGCGCCATTTTCCCTCACAGCTCCGTTGGAGGGAAGCTCCCTGTCTCTCCCCTGCAGTCACTACACTACAGAAAGGGTTAAAAAAGAGAGGGGGGGCACTAATTACGCGCAGTATTAAAGATACAGCAGCTATAAGGGGAAAAACACTTATATAAGGTTATCCCTGTATATATATAGCGCTCTGGTGTGTGCTGGCAAACTCTCCCTCTGTCTCCCCAAAGGGCTAGTGGGGTCCTGTCCTCTATCAGAGCATTCCCTGTGTGTGTGCTATATGTCGGTACGTTTGTGTCGACATGTATGAGGAGAAAAATGATGTGGAGACGGAGCAGATTGCCTGTAATAGTGATGTCACCCCCTAGGGGGTCGACACCTGAGTGGATGAACTGTTGGAAGGAATTACGTGACAGTGTCAGCTCTGTATAAAAGACAGTGGTTGACATGAGACAGCCGGCTACTCAGCTTGTGCCTGTCCAGACGTCTCATAGGCCGTCAGGGGCTCTAAAGCGCCCGTTACCTCAGATGGCAGATATAGACGCCGACACGGATACTGACTCCAGTGTCGACGGTGAAGAGACAAATGTGACTTCCAGTAGGGCCACACGTTACATGATTGAGGCAATGAAAAATGTTTTACACATTTCTGATAATACGAGTACCACCAAAAAGGGGTATTATGTTCGGTGAGGAAAAACTACCTGTAGTTTTCCTGAATCTGAGAAATTAAATGAGGTGTGTGATGATGCGTGGTTTTCCCCCGATAACAACTGATAATTTCTAAAATGTTATTGGCATTATATCCTTTCCCGCCAGAGGTTAGGGTGCGTTGGGAAACACCCCCTAGGGTGGATAAAGCGCTCACACGCTTGTAAGGGCTCTACCCTCTCCTGAGATGGCCGCCCTTAAGGATCCTGCTGATAGAAAGCAGGAGGGTATCCTAAAATGTATTTACACACATACTGGTGTTATACTGCGACCAGCAATCGCCTCAGCCTGGATGTGCAGTGCTGGGTTGGCGTGGTCGGATTCCCTGACAAAATATTGATACCCTAGATAGGGACAGTATATTTTTGCCTATAGAGCATTTAAAAGATGCATTTCTATATATGCGTGATGCACAGCGGAATATTTGCCGACTGGCATCAAGTCTAAGTGCGTTGTCCATTTCTACCAATAGAAGGTTATGGACACGTCAGTGGTCAGGTGATGCGTATTCCAAACGGCATTTGGAAGTATTGCCTTATTAAAGGGAGGAGTTATTTGGGGTCGGTCTTTCAGACCTGGTGGCCATGGCAACAGCTGGGAAATCCACGTTTGTACCCCAGGTCGCTTCTCAACATGAGAAGACGCCGTATTATCAGGCGCAGTCTTTTCGTGGACAAGCGGGCAAAAGGTTCCTCATTTCTGCCCCGTGACAGAGGGAGAGGAAAAAGGCTGCAGAAATCAGCCAGTTCCCAGGAACAGAAACCCTCTCCCGCCTCTGCCAAGCCCTCAGTATGACGCTGGGGCTTTACAAGCAGAATCAGGCACGGTGGGGGGCCCGTCTCAATGAATTTCAGCGCGCAGTGGGCTCACTCGCAAGTAGACCCCTGGATCCTTCAGGTGATATCTCAGGGGTACAAATTAGAATTCGAGACGTCTCCCCCTCGCCGTTTCCTAAAGTCGGCTTTACCGATGTCTCCTTCTGACAGGGAGACCGTTTTGGAAGCCATTCACAAGCTGTATTCCCAGCAGGTGATAATCAAGGTACCCCTCCTGCAACAGGGAACGGGGTATTATTCCACACTGTTGTGGTACCGAAGCCGGACGGCTCGGTGAGACCGATTCTAAATCTAAAATCTTTGAACACTTACATACAGAGGTTCAAATTCAAGATTGAGTCACTCAGAGCAGTGATTGCGAACCTGGAAGAAGGGGACTACATGATGTCTCGGGACATCAAGGATGCTTACCTTCATGTCAAAATTTACCCTTCTCATCAAGGGTACCTCAGGTTTATGGTACAGAACTGTCACTATCAGTTCAGACGCTGCCGTATGGATGGTCCACGGCACCCCGGGTCTTTACCAAGGTAATGGCCGAAATGATGATGTTCCTTCGAAGGAAGGGAATTTTAGTTATCCCTTACTTGGACGATTCCCTGATAAGGGTAAGATCCAGGGAACAGTTGGAGGTCGGTGTAGCACTATCTCAGGTAGTGTTGCGGCAGCACGATTGGATTCTCAATATTCCAAAATCGCAGCTGGTTCCGACGACGTGTCTTCTGTTCCTAGGGATGATCCTGGACACAGTCCAGAAAAAGGTGTTTCTCCCGGAGGAGAAAGCCAGGGAGTTATCCGACCTAGTCAGGAACCTCCTAAAACCGAGCCAAGTCTCAGTGCATCAATGCACAAGGGTTCTGGGTAAAATGGTGGCTTCCTACGAAGCAATCCCATTCGGCAGATTCCACGCAAGAACTTTCCAGTGGGACCTGCTGGACAAATGGTCCGGGTCGCATCTTCAGATGCATCAGCGGATAACCCTGTCACCAAGGACAAGGGTGTCCCTCCTGTGGTGGTTGCAGAGTGCTCATCTTCTAGAGGGCCGCAGATTCGGCATTCAGGACTGGGTCCTGGTGACCACGGATGCCAGCCTGCGAGGCTGGGGAGCAGTCACACAGGGAAGGAATATCCAGGGCTTATGGTCAAGCCTGGAGACATCACTTCACATAAATATCCTGAAGCTAAGGGCCATTTACAATGCTCTAAGCTTAGCAAGACCTCTGCTTCAAGGTCAGCCGGTGTTGATCCAGTCGGACAACATCACGGCAGTCACCCACGTAAACAGACAGGGTGGCACAAGAAGCAGGAGGGCAATGGCAGAAGCTGCGAGGATTCTTCGCTGGGCGGAAAATCATGTGATAGCACTGTCAGCAGTATTCATTTCGGGAGTGGACAACTGGGAAGCAGACTTCCTCAGCACGACCTCCACCCGGGAGAGTGGGGACTTCACCCAGAAGTCTTCCACATGATTATAAACCGTTGGGAAAAACTCGAAAGGTATTGCGCCAGGTCAAGGGACCCTCTGGCAATAGCTGTGGACGCTCTGGTAACACCGTGGGTGTACCAGTCAGTGTATGTGTTCCCTCCTCTGCCTCTCATACCCAAGGTACTGAGATTGATAAGATGGAGAGGAGTAAGCACTATATTCGTGGCTCCGGATTGGCCAAGAAGGACTTGGTAACCGGAACTTCAAGAGATGCTCACGGAGGATCCGTGGCCTCTACCTCTAAGAAGGGACCTGCTCCAGCAAGGACCCTGTCTGTTCCAAGACTTACCGCGGCTGCGTTTGACGGCATGGCGGTTGAACGCCGGATCCTGAAGGAAAAAAGGCATTCCGGATGAAGTCATCCCTATCCTGATCAAAGCCAGGAAGGATGTAACCGCAAAACATCACCGCATTTGGCGAAAATATGTTGCGTGGTGCGAGGCCAGTAAAGCCCAACGGGTCGATTCCTACATTTCCTGCAAACAGGAGTGTCTATGGGCCTGAAATTGGGGTCCATTAAGGTTCAAATTTCGGCCCTGTCAATTTTCTTCCAAAAAGAACTAGCTTCAGTCCCTGAAGTTCAGACGTTTGTAAAAGCGGTACTGCATATACAGCCTCCTTTTGTGCCTCCAGTGGCACTTTGGGATCTCAATGTAGTTTTTGGGTTCCAAAAGTCACATTGGTTTGAACCACTTAAATCTGTGGAGTTAAAATATCTCACATGGAAAGTGGTCATGCTGTTGGCCCTGGCCTGGGCCAGGCGCGTGTCAGAATTGGCGGCTTTATCCTGTAAAAGCCCTTATCTGATTTTCCATTCGGACAGGGCGGAATTGAGGACTCGTCCTCAGTTTCTCCCTAAGGTGGTTTCAGCGTTTCACCTGAACCAACCTATTGTGGTGCCTGCGGCTATTAGGGACTTGGAGGACTCCAAGTTGCTAGACGTTGTCAGGGCCCTGAAAATATATGTTTCCAGGACGGCTGGAGTCAGGAAAACTGACTCGCTGTTTATCCTGTATGCACCCAACAAGCTGGGTGCTCCTGCTTCTAAGCAGACTATTGCTCGTTGGATTTGTAGTACAATTCAGCTTGCACATTCTGTGGCAGGCCTGCCACAGCCAAAAATCTGTAAATGCCCACTCCACAAGGAAGGTGGGCTCATCTTGGGCGGCTGCCCGAGGGGTCTCGGCTTTACAACTTTGCCGAGCAGCTACTTGGTCAGGAGCAAATACGTTTGTAAAATTCTACAAAATTGATACCCTGGCTGAGGAGGACCTGGAGTTCTCTCATTTGGTGCTGCAGAGTCATCCGCACTCTCCCGCCCGTTTGGGAGCTTTGGTATAATCCCCATGGTCCTTACGGAGTCCCCAGCATCCACTTAGGACGTTAGAGAAAATAAGAATTTACTTACCGATAATAAGAATTTACTTACCGATAATTCTATTTCTCATAGTCCGTAGTGGATGCTGGGGACTCCGTAAGGACCATGGGGTATAGCGGCTCCGCAGGAGACTGGGCACATCTGAAGAAAGCTTTAGGACTATCTGGTGTGCACTGGCTCCTCCCCCTATGACCCTCCTCCAAGCCTCAGTTAGGATACTGTGCCCGGACGAGCGTACACAATAAGGAAGGATTTTGAATCCCGGGTAAGACTCATACCAGCCACACCAATCACACCGTATAACCTGTGATCTGAACCCAGTTAACAGCATGATAACAGAGGAGCCTCTGAAAGATGGCTCACAACAATAATAACCCGATTTTTGTAACAATAACTATGTACAAGTATTGCAGACAATCCGCACTTGGGATGGGCGCCCCGCAGCATCCACTACGGACTATGAGAAATAGAATTATCGGTAAGTAAATTCTTATTTTCTCTAACGTCCTAAGTGGATGCTGGGGACTCCGTAAGGACCATGGGGATTATACCAAAGCTCCCAAACGGGCGGGAGAGTGCGGATGACTCTGCAGCACCAAATGAGAGAACTCCAGGTCCTCCTCAGCCAGGATATCAATTTTGTAGAATTTTACAAACGTATTTGCTCCTGACCAAGTAGCTGCTCGGCAAAGTTGTAAAGCCGAGACCCCTCGGGCAGCCGCCCAAGATGAGCCCACCTTCCTTGTGGAGTGGGCATTTACAGATTTTTGGCTGTGGCAGGCCTGCCACAGAATGTGCAAGCTGAATTGTACTACAAATCCAACGAGCAATAGTCTGCTTAGAAGCAGGAGCACCCAGCTTGTTGGGTGCACACAGGATAAACAGCGAGTCAGATTTCCTGACTCCAGCCGTCCTGGAAACATATATTTTCAGGGCACTGACAACGTCTAGCAACTTGGAGGCCTCCAAGTCCCTAGTAGCCGCAGGCACCACCAATAGGTTGGTTCAGGTGAGACGCTGAAACCACCTTGGGGAGAAACTGAGGACGAGTCCTCAATTCCGCCCTGTCCGAATGGAAAATCAGATAAGGGCTTTTTCAGGATAAAGCCGCCAATTCTGACACGCGCCTGGCCCAGGCCAGGGCCAACAGCATGACCACTTTCCATGTGAGATATTTTAACTCCACAGATTTAAGTGGTTCAAACCAATGTGACTTTTGGAACCCAAAACTACATTGAGATCCCAAAGTGCCACTGGAGGCACAAAAGGAGGCTGTATATGCAGTACCCCTTTTACAAACGTCTGAACTTCAGGGACTGAAGCTAGTTCTTTTTGGAAGAAAATTGACAGGGCCGAAATTTGAACCTTAATGGACCCCAATTTCAGGCCCATAGACACTCCTGTTTGCAGGAAATGTAGGAATCGACCCAGTTGAATTTCCTCCGTCGGGCCTTACTGGCCTCGCACCACGCAACATATTTTCGCCAATTGCGGTGATAATGTTTTTGCGGTTACATCCTTCCTGGCTTTGATCAGGATAGGGATGACTTCATCCGGAATGCCTTTTTTCCTTCAGGATCCGGCGTTCAACCGCCATGCCGTCAAACGCAGCCGCGGTAAGTCTTGGAACAGACAGGGTCCTTGCTGGAGCAGGTCCCTTCTTAGAGGTAGAGGCCACGGATCCTCCGTGAGCATCTCTTGAAGTTCCGGTTACCAAGTCCTTCTTGGCCAATCCGGAACCACGAATATAGTGCTTACTCCTCTCCATCTTATCATTCTCAGTACCTTGAGTATGAGAGGCAGAGGAGGGAACACATACCCTGACTGGTACACCCACGGTGTTACCAGAGCGTCTACAGCTTATTGCCTGAGGGTCCCTGGACCTGGCGCAATACCTGTCGAGTTTTTAATCATGTGGAAGACTTCTGGGTGAAGTCCCCACTCTCCCGGGTGGAGGTCGTGCTGAGGAAGTCTGCTTCCCAGTTGTCCACTCCCGGAATGAATACTGCTGACAGTGCTATCACATGATTTTCCGCCCAGCGAAGAATCCTTGCAGCTTCTGCCATTGCCCTCCTGCTTCTTGTGCCACCCTGTCTGTTTACGTGGGTGACTGCCGTGATGTTGTCCGACTGGATCAACACCGGCTGACCTTGAAGCAGAGGTCTTGCTAAGCTTAGAGCATTGTAAATGTCCCTTAGCTTCAGGATATTTATGTGAAGTGATGTCTCCAGGCTTGACCATAAGCCCTGGATATTCCTTCCCTGTGTGACTGCTCCCCAGCCTCGCAGGCTGGCATCCGTGGTCACCAGGACCCAGTCCTGAATGCCTAATCTGCGGCCCTCTAGAAGATGAGCACTCTGCAACCACCACAGGAGGGACACCCTTGTCCTTGGTGACAGGGTTATCCGCTGATGCATCTGAAGATGCGATCCGGACCATTTGTCCAGCAGGTCCCACTGGAAAGTTCTTGCGTGGAATCTGCCGAATGGGATTGCTTCGTAGGAAGCCACCATTTTACCCAGAACCCTTGTGCATTGATGCACTGAGACTTGGCTCGGTTTTAGGAGGTTCTTGACTAGCTCGGATAACTCCCTGGCTTTCTCCTCCGGGAGAAACACCTTTTTCTGGACTGTGTCCAGGATCATCCCTAGGAACAGAAGACACGTCGTCGGAACCAGGTGCGATTTTGGAATATTGAGAATCCAATCGTGCTGCCGCAACACTACCTGAGATAGTGCTACACCGACCTCCAACTGTTCCCTGGATCTTACCCTTATCAGGGAATTGTCCAAGGAAGGGATAACTAAAATTCACTTCCTTCGAAGGAATATCATCATTTCGGCCATTACCTTGGTAAAGACCCGGGGTGCCGTGTACCATCCATACGGCAGCGTCTGAACTGATAGTGACAGTTCTGTACCATAAACCTGAGGTACCCTTGGTGAGAAGGGTAAATTTTGACATGAAGGTAAGCATCCTTGATGTCCCGAGACATCATGTAGTCCCCTTCTTCCAGGTTCGCAATCACTGCTCTGAGTGACTCAATCTTGAATTTGAACCTCTGTACGTAAGTGTTCAAAGATTTTAGATTTAGAATCGGTCTCACCGAGCCGCCCGGCTTCGGTACCACAACAGTGTGGAATAATAACCCGTTCCCTGTTGCAGGAGGGGTATCTTGATTATCACCTGCTGGGAATACAGCTTGTGAATGGCTTCCAAAACTGTCTCCCTGTCAGAAGGAGACATCGGTAAAGCCGACTTTAGGAAACGGCGAGGGGGAGACGTCTCGAATTCTAATTTGTACCCCTGAGATATCACCTGAAGGATCCAGGGGTCTACTTGCGAGTGAGCCCACTGCGCGCTGAAATTCATTGAGACGGGCCCCCCACCGTGCCTGATTCTGCTTGTAAAGCCCCAGCGTATACTGAGGGCTTGGCAGAGGCGGGAGAGGGTTTCTGTTCCTGGGAACTGGCTGATTTCTGCAGCCTTTTTCCTCTCTCTCTGTCACGGGGCAGAAATGAGGAACCTTTTGCCCGCTTGTCCACGAAAAGACTGCGCCTGATAATACGGCGTCTTCTCATGTTGAGAGGCGACCTGGGGTACAAACGTGGAATTCCCAGCTGTTGCCGTGGCCACCAGGTCTGAAAGACCGACCCCAAATAACTCCTCCCTTAATAAAGCAATACTTCCAAATGCCGTTTGGAATACGCATC
Organism: Pseudophryne corroboree; assembly: GCF_028390025.1. Lineage (NCBI taxonomy): Eukaryota > Metazoa > Chordata > Amphibia > Anura > Myobatrachidae > Pseudophryne > Pseudophryne corroboree. The sequence goes on from NC_086447.1 coordinate 59,910,963, forward strand.
ACCTGACCACTGACGTGTCCATAACCCTCTACTGGTAGAAATGGACAACGCGCTTAGACTTGATGCCAGTCGGCAAATATTCCGCTGTGCATCACGCATATATAAAAATGCATCTTTTAAATGCTCTATAGGCAAAAATATACTGTCCCTATCTAGGGTATCAATATTTTCAGTCAGGGAATCCGACCACGCCAACCCAGCACTGCACATCCAGGCTGAGGCGATTGCTGGTCGCAGTATAACACCAGTATGTGTGTAAATACCTTTTAGGATACCCTCCTGCTTTCTATCAGCAGGATCCTTAAGGGCGGCCATCTCAGGCGAAGGTAGAGCCCTTACAAGCGTGTGAGCGCTTTATCCCCCCTAGGGGGTGTTTCCCAACGCACCCTAACCTCTGGCGGGAAAGGATATAATGCCAATAACATTTCTCTATCGTCCAAGTGGATGCTGGGGTTCCTGAAAGGACCATGGGGAATAGCGGCTCCGCAGGAGACAGGGCACAAAAGTAAAGCTTTCCGATCAGGTGGTGTGCACTGGCTCCTCCCCCTATGACCCTCCTCCAAGCCAGTTAGATTTTTGTGCCCGGCCGAGAAGGGTGCAATCTAGGTGGCTCTCCTAAAGAGCTGCTTAGAAAAGTTTAGCTTAGGTTTTTTATTTTACAGTGAGTCCTGCTGGCAACAGGATCACTGCAACGAGGGACTTAGGGGAGAAGAAGTGAACTCACCTGCGTGCAGGATGGATTGGCTTCTTGGCTACTGGACATCAGCTCCAGAGGGACGATCACAGGTACAGCCTGGATGGTCACCGGAGCCTTGCCGCCGGCCCCCTTGCAGATGCTGAAGTAAGAAGAGGTCCAGAATCGGCGGCAGAAGACTCCTCAGTCTTCTAAAGGTAGCGCACAGCACTGCAGCTGTGCGCCATTTTCCTCTCAGCACACTTCACACGGCAGTCACTGAGGGTGCAGGGCGCTGGGAGGGGGGCGCCCTGGGAGGCAAATGAATACCTATTTTGGCTAAAAATACCTCACATATAGCCTCCGGAGGCTATATGGAGATATTTAACCCCTGCCAGAATCCGTTAAGAGCGGGAGACGAGGCCGCCGAAAAAGGGGCGGGGCCTATCTCCTCAGCACACAGCGCCATTTTCCCTCACAGAAAGGCTGGAGGGAAGGCTCCCAGGCTCTCCCCTGCACTGCACTACAGAAACAGGGTTAAAACAGAGAGGGGGGGCACTAATTTGGCGTTAGAAATATATAAAAAAGATGCTATAAGGGAAAACACTTATATAAGGTTGTCCCTATATAATTATAGCGTTTTTGGTGTGTGCTGGTAAACTCTCCCTCTGTCTCTCCAAAGGGCTAGTGGGTCCTGTCCTCTATCAGAGCATTCCCTGTGTGTGTGCTGTGTGTCGGTACGTGTGTGTCGACATGTATGAGGACGATGTTGGTGAGGAGGCGGAGCAATTGCCTGTAATGGTGATGTCACTCTCTAGGGAGTCGACACCGGAATGGATGGCTTATTTAGGGAATTACGTGATAATGTCAACACGCTGCAAGGTCGGTTGACGACATGAGACGGCCGACAAACAATTAGTACCGGTCCAGACGTCTCAAAAACACCGTCAGGGGTTTTAAAACGCCCGTTTACTTTAGTCGGTCGACACAGACACAGACAGGGACACTGAATCCAGTGTCGACGGTGAATAAACAAACGTATTCCTTATTAGGGCCACACGTTAAAGGCAATGAAGGAGGTGTTACATATTTCTGATACTACAAGTACCACAAAAGAGGGTATTATGTGGGATGTGAAAAAACTACCGTAGTTTTTCCTGAATCAGATAAATTAAATAAAGTGTGTGATGATGCGTGGGTTCCCCCCGATAGAAAATTATGGGCGGTATACCCTTTCCCGCCAGAAGTTAGGGCGCGTTGGGAAACACCCCTTAGGGTGGATAAGGCGCTCACACGCTTTTTAAAACAAGTGGCGGTACCGTCTATAGATAGGGCCGTCCTCAAGGACCAGCTGACAGGAGGCTGGAAAAATATCATAAAAAGTATATACACACATACTGGTGTTATACTGCGACCAGCGATCGCCTCAGCCTGGATGTGCAGAGCTGGGGTGGCTTGGTCGGATTCCCTGACTAAAAATATTGATACCCTTGACAGGGACAGTATTTTATTGACTATAGAGCATTTAAAGGATGCATTTCTATATATGCGAGATGCACAGAGGGATATTTGCACTCTGGCATCAAGAGTAAATGCGATGTCCATATCTGCCAGAAGATGTTATGGACACGACAGTGGTCAGGTGATGCAGATTCCAAACGGCACAAAGGTGTATTGCCGTATAAAGGAAGAGGAGTTATTTGGGGTCGGTCCATCGGACCTGGTGGCCACGGCAACTGCTGGAAAATCCGCCGTTTTTACCCTAAGTCACATCTCTGCAGAAAGAGACACCGTCTTTTCAGCCTCAGTCCTTTCGTCCCTATAAGATCATATCTGCCCAGGGATAGAGGAAAGGGAAGAAGACTGCAGCAGGCAGCCCATTCCCAGGAACAGAAGCGTTCCACCGCTTCTGACAAGTTCTCAGCATGGCGCTGAGACCGTACAGGACCCCTGGATCCTACAAGTAGTATCCCAGGGGTACAGATTGGAATGTCGAGACGTTTCCCCTTCGCAGGCTCCTGAAGTCTGTTTTACCAAGGTCTCCCTCCGACAAGGAGGCAGTATGGGAAAAAATTCACAAGCTGTATTCCCAGCAGGTGATAATTAAATTACCCCTCCTACTACAAGAAAAGGGGTATTATTCCACACTATATTGTGGTACTGAAGCCAGAAGGCTAGGTGAGACTTATTCTAAAAAAAATTTTGAACACTTACAAAGGTTCAAATCAAGATGGAGTCACTCAGAGCAGTGATAACGAACCAGGAAGAAGGGGACTATATAGTGTCCCGGGACATCAGGGATGCTTACCTCTATGTCCCAAATTTGCCCTTCTCACTAAGGGTACCTCAGGTTCGTGGTGCAGAACTGTCACTATCAGTTTCAGACGCTGCCGTTTGGATTGTCCACGGCACCCCGGGTCTTTACCAAGGTAATGGCCGAAATGATGATTCTTCTTCGAAGAAAAGGCGTCTTAATTATCCCTTACTTGGACGATCTCCTGATAAGGGCATAGTCCAGGGAACAGTTGGAGGTCGGAGTAGCACTATCTCGGATACTGCTACAACAGCACGGGTGGATTCTAAATATTCCAAAATCGCAGCTGATCCCGACGACACGTCTGCTGTGCCTAGGGATGATTCTGGACACAGTCCAGAAAAAGGTGTTTCTCCCGGAAGAGAAAGCCAGGGAGTTATCCGAGCTAGTCAGGAACCTCCTAAAAACAGTGCATCATTGCACAAGGGTCCTGGTAAAAATGGTGGCTTCCTACGAAGCAATTCCATTCGGCAGATTTCACGCAAGAACTTTTCAGTGGGATCTGCTGGACAAATGGTCCGGATCGCATCTTCAGATGCATCAGCGGATAACCCTATATCCAAGGACAAGGGTGTCTCTCCTGTGGTGGTTATAGAGTGCTCATCTTCTAGAGGGCCGCAGATTCGGCATTCAGGATTGGATGCTGGTGACCACGGAGCCCAGCCCGAGAGGCTGGGGAGCAGTCACACAAGGAAAAAATTTCCAGGGAGTGTGATCAAGTCTGGAGACTTTTCTCCACATAAATATACTGGAGCTAAGGGTAAATTTATAATGCTCTAAGCTTAGCAAGACCTCTGCTTCAAGGTCAGCCGGTATTGATCCAGTGGGAAAAACATCACGGCAGTCGCCCACGTAAACAGACAGGGCGACACAAGAAGCAGGAGGGCAATGGCAAAAACTGCAAGGACTTTTCGCTGGGCGGAAAATCATGTGATAGCACTGTCAGCAGTGTTTCATCCCGGGAATGGAAACTGGGAAGCAGACTTCCTCAGCAGGCACGACCTCCACCCGGGAGAGTGGAAACTTCATCGGGAAGTGTTTTCCACATGATTGTAAACCGTTGGGAAATACCAAAGGTGGACATGATGGCGTCCCGTCTGAACAAAAAACGGGACAGGTATTGCGCCAGGTCAAGAGACCCTCAGGCAATAGCTGTGGACGTTCTGGTAACACCGTGGGTGTACCAGTCGGTGTATGTGTTCCCTCCTCTACTTCTCATACCTAAGGTGCTGAGAATTATAAGACGTAGAGGAGTAAGAACTATACTCATGGCTCCGGATTGGCCAAGAAGGACTTGGTACCCGGAACTTCAAGAGATGCTTACAGAGGTCTTATGGCCTCTGCCGCTAAGAAGGGACTTGCTTCAGCAAGTACCATGTCTGTTCCAAGACTTACCGCAGCTGCGTTTGTCGGCATGGCGGTGGAAAGCCGGATCCTAAGGGAAAAAGGCATTCCGGAAGAGGTCATTCCTACCCTGGTCAAAGCCAGAAAGGAGGTGACCGCACAACATTATCACCACATGTGGCGAAAATATGTTGCGTGGTGTGAGGCCAGAAAGGCCCCACGAAGAAATTTCAACTCGGTCGATTCCTGCATTTCCTGCAAACAGGAGTGTCTATGGGCCTCAAATTGGGGTCCATTAAGGTTCAAATTTCGGCCCTGTCGATTTTCTTCCAGAAAGAAGTGGCTTCAGTTCCTGAAGTCCAGAAGTTTGTCAAGGGAGTATTGCATATACAACCCCCTTTTGTGCCTCCAGTGGCACTGTGGGATCTCAACGTAGTTCTGGGATTCCTCAAATCACATTGGTTTAAAACCAGTCAAATCTGTGGATTTGAAGCATCTCACATGAAAAGTGACCATGCTCTTGGCCCTGGCCTGGACCAGGCGAGTGTCAAATTGGTGGTTTTTTCTCAAAAAAGCCCATATCTGTTTGTCCATTCGGACAGGGCAGAGCTGCGGACTCGTCCCCAGTTCTCTCCCTAAGGTGGTGTCAGTGTTTCACCTGAACCAGCTTATTGTGGTGCCTTGCACCTACTAGGGACTTGGAGGACTCCAAGTTGCTAGATGTTGTCAGGGCCCTGAAAATATGTTCCAGGACGGCTGGAGTCAGGAAAACTGACTTGCTGTTATCCTGTATGCACCCAACAAACTGGGTGCTCTTGCTTCTAAGCAGACTATTGCTAGTTGGATGTGTAATACAATTCAGCTTGCACATTCTGTGGCAGGCCTGCCACAGCCAAAATATGTAAATGCCCATTCCACAAGGAAGGTGGGCTCATCTTGGGCGGCTGCCCGAGGGGTCTCGGCTTTACAACCTTGCCGAGCAGCTACTTGGTCAGGGGCAAACACGTTTGCTAAATTCTACAAATTTGATACCCTGGCTAAGGAGGACCTGGAGTTCTCTCATTCGGTGCTGCAGAGTCATCCGCACTCTCCCGCCCGTTTGGGAGCTTTGGTATAATCCCCATGGTCCTTTCAGGAACCCCAGCATCCACTAGGACGATAGAGAAAATAAGAATTTACTTACCGATAATTCTATTTCTCGGAGTCCGTAGTGGATGCTGGGCGCCCATCCCAAGTGCGGATTATCTGCAATACTTGTACATAGTTACAAAAATCGGGTTATTATTGTTGTGAGCCATCTTTTCAGAGGCTCCGCTGTTATCATACTGTTAACTGGGTTTAGATCACAAGTTGTACGGTGTGATTGGTGTGGCTGGTATGAGTCTTACCCGGGATTCAAAATTCCTCCCTTATTGTGTACGCTCGTCCGGGCACAGTACCTAACTGGCTTGGAGGAGGTTCATAGGGGGAGGAGCCAGTGCACACCACCTGATCGGAAAGCTTTACTTTTGTGCCCTGTCTCCTGCGGAGCCGCTATTCCCCATGGTCCTTTCAGGAACCCCAGCATCCACTACGGACTCCGAGAAATAGAATTATCGGTAAGTAAATTCTTATTTTTAGAAATTATCCGTTGTTATCGGGGGAAACCTACGCATCATCACACACCTCATTTAATTTCTCAGATTCAGGAAAACTACAGGTAGTTTTTCCTCACCGAACATAATACCCCTTTTTTGGTGGTACTCGTATTATCAGAAATGTGTAAAACATTTTTCATTGCCTCAATCATGTAACGTGTGGCCCTACTGGAAGTCACATTCGTCTCTTCACCGTCGACACTGGAGTCAGTATCCGTGTCGGCGTCTATATCTGCCATCTGAGGTAACAGGCGCTTTAGAGCCCCTGACGGCCTATGAGACGTCTGGACAGGCACAAGCTGAGTAGCCGGCTGTCTCATGTCAACCACTGTCTTTTATACAGAGCTGACACTGTCACGTAATTCCTTCCAACAGTTCATCCACTCAGGTGTCGACCCCCTAGGGGGTGACATCACTATTACAGGCAATCTGCTCCGTCTCCACATCATTTTTCTCCTCATACTGTACATGTCGACACAAAAGTACCGACATACAGCACACACACAGGGAATGCTCTGATAGAGGACAGGACCCCACTAGCCCTTTGGGGAGACAGAGGGAGAGTTTGCCAGCACACACCAGAGCGCTATATATATACAGGGATAACCTTATATAAGTGTTTTTCCCCTTATAGCTGCTGTATAGTTAATACCGCGCCTAATTAGTGCCCCCCTCTCTTTTTTTTAACCCTTTTTGTAGTGTAGTGACTGCAGGGGAGAGACAGGGAGCTTCCCTCCAACGGAGCTGTGAGGGAAAATGGCGCCAGTGTGCTGAGGAGATAGGCTCCGCCCCTTTTCGCGGACTTTTCTCCTGCTTTTTTATGGATTCTGGCAGGGGTTAAATGCATCCATATAGCCCAGGAGCTATATGTGATGCATTTTTTTTGCCATCCAAGGTGTTTTTATTGCGTCTCAGGGCGCCCCCCCCCAGCGCCCTGCACCCTCAGTGACCGAAGTGTGCTGAGAGCAATGGCGCACAGCTGCAGTGCTGTGCGCTACCTTGTTGAAGACAGGACGTCTTCTGCCGCCGATTTTCCGGACCTCTTCTGCCTTCTGGCTCTGTAAGGGGGCCGGCGGCGCGGCTCTGGGACCCATCCAAGCTGGGCCTGTGATCGTCCCTCTGGAGCTAATGTCCAGTAGCCTAAGAAGCCCAATCCACTCTGCACGCAGGTGAGTTCGCTTCTTCTCCCCTTAGTCCCTCGATGCAGTGAGCCTGTTGCCAGCAGGTCTCACTGAAAATAAAAAACCTAATCTAAAACTTTCACTAAGAAGCTCAGGAGAGCCCCTAGTGTGCACCCTTCTCGTTCGGGCACAGAGATCTAACTGAGGCTTGGAGGAGGGTCATAAGGGGAGGAGCCAGTGCACACCAGATAGTCCTAAAGCTTTCTTTAGATGTGCCCAGTCTCCTGCGGAGCCGCTATTCCCCATGGTCCTTACGGAGTCCCCAGCATCCACTTAGGACGTTAGAGAAAATTCTATTTCTCGTAGTCCGTAGTGGATGCTGGGCGCCCATCCCAAGTGCGGATTGTCTGCAATACTGGTACATAGTTATTGTTACCAAAAAATCGGGTTATTGCTGTAGTGAGCCATCTTTTCTAGAGGCTCCTCTGTTATCATGCTGTTAACTGGGTTCAGATCACAAGTTGTACGGTGTGATTGGTGTGGCTGGTATGAGTCTTACCCGGGATTCAAGATCCTTCCTTATTGTGTACGCTCGTCCGGGCACAGTATCCTAACTGAGGCTTGGAGGAGGGTCATAGGGGGAGGAGCCAGTGCACACCAGATAGTACTAAAGCTTTCTTTAGATGTGCCCAGTCTCCTGCGGAGCCGCTATTCCCCATGGTCCTTACGGAGTCCCCAGCATCCACTTCGGACTACGAGAAATAGAATTATCGGTAAGTAAATTCTTATTTTCTGCAGCGGGGTACACTGGTATTCCACAGGGAATAATATTGGGGTGTAGAGCTGGATCTTGATCCGAGGCACCAACAGGCCAAAGCTTTGACTGCTCCCAGGATATAATGCACCTCCTCCTCTATATCCCCGTCTCCAGGCACCGGAGCCCAGTTTGTAAGTTGGTGCCTGCAGTGCAGGCAGCTAACAGGATGGGCTGCTCTAAGCAGCCCTAAAAAGAGCTTTTCTGAGAAGAAAGAAGACTTCAAGGGCCGCAGCATAGGCACTTGGTGCTGTATGTCATACTGACATATCGTGCTGCGGCTCCCTCACCTCCCCCAACGGCGCTGTATACTCCCGCGCCCTGGTTGCCGGGTACTTACAGTGGAGGCACTCCGGTTTAATCAGGCACACACATACCGCCGCTGCTTTCCTGGATCGCATGGCCGCACATCTAGGGAGGAGGTAAGAGGGTCCCCCAGGTTGGACCTGCCGAAATCACGATCCGGACGCGGTCTCCAGAGATGGGCCACGCCGCTGGCGTGGACACTGTGGCCATGCATGAACCCCAATATCCACCAGGGCAAGGAGCACAGGTCGGATTTACTAAAATCTGTTTCACATAGGCTCCATAGTACCCGGTGGTGAAGTCGAGCAGAGGGGTTAAGGCGCTGACCTGTAGCCCCAGGCGCCATCTACCGCAGATGTTCCCGCTCTGCAGCTGCATCTCTCCCTAACTCCCTATCAGTGTTTGGGTGCCATTTCACTGAGCTGCGCTGATCCAGGCACTGCTGGGCACTGTCTCCTCTGTAAACCGCCTGTCTCATCAGCACTGTGCATTTACAGGACACTTAAGTATTCTACATGTCGTTTAGACAGCGTTAGTTAAGAACAAGTGCATAACTATGTAAATATTTAGTACAAGTATTCTGTTATATACATCCAGTGGTTACTGTGCATTGTTATATCTGTATACATACATAGCTCTATGTAGTATTACCAGTGCAGTTTTATTGTTGTATGCAATAATTTCTGCATTGTACATGTGACTGTGTGTGCTAATAGCTGCGGTGTGGTTTCCATTCAGTGTATCTCACACATATTGCTATCCCTATATTCTGTACCCTGACAGCGGCTAAGTGCGTCAGGGTCATATATATATATATATATATAGTTTTACAGGATATACAATTTGGTATTTCTCTGACGTCCTAAGTGGATGCTGGGGACTCCGTCAGGACCATGGGGATTAGCGGCTCCGCAGGAGACAGGGCACAAAACTAAAGCTTTAGGATCAGGTGGTGTGTACTGGCTCCTCCCCCTATGACCCTCCTCCAAGCCTCAGTTAGGTTTTTGTGCCCGTCCGAGCAGGGTGCAATCTAGGTGGCTCTCTTAAGGAGCTGCTTAGAAAAAGTTTTTAGGTTTATTATTTTCAGTGAGTCCTGCTGGCAACAGGCTCACTGCATCGAGGGACTTAGGGGAGAGAAGTTCAACTCACCTGCGTGCAGGATGGATTGGCTTCTTAGGCTACTGGACACCATTAGCTCCAGAGGGAGTCGGAACACAGATCTCACCCTGGGGTTCGTCCCGGAGCCGCGCCGCCGACCCCCCTTGCAGATGCTGAAGATTGAAGGTCCAGAAACCGGCGGCAGAAGGCTCTTCAGTCTTCTTGAAGGTAGCGCACAGCACTGCAGCTGTGCGCCATTGTTTGTCACACACTTCTCACCAACGGTCACGGAGGGTGCAGGGCGCTGCTGGGGGCGCCCTGGGCAGCAATGTAAATACCTTTTATGGCTAAAAAATACATCACATATAGCCCATGAGGCTATATGGATGTATTTAACCCCTGCCAGATATTACAAACTACGGGAGAAAAGCCCGCCGGAATAGGGGGCGGGGCTTATTCTCCTCAGCACACAGCGCCATTTTCCTGCTCAGCTCCGCTGTGAGGAAGGCTCCCAGGACTCTCCCCTGCACTGCACTACAGAAACAGGGTAAAACAGAGAGGGGGGGCACTTTTTATGGCGATATTTTATATATTTAAGCTGCTATAAGGATACAACACTTATATAAGGTTGTTCCCATATATATTATAGCGCTTGGGTGTGTGCTGGCAAACTCTCCCTCTGTCTCCCCAAAGGGCTAGTGGGGTCCTGTCTTCGATAAGAGCATTCCCTGTGTGTCTGCTGTGTGTCGGTACGTGTGTGTCGACATGTATGAGGACGATGTTGGTGTGGAGGCAGAGCAATTGCCGGTAATGGTGATGTCACCCCCCAGGGAGTCGACACCGGAATGGATGGCTTTGTTTATGGAATTACGTGATAATGTCAGCACATTACAAAAATCAGTTGACGACATGAGACGGCCGGAAAACCAGTTGGTACCTGCCCAGGCGTCTCAGACACCGTCAGGGGCTGTAAAACGCCCTTTACCTCAGTCGGTCGACACAGACCCAGACACGGACACTGAATCTAGTGTCGACGGTGAAGAAACAAACGTATTTTCAAGTAGAGCCACACGTTATATGATCACGGCAATGAAGGAGGCTTTGCATATCTCTGATACTGCAAGTACCACAAAAAGGGGTATTATGTGGGGGTGAAAAAACTACCTGTAGTTTTTCCTGAATCAGAGGAATTGAATGATGTATGTGATGAAGCGTGGGTTAACCCAGATAGAAAAGTGCTAATTTCAAAAAAGTTATTGGCATTATACCCTTTCCCGCCAGAGGTTAGGGCGCGCTGGGAAACACCCCCTAGGGTGGATAAGGCGCTCACACGCTTATCAAAACAAGTGGCGTTACCGTCTCCTGATACGGCCGCCCTCAAGGCTCCAGCTGATAGGAGGCTGGAAACTACCCTAAAGAGTATATACACACATACTGGTGTTATACTGCGACCAGCCATCGCCTCAGCCTGGATGTGCAGTGCTGGGGTGGTCTGGTCGGATTCCCTGACTGAAAATATTGATACCCTGGATAGGGACAGTATTTTATTGACTATAGAGCAATTAAAGGATGCTTTTCTTTATATGCAAGATGCTCAGAGGGATATTTGGACTCTGGCATCGAGAGTAAGTGCGATGTCCATATCTGCCAGAAGAAGTTTATGGACGCGACAGTGGTCAGGTGATGCGGATTCCAAACGACATATGGAAGTATTGCCGTATAAAGGGGAAGAATTATTTGGCGTAGGTCTATCGGATCTGGTGGCCACGGCAACTGCCGGAAAATCCACCTTTTTACCTCAGACCCCCTCCCAACAGAAAAAGACACCGTCTTTTCAGCCGCAGTCCTTTCGGTCCTATAAGAACAAGAGGGCAAAAGGACAGTCATATCTGCCCCGGGGCAGAGGAAGGGGTCAGAGAGGGCAGCAAGCAGCCCCTGCCCAGGAACAGAAGCCCTCCCAGGGTTCTGCAAAGCCCTCAGCATGACGCTGGGGCTGTACAAGCGGACTCAGGAGCGGTGGGGGGTCGACTCAGGAATTTCAGCGCACAGTGGGCTTGCTCACAGGTGGACCCTTGGATCCTGCAGGTAGTATCTCAGGGTTACAGGTTGGAATTCGAGAAGTCTCCCCCTCGCCGGTTCCTAAAGTCTGCTTTGCCAACGTCTCCCTCAGACAGGGCGACGGTATTGGAAGCCATTCACAAGCTGTTTTCTCAGCAGGTGATAGTCAAGGTACCCCTCCTACAACAGGGAAAGGGGTATTACTCCACGCTATTTGTGGTACCGAAGCCGGACGGCTCGGTAAGACCTATTCTAAATCTGAAATCTTTGAACCTGTACATACAAAAATTCAAGTTCAAGATGGAATCACTCAGAGCAGTGATAGCGAATCTGGAAGAAGGGGACTTTATGGTGTCCCTGGACATAAAGGATGCTTACCTGCATGTCCCAATTTGCCCTTCACATCAAGGGTACCTCAGGTTCGGGGTGCAAAACTGTCATTATCAGTTTCAGACGCTGCCGTTTGGATTGTCCACGGCACCTCGGGTCTTTACCAAGGTAATGGCCGAAATGATGATTCTTCTGCGAAGAAGAGGCGTATTAATTATCCCTTACTTGGACGATCTCCTGATAAGGGCAAGGTCCAGAGAACAGCTGGAGGACGGAGTAGCACTAACCCAAGTAGTGCTGCAACAACACGGGTGGATTCTGAATTTTCCAAAATCTCAGTTGACCCCGACAACACGTCTGCTGTTCCTGGGAATGATTCTGGACACGGTTCAGAAAAAGGTGTTTCTTCCGGAGGAGAAAGCCAAGGAGTTATCCGAACTTGTCAGGAACCTCCTAAAACCAGGAAAAGTGTCTGTGCATCAATGCACAAGAGTCCTGGGAAAGATGGTGGCTTCTTACGAAGCAATTCCATTCGGCAGATTCCACGCACGAACTTTTCAGTGGGATCTGCTGGACAAATGGTCCGGATCGCATCTGCAGATGCATCAGCGGATAACCTTATCGCCACGGACAAGGGTGTCTCTTCTGTGGTGGTTGCAGAGTGCTCATCTGTTAGAGGGCCGCAGATTCGGCATACAGGACTGGGTCCTGGTGACCACGGATGCCAGTCTGAGAGGCTGGGGAGCGGTCACACAGGGAAGAAACTTCCAGGGAGTATGGTCAAGCCTGGAGATGTCTCTTCATATAAATATACTGGAGCTAAGAGCAATTTACAATGCTCTAAGCCTGGCAAAACCCCTGCTTCAGGGTCAGCCGGTGTTGATCCAGTCGGACAACATCACGGCAGTCGCCCACGTAAACAGACAGGGCGGCACAAGAAGCAGGAGAGCAATGGCAGAAGCTGCAAGGATCCTTCGCTGGGCGGAAGATCATGTGATAGCACTGTCAGCAGTGTTCATTCCGGGAGTAGACAACTGGGAAGCAGACTTCCTCAGCAGACACGATCTACACCCGGGGAGAGTGGGGACTTCATCCAGAAGTCTTCCACATGATTGTGAACCGTTGGGAAAAACCAAAGGTGGATATGATGGCGTCTCGCCTCAACAAAAAACTGGACAGGTATTGCGCCAGGTCAAGAGACCCTCAGGCAATAGCTGTGGACGCTCTGGTAACACCGTGGGTGTACCAGTCAGTGTATGTGTTTCCTCCTCTGCCTCTCATACCCAAAGTACTGAGAATTATACGGCAAAGGGGAGTAAGAACGATACTCGTGGCTCCGGATTGGCCAAGAAGAACTTGGTACCCGGAACTTCAGGAGATGCTCACGGAAAATCCGTGGCCTCTACCTCTAAGACGGGACCTGATTCAGCAGGGACCGTGTCTATTCCAAGACTTACCGCGGCTGCGTTTGACGGCATGGCGGTTGAACGCCGAATTCTAAAGGAAAAAGGCATTCCAGAAGAGGTCATTCCTACACTGGTTAAAGCCAGGAAGGAGGTGACTGCACAACATTATCACCGCATTTGGAGAAAATATGTTGCGTGGTGTGAGGCCAGGAAGGCCCCCACGGAGGAATTTCAACTGGGTCGATTCCTACATTTCCTGCAAACAGGATTGTCTATGGGCCTCAAATTGGGGTCCATTAAGGTTCAAATTTCGGCCCTGTCGATTTTCTTCCAGAAAGAATTGGCTTCAGTTCCTGAAGTCCAGACTTTTGTAAAAGGAGTACTACATATACAGCCCCCGGTTGTGCCCCCAGTGGCTCCGTGGGACCTGAATGTAGTTTTGGATTTTCTCAAATCCCATTGGTTTGAGCCACTCAAATTGGTGGATTTGAAATATCTTACATGGAAAGTAACCATGCTACTGGCCCTGGCTTCAGCCAGGAGAGTATCAGAATTGGCGGCTTTATCGTATAAGAGCCCATATCTGATTTTCCATTCGGACAGGGCAGAACTGCGGACGCGTCCTCAGTTTCTGCCTAAGGTGGTGTCAGCGTTTCACCTGAACCAGCCTATTGTGGTGCCTGCGGCTACTAGCGATTTGGAAGATTCCAAGTTGCTGGACGTTGTCAGGGCATTGAAAATATACATTTCAAGGACGGCTGGAGTCAGAAAATCTGACTCGCTGTTTATACTGTATGCACCCAACAAGCTGGGTGCTCCTGCTTCTAAGCAGACGATTGCTCGTTGGATTTGTAGCACAATTCAACTTGCACATTCTGTGGCAGGCCTGCCACAGCCTAAATCTGTCAAGGCCCATTCCACAAGGAAGGTGGGCTCATCCTGGGCGGCTGCCCGAGGGGTCTCGGCATTACAACTCTGCCGAGCAGCTACGTGGTCGGGGGAGAACACGTTTGTAAAATTCTACAAATTTGATACCCTGGCTAAAGAGGACCTGGAGTTCTCTCATTCGGTGCTGCAGAGTCATCCGCACTCTCCCGCCCGTTTGGGAGCTTTGGTATAATCCCCATGGTCCTGACGGAGTCCCCAGCATCCACTTAGGACGTCAGAGAAAATAAGATTTTACTTACCGATAAATCTATTTCTCGTAGTCCGTAGTGGATGCTGGGCGCCCATCCCAAGTGCGGATTGTCTGCAATACTTGTACATAGTTATTGTTACAAAAAAAAAAAAATCGGGTTGTTATTTGTTGTGAGCCGTCTGTTCAGAGGCTCCTACGTTTGTCATACTGTTAACTGGGTTTAGATCACAAGTTATACGGTGTGATTGGTGTGGCTGGTATGAGTCTTACCCGGGATTCAATATCCTTCCTTATTGTGTACGCTCGTCCGGGCACAGTATCCTAACTGAGGCTTGGAGGAGGGTCATAGGGGGAGGAGCCAGTACACACCACCTGATCCTAAAGCTTTAGTTTTGTGCCCTGTCTCCTGCGGAGCCGCTAATCCCCATGGTCCTGACGGAGTCCCCAGCATCCACTACGGACTACGAGAAATAGATTTATCGGTAAGTAAAATCTTATTTTTTCTCTGTGTATTTTCAGTCACTCTATACCGCTTAAATCCTCTGTTTATGTTCTGCGTTTGCAGTTACCTTACACAGGGGATTTTTGTCAGGTACTATGTTTGTCTGGCTATATTGTACTACTATGCTCTAAGGCTACGTTTCACAGTAATGTCTGCCACACAGGGTGGGAATTCCGTGGACGTTCCTGCCTTATGCAGTGCTGACGCCACGTTTTTACCTGAGGAAAATATTTCAGCTGAGGGTCCAGGTACTGGGTGTTCTGCGCCCCCTAGTCAGCCTGCAGCACCGGTGGCACACCACGACCCACCTTGGACTACTTTCTCTAATATGCTGACTACGCTGGTAACACGACTTACACCCCCTGTGGGACCTCCTATGCCATTACAGCCACGTATTGTCCCTGCAGTTAATCCGCCATGGGCGGATACTCTGTTACAGCAATTAAATCAGTCCTTGGTTAAACAAACACCTAACCCTCGCCCCCCTAGGACCAAAGGGTAATCTAAGTGGGCAATTTCTTCCTCACAATCCACTCATGGTTCGGATACTTCATCCGATGAAGATGGGGAATATACTGATCCATCAGACACTAATGCAGCTGCTTCTGATGAGGAATCTATAACACAGGTGTGATAATCCTGAGCATTTTACTCATGTTTTGCTAGCTTTTCTTATGATTTACCTTTGCCTCAGTTTGTGGAACTACAGGTCACAGCTAGCTCCTGCATAGTTGTCTCCCAGTGCCTCAGCTCCTGCATTCATCATCTGACTCCACAGGTGTCTACATTCTGTAATTACAGCTGGTTACCTGAAACCTACTATTCAGCTTGTCAGCCTGCTCAGTCTGCACTGCAGCTGCATGATATATCAATTACTGGGGGCCTGTCTGGTGCTCACATCTGATTGGTCCAGCCTGTTCTTTTAAGCCTCTCAATCCCAAGATGCCTTGCCAGTTATAGCTACTCCATACGGTGTTCTGCTCTCTGGTTCCTCTCTGGTCTCAGTTCATCTGTCCAGTGGGTTTTGTCTTGTTCCTGCATTGAATTCCAGCTTCACCATCTTGCTGACGAACTTAGTCTGCCGACTACCGTTACCCTGTCTCCAAGTGTCTGCACCCCAGTCCGTCCATGTACTGCTACCTCCGGTGTCTCTTCTAGAGTTCCTGCTGTTGTTCCATCTCCACGGCCCCAGTGTACCATCTGGCTGTGTACACCCTGCAACCTTCTCCACTTCCTGTTTGTTCCTGCGAATCCCTGCTGGACTGTCATACAACACCTCTGCCATAACTCTAGTCCAGTTCAGGTATCTTGGTGACCCAGGCAGGGGGCTGCGACCTGCATGTCGGGAGCCGCGAAGCCCATATCCCGTGGCGGGGTTCCCTGGTGAAAACCTCCCAGCGTGTTAGACTCTGCGCCTCTGTTCTGGGTAACGTCAACCACTTGGTACCTGATCCCAAACTCCAGATTCTACACCAGTTCCTGACATTATAGCTGGCCAGCCACTTTGTGGGCATGAACCCGTCACAGCAAAATCCGGCTCAAATCTTGGCTGGTCAAATACAAAATTTGACGCAGCAACTGCAATATCTAAAGCTCCAAGTTTTCACCCAGGAAGAAACTAGCAGGTCATTGGTAGCAACAAGGGCTCCTGGGCCTGAACCGAAGCTGCATCTTCCCGATCGGTTCGCAGGTGACCGGAAACAGTTCCAGAATTTCCATGATAGCTGCAAGTTATATTTCAGACTCTGGCCATTATCATCTGGTTCTGAGGCTCAGCGAGTGGGTATCATCTCCCTCCTGCAGGGGGAACCCCAGTCTTGGGCGTTTGGATTAAAAACTGAGAATTCTGCCTTGCACACAGTGGATGCCTTTTTCAGCGCCCTAGGAATTCTTTATGATGACCCGGACCGAGCAGCTTCTGCAGAGGCTCACTTATGAGCCCCGAGACAAGGGAAAAATACGGCCGAGGTATACTGCACTGAGTTTCGCAGATGGGCAGGTGATAGTGGTTAGAATGACCCAACCCTCCGAAGTCAGTTCCGCTTAGGCCTTACTGAGCAAATTAAAGCCTACCTTGTCCAGTATCCTACTCCTGAAACCCTGGACAAGCTCATGCAGTTAGCAATTCGAGTAGATTGTCGGATCAGGGAACAGAGGATGGAGAAAGGAGGAGGAGGGTCACCATCTCCCTCAGCTGTAGCCTTGGAAGAAGCAGAAGACTCCAGTGAACCCATGCAGATTGGGGCCTTTCGTTTTTCTACTCAGGAAAAATCCCGTAGGCGATCAATGGGCCTATGCTTATATTGTGGAGCAAAGGGTCATTTTGCTAATGTATGCACCCTGAAGTCGGGAAAAGACAAGACCCAGGGATAAAAGGGGAGTTACTCCTGGGTCTGGCTGGAATCTCTCTTAAGAATTCAGTCTTGCTTCCAGTTCAAATTAGTCTACCTACTCAGCAAGTGGCAGTCAAGACTTTCGTTGATTGTCACGCAGCTGCCAACTTCATGGATATCTTTTTCACCCAGTCCTGGAACATTCGTATACTAAGGATGGAGGTTCCTGTGACTATCTGTGGCCTGGACGGTAACCCCCTCCTCAGTGTGCAAGTTTCTCAGCAAACTCTTACTGTTCATTTAACTACCGGTCTTCTGTATTCGGAGAAGATTAGTTTCCTCTTGGTCAATTGCCCCATGGCTTCCATAGTCTTAGGCCTTCCATGGTTGAAATACCATAACCCATCCATCTGCTGGAAGACAGGAGAACTCTTACAGTGCGATCCAGTCTCAACTTATACCAGAGGGGCTACCGACTCCATATCATTCATTTGCGGATGTCTTCTCCAAGAAAGAGGCAGATACTCTTCTGCCGCATCGACCTTATGACTGTGCCATCAGTCTGGTATCTGAAGATAACTTACCT